>NC_073625.1:187298739-187601769 GCF_029407905.1 Bubalus kerabau | reverse complement strand
CATCTTTTTTGGGTGTTAGTTCTAGAAGGTCTTGTAGGTCTTCATAGAACCGTTCAACTTCAGCTTCTTCAGCATTACTGGTTGGGGCATAGGCTTGGATTACTCTGATATTGAATGGTTTGCCTTGGAAATGAACAGAAATCATTCTGTCATTTTTGAGATTGCATCCAAGTACTGCATTTCGGACTGTTTTGTTGACCGTGATGGCTACTCCATTTCTTCTTAAGGGATTCCTGCCCACAATAGTAGATATAACGGTCATCTGAGTTAAATTCACCTATCCCAGTCCATTTTAGTTCGCTGATTCCTAGAATGTCAACCTTCACACTTGCCATCTCCTGTTTGACCACTTCCAATTTGCCTTGATTCATGGACCTACATTCCAGGTTCCTATGCAATATTGCTCTTTACAGCATCGGACCTTGCTTCTGTTACCAGCCACATCCACACCTGGGTATTGTTTTTGCTTTGGCTCCATCCCTTCATTTTTTGGGGAGTTATTTCTTCATTGATCTCCCATAGCATAGGGGACCTACTGACTTGGGGAGTTCATCTTTCAGTGTCCTAACTTTTTGCCTTTTCATGCTGTTCATGGGGTTGTCAAGGCAAGAATACTGAAGTGGTTTTCCATTCCCTTCTCCAGTGGACCACATTCTGTCAGACCTCTCCACCATGACCTGTCCATCTTGAGTGGCCCCACACAGCAGGGCTTAGTTTCATTGAGTTAGACAAGGCTGTGGTCCGTGTGATCAGATTGGCTAGTTTTCTGTGATTATGGTTTTGTACCAACACCTTATTTAGATGATGAAATTTGGGACTTTTGGCCTGATGAGATTTAGATAGGATTATGAACTCTTAGCTGATTTTGTTATGAGTTGAGACCTTTAGGAACATTGAGACAAGTTGAATATACTCTTCATTGTTACCTACAAATGAGACAGGCTGTAACAGAAGTGGTCAAAATTGTATATGATATTCGTTTTTCTCTTTCTGACTTACTTTACTCTGTATTAGCCTCTAGGTTCATCCATGTCTCTACAAATGACCCACTTCAGTCCTTGAAAAATGGTATAGATTATCTTATTTGCAAAGCAGAAGTAGAGACACAGATGTAGAGAAAAAATGTATGGACACCAAGGGGGAAAGGGAATGATGGGAGGAATTGGGAGATTGGGATCGACATAAATACATTATTGATACTATATATAAAACAGGTAACTAAAAAAAGCAGATAACTACTGAGAACCTACTGTATAGCAAAGAGAACTCTACTTGATGCTCTGTGGTGACCTAAATGGGAAGGAAATCCAAAAGCTATTGTACAGCTGATTCACTTTGCTGTACAATAGAAACTAACATTGTAACACACTGTAACACATTGAAACATTGTAACACAACTATACTCCAGTGAAAATTAATTTTTAAAAAATGAGGCTGTGTGATACTAGATTAGGGGTCATGGTAAAAGTCAAGTAAAAGGATTTAGATTTCATTCTGTATAAAGCAAGAAGTCTCTGTAAAGTACAGCAATAGACAGGAATGGGATCTGTAAAGCCAATGGAATTTTCAAATAAACAACACTCTGTATCCAGACCTCAGTTCCAAACTTAGAAAACAACACTTATTATTTAAAAGGAAGTGGCTGTAGTGTTTATCTCAGACTCTTAGATTATTAAACTGTTTCCTAAGCTTTTCCTTTGTCTAAAACAAGTGCTCTGGTCCAAGAGCACTGACCATCTCATGCAATATAAGCCAAGACTTTGATTGTGACTCTCAAAGAAGAAACATAGTGTGGTTTTGGTAACAACCACAAGTGAGAATCTGAAAGTCAGGAGTGTGGACTTTGAGCTTCAGGTTCCTCATATAGATGCTCTTGAGTTTGGGTGGAGAACAGTCTTACTGGTGTTTTATCACTTCATGAATGATGTGTTTTGCAAACTTTCCTATCATGCTTTCCTGGATGTGCCTCTAGTTGATTCCTAGAACTGTAGTCAAATGTATTACAACTCTTGTATTAATCACATGAATGGAAATAGGGGTCCCCACGATGCTTCTCACACTGTTCCTCCCTGCCCCTACCTTTAACGACCTTGTCTCTTTCTGTACCTGTAATTGCCCCCACCAGGCTAATACCTCTCAGATCTCCAGTTTTGGTCCAGGCATATAACCTCCTGCTAAATCTCCATCTCAAGACTAGAAAATGTCCTTCAAATTCAAGCTGCCCCCAACATGCACATTTGACCTTCACGTGAAACCTGCTCTCACTTTTATCCCCTAACTCCCCCATGAGTTCTTCATTCACAGAATAGTCCAAGTTAGAATGTTATCTTAATCACTTTTTTTTTAACATAGTTTGTTCAATCAACCCCCATGTACTGTTAATTCTGGCTCTTAAATCTCTCCCAGTTCCACACTTCTTTCTCATCACCATTGCCTTAGTTCATGTCTTCAACATCTCTCTCTTTTATATTGAAATATAGTTGATGTATCATACCATATAAGTTACAGGTGTACAATTCAGTGATTCACAATTTGTAAAGCCTATACTCCTTGTATAGTTATTATAAAATATTGGCTGTATTCCCTGTGTTGTACAATATACCTTTGGAGCTTATTTTATGGAGAAGGAAATGACAAACCACTCCACTACTCTTGCCTGGAAAATCCCATGGATGGAGGAGCCTGGTGGGCTACAGTCCATGGGGTCACTAAGAATTGGACACGACTGAGCAACTTCACTTTTACTTTTCACTTTCATGCATTGGAGAAGGAAATGGCAACCCACTCCAGTATTGTTGCCTGGAGAATCCCAGGGGTGGGGGAGCCTGGTGGGCTGTTGTCTTTGGGTCAAACAGAGCCAAACATGACTGAAGCACCTTAGCAGCAGCAGCAGCAGCTTATTTTATACATAATAGTTGCATATTGGTCTTCGTCATCTCTTGCCTGGACCACTGCTGTAGACTAATAAATGATTAGTGAGTATCAGCCATCAACCACCCAGCAGTCCCCCAGCCCACTCCACCAGCTGCTCATTCCTGTCCACTTCCGTTCTTGCTTCCATTGGGGTGGTCTGTCAGTCCTGACTCTGGCCACATAGATGTAGAGATGACATTTTCTTGATAACTTTTGGGTCTTGAGTATCTTTTTGTTGGATGGCAGGGCTAAAAGACACAAGCCCACAGAATACAGAGAGTCATCCTTCCAGCCCTGGCAAAGGTGGGAGGTGATAATAAAGTGGGCAGAGCTGACATACAGTGAGACCCCAGGTGCTAAGATCTCCATTTTTGCTGAGTCTTGGTTCTTCCCTCCTGCATGAATTCACCATTTCCTGCAATAATTTCACTTGTGTGTCTGTCAGAGGTATTATCATTGCTATCTCCTGACATTTCTAAACAGTCCTTTGATTTCCCATTTCTAGCAGAGACTCGATGGACATGAGTTTGATCAAGGTCCAGGAGTTCGTGACGGACAGGGAAGCCCAGCATGCTGCAGTCCATGGGGTCGCAAAGAGTCAGATGTGACTGAGCAAACTAAACCGAGTAGAGAAAGTTCTAGCTCATTGGCAGGGCAAGTGCCCTTTCTCTCTAATCTCTGACTTCCTCTTTGCCCCGGGGTCCTTTAACATCCCCCACTAAGGCTGTCCAAAGAAGAACAACAAGCAGATTATGGTTTTCTGAGCACATGTCCTCTTGTATCTGAACATTTATCAGCGCTTCCTCCCCTTGTCTGCCAGGCCCCTTCCTAAACAAACTCCTTGCTCCCCTGCCTGGGGAACCCTGAGCCCTTTTCTCTGTTGGAAAACAGTTATTTCTTCAGATCCCATCTCAAATTGTCTTTGGGAAATTTCTGTTGGCCAGCCACCCCCTACTAGTCCCTCAAATAAGATTAATTATTCTTACTCTGTATAATCTCGATGCATTTCCTTCTTTTGTTCTAGTTCTCACGTTGTAAGTTAAATTGTTTGCTTAGCTGCCCAGTTTCCTTAGGGAAATGTAAATCTCTTGAAGCTTTGACTGTGCTTCTTCCAGCACAATGCTTGGCATGAGTGGGCACTCAGCAAACACCCATTAACTTGAGAATTTCATTTGAAAAGAAGGTAACGAGGGAGATCTGAGATTAGGCACAACTCCTGTGAACACATGTGACTCCAGCTGATCAGAATTTTTCTTCCTAAGTGCTCTCAAGGGCAGTGTCTATTAATGCCTCTTGTAATTTTTCTGAGGATCAGGGTCATTGAGCTGTAGTTCCCCAAATCTGCCATGTTAAAACTGGGACGTCCATCAGGGTCAGTCTCCTGTCAGCCTGTCCGCTCACTGGGAGCTCTCAAGTAACCAGAGGGGACTGTCTGGGCTAACCAGTGTCCCTCCACACTTTTATATTGAAGTCCTAACTCCTAGTCGGAGAAGGCAATGGCACCTCACTCCAGTACTCTTGCCTGGAAAATCCCATGGACGGAGGAGCCTGGTGGGCTGCCGTCCATGGGGTTGTGAAGAGTTGGACACGACTGTGCGACTTCACTTTCACTTTTCACTTTCCTGCATTGGAGAAGGAAATGGCAGCCCACTCCAGTGTTCTTGCCTGGAGAATCCCAGGGATGGGGGAGCCTGGTGGGCTGCCGTCTATGGGGTCGCACAGAGTCGGACACGACTGAAGTGACCTAGCAGCAGTAGCAGCAACCCCTAGTGCCTCAGCATGTGACTATTTGGAATTAGGCTCTGCTAAGAGGTAAAAGAGGTCCCTGAGCTGGGCTCTAGTCCAGTCTGATGGATGTGCTTCTAAGAAGAGGCAATCAGGAAAGAGATACATACAGAGGGATGACCGTGTGAAGACATTGAGACAATAGTGTTACATGCCAAGGAGAGAGGTGTCAGCAGAAACCAACCCTACCCACACCTTGATCTTAGACTTCCAGCCTCCAGGCCTGCGACAGAATGAATGTGTGTTGTTTAAGCTCCTTGATCTGTGGTATTTTGTTATGGCAGTCCCTGTTGAATAGTATAGGTGCCTTCTGGCTTCACCTCAGTTGCAGGATGCTGGGCAGAAACTGGATCAGCTCGGAGTGATGAACATGTTTCAGAAGTTCAGATTTTCCTGAACCCACACGTGCTCTGAGTTTTCAGTCCTCGGACTGTTCATTCTGTTATTCTGGTTTGGCAATAGCTAGCGCTGTCTTTTGGAGAAGGCAATGGCACCCCACTCCAGTACTCTTGCCTGGAAAATCCCATGGACGGAGGAGCCTGGTAGACTGCAGTCCATGAGGTCGCTACGAGTCAGACTCGACTGAGCGACTTCACTTTCACTTTTCACTTTCCTGCATTGGAGAAGGAAATGGCAACCCACTCTTGTTCTTGCCTGGAGAATCCCAGGGACAGAGGAGCCTGGTAGGAGGCCGTCTTTGGGGTTGCATAGAGTTGGAAACGACTGAAGTGATTTAGCAGCAGCAGCAGCACTGTGTTTAGTGGGTTTCTTTTATGGGTAGATGTGTCTAGAATACATTTTCTCATAAAATCTTTCCACAAATTCTATGGCATAGATTGTATTATTGATCTCAGTGTAGAGATAAGGAAAAGGAGATTCAAATACAGTCAGTGGCTTGCCTTAGGGCCTCATAAGTAGTAGAGCTGAAATTCAAACTTGGTGTGACCTTTTGGGCCCTTAAAGGATGGCAAATGCAAATTCTCCTTGAAATTCAACCCAGAGGGAAGACTGATATTGACTGAGCTGTGCTGTGCTCCGTCGCTTCAGTCCTGTCTGACCCTTTTGTGACCCCATGAACTGTAGCCTGCCAGGCTCCTCTGTCCACGGGATTTCCCAGGTAATAATACTGAAGCAGGTTACCATCTCCTTCTCCAGGGAATCTTCCCGACCCACAGATTGAACCCGCATCTCCTGTGTCTCCTACATTGCAGGCAGATTATTTACCTGCTGAGCCATCAGGGAAGCCTGGTACTGACTAATTATCTTTTTTGTTCTGTTATCTCTTATCCACGTATCATCCCATTTTCTTGCTCCTCACACATTTATTGGCTTTCTCTACATGTCAGCACAAACTCCTCTATCTTTCCTGAATTTTCTTCTTTTCTGGCAGTACCACACAGGCTTGTGGGATCTCAGTTTCCTGACGAGGGATTGGACTCAGGCCACGGTAGTGAAGAGCAGAGTCCTAACCTCTAGGCCACCAGGGAACCAGGGGATTTTCTTCTCAATTACTGTGGCTGTGTAAAAAACAATGTCATCCTGAGAGCTTTCCACGAGTACTCATTCTGCACTTCTGTCTTTCAGATGTAACTTTCATCCGAGTGTGTCACATTTCGGAAATTCTCCTGGAACATGGCTCTGGCTTGGGGTGTTTTCTTCACTTTGCAGCTGTGGTTCTGACGGTCTCTGTTCATCCCAGAAGCCACAGCAGGAATCATCCTGGCTGTGCTGTGTTCTGTGCCTCTTTCACTCATGTGCGGACTGTTCGTATCAGCCTCTTTTCCTTCTGAGCCTTTTTTTCCAGTATCCCTGATGGTGGACTCGCTCTTACCTTTTCTCTAAGTTTTTATGACATCTCTGTCAACATTCAGAAAACTAAGATCATGGCATCTGGTGCCATTACTTCATGGCAAATAGATGGGGAAACAGTGGAAACAGTGAGAGACTATTTTTTAGGGCTCCAAAATCACTGCAGATGGTGATTGCAGCCATGAAATGAAAAGACGCTTACTCCTCGGAAAGAAAGTTATGTCCAACCTAGACAGCATACTAAAAAGCAGAGACATTACTTTGCCAACAAAGGTCTGTCTAGTCAAGGCTATGGTTTTTCCAGTGGTTATGTATGGATGTGAGAGTTGGATGGTGAAGAAAGCTGAGCACCGAAGAATTGATGCTTTTGAACTGTGGTGTTGGAGAAGACTCTTGAGAGTCCCTTGGACTGCAAGGAGATCCAACCAGTCCATCCTAAAGGAGATCAGTCCTGAGTGTTCATTGGAAGGACTGATGCTGAAGCTGAAACCCCAATACTTTGGCCACCTTATGCAAAGAGTTGACTCACTGGAAAAGACCCTGATGCTGGGAAGGATTGGGGGCAGGAGGAGAAGGGGATGACAGAGGGTGAGATGGCTGGATGGCATCACCAACTCGATGGACGTGAGTTTGAGTAAACTCCGGGAGTTGGTGATGGACAGGGAGGCCTGGCGTGTTGCGATTCATGGGGTCTCAAAGAGTCAGACATGACTGAGCGACTGAACTGAAGGGAACTGAACTGTCTTCTAATCCTTTGGTAACACACTTGTGGTCATTTGCAGCTTATGTTCAGCAGAATGTTGCCAAGTTCTAATGGGTCTGTCTGCCCAATGCTTCTGGCACCCATGCCATGGACCCTCTTCATTCTGGCCCTGGAAAATTGTTGCCAAGACTATAACTTCAAATTTCTTCCATTGCAACTACTTTCCCCATAAACATTGTCTCTTTAGTTGAACCACACTGGCGTTTGCCTCACCGTGCTCTCTCCTGCCCTAGGAAGCTTGCTCATGCTGTTTTCTTTGCTTGGAATGGGTGTGCGTGCTAAGTCACTTCAGCTGTGTCCAACTTTTTGCGACCCCATGAACTACAAGCCACCAGGCTCTTCTGCCAATAGAATTCTCCAGGCAAGAATACTGGAGTGGGTTCCCATGCCCTCCTCCAGAGGATCTTCCTGATCCAGGGATTGAAACTGCAGGTCCTGCAGCTCCCTCATTGCAGACGGATTCTTTACTGCAGAGCCAGCTGGGAAGCCCCCTTTGCTTGGAATGCTTTTGCCAGACATCCTCAGACTATTGGTTCCCCACATGTTAGGGTTTGAATTGTGTCCCCCCAAAAGTCATGTGTTTAAGTCTTCACCCCCAGTACTTGAGAAGGTGACCTTACCAGAAGTAAGATCATTGCAGATGTAATTAGTTGAGAAGAGGTTATACTGGGGTAGGCCAGGCTCTTAATCCAATACAGCTGATGTCTTTATAAAAAGGGGGACATTTGTGACAAAGGATAAAGAATATGTGGTACATATATACAATGGACTATTACTCAGCCATTGAAAAGAATGAAATATGCCATTTGCAGCAACATGGATGGATCTAGAGATTGTCATGCTGTGTGAAGTAAGTCAGAGAAGGAGAAATATTGTATGGCATCCCTTATATGTGGAATCTAAAAAGAAATGATACAAATGCACTTCCAAAAGAGAAGGAGACTCACAAACTTAAGAACAAATTTATGGTTGCTGGGGGTGGGAGAAGGATAGGGGAAGAGAGGGAGTTTGGGATTGACATGTACACACTGCTATATTTAAAATGGATAACTAGGAAGGGCCTGCTGTTGCACAGGGATCTCTGCTCAATATTAGGTGGCAGCCTGGGTGGGAGGGGGATCTGGGGGAGGATGGAGACATGTATATGTATGGCTGAGTCCCTTCACTGTTCACCTGAAGCTATCACAACTTCCTTAACTTTACTATGCTTTAAAATAGAATAACTTTTTAAAATAAAAAGGGCACATTTGGACAGAGACACAGGCACACAGGGAAATGCCATGTGAAGATGGAGGCAGAGGTCTGAGCCAAGTTGTTTTCAGTCGCTGAGTCGTGCCTGGCTCTTTGAGACCCCATGGACTGTAACCTGCCAAGCTCCTCTGTCCATGGGATTCTCCAGGCAGGAGTACAGGAATGGGTTTCCATTCCCTTCTCCAGAGGATCTTCCCCACCCAGGGTTTGAACCTGGATCTCCCACATTGCAGGCAGATTCTTTACCATCTGAGCCACCAGGGAAGTTCTCCAACTTCCAAAAGCCAAGGGGCCCCAACAATTGCCAGCACACCACTAGAAATGAGGAGAGAGCCTGGAACAGATTCTGCCTCACAGCCCTCCAGGGGAATTAACCCTATGACCCCTTGATTTTGACTTCAGCCCCAGGCTGAGAGAACAGATTCTGTTGGTGAAGCCACCCACTTTGTGGTTCTATTACAACCCCCTGGGGAATGAATACACCATTGACACATTCTGTCCAACTTCTCCTGCTCAATCATGACCATGATGATAAGAATTTATTCAATGTCTGTCTTTCCCATTCGCTTCTAAAGACCATAAATGCATTGAGCTATGAAGGGCTTCCCTCATAGATCAGTTGGTAAATCATCTGCCTGCAATTCAGGAGACCTGGGTTCAATTCCTGGTTCCCGAAGATCCCCTGGAGAAGGAAATGGCAATCCACTCCAGTATTCTTGCCTGGAGAATCCCATGGACAGAGGAGCCTGACAGGCTACAGTCCACGGGATCACAGGAGTTGGACACGGCTGAGCAACTAAACCACGACCACCACCATAAATGCAAGAGTAACATGTGTTGTCAAGTATTAAGAGAACTCAGTGCTCAGCATGCTGCTGCTGCTGCTGCTAAGTCCCTTCAGTCGTGTCCGACTCTGTGCGACCCCAGAGACGGCAGCCCACCCGTCCCTGTGATTCTCCAGGCAAGAACGCTGGAGTGGGTTGCCATATCCTTCTCCAATGCATGAAAGGGAAAAGTGAAAGTGAAGTCGCTCAGTCGTGTCCGACTCTTAGCAACCCCATGGACTGCAGCCTACCAGGCTCCTCCATCCATGGGATTTTCCAGGCAGGAGTACTGGAGTGGGGTGCCATTGCCTTCTCCAGTGCTCAGCATAGTGTCTGCTTAATAGTTAGTGTATGAGATAAAAAAGGAAGAAAAAAAGTGAATGGGAGAAAAGTCAAAAATTATGAACTAGTTAAGTTTTCTTCCTTTGAATTAGGAGAAATGTTATCATATTTGAATTGAAAGGTTTCTGTTCAGTCCTGCTCAGAGATCTGCAGGTTTCCACAGGAGCAAAGTTGGAGAATCACTGCAGATGGTGATTGCAGCCATGAAATTAAAAGACGCTTACTCCTTGGAAGGAAAGTTATGACCAATCTAGACAGCATATTCAAAAGCAGAGACATTACTTTGCCAATAAAGGTCTGTCTAGTCAAGGTTATGGTTTTTCCAGTGGTCATGTATGGATGTGAGAGTTGGACTGTGAAGAAAGCTGAGAGCCGAAGAATTGATGCTTTTGAACTGTGGTGTTGGAGAAGACTCTTGAGAGTCCCTTGGACTTCAAGGAGATCCAACCCGGTGCATTCTAAAGGAGATCAGTCCTGGGTGTTCTTTGGAAGGAATGATGCTAAAGCTGAAACTCCAGTACTTTGGCCACCTCATGCGAAGAGTTGACTCATTGGAAAAGACTCTGATGCTGGGAGGGATTGAGGGCAGGAAGAAAAGAGGACAACAGAGGATGAGATGGCTGAATGGCATCACTGACTCGATGGATGTGAGTTTGAGTGAACTCCGGGATGTGGTGATGGACAGGGAGGCCTGGCATGCTGCGATTCATGGGGTCGCAAAGAGTCAGACACGACTGAGTGACTGAACTGAACTGAACTCTAAACCAAGTATGGCATTAATCAGAAGGTAAAAGAAAATGCCTACAATGTAGGAGACCCTGGTTCAATCCTAAGTAGAGAAATACCCCCTGGAGAAGGGAATGGCTACCCACTCCAATATTCTTGCCTGGAGAATTCCATGAACTGAGGAGCTTGGTGAGTTATACAAGTCCATGGGGTCACAAAGAGTCCTACACAACTCTCCAAACCAAATGTACTATTTGTTGCTTCTCAGTCACTCACCTATGTCTGACTCTTTGCAATCCCATGGATTGCAGCATGCCAGTTCAGTCTTCCTTGTCCTTCACTGCCTCCCAGAGTTTGCTCAAACTTATGTCTATTGACTTGGTGATGCCATCCAACCATCTCATCCTCTGTTTCCCTCTTCTCCTGCCCTTAATCTTCCCCACCATCAGGGTCTTTCCCAGTGAGTCAGCTCTTTGCATCAGGTGGCCAAAGGATTGGAGCTTCAGCCTCAACACCAGTTCTTCCAATGAATATTCAGGGTTGATTTCCTTTAGGATTGATTGGTTTGATGTCCTTGCAGTTTAAGGGACTCTCAAGAGTTTTATCCAGCACCACAGTTTGAAAGCATCAGTTCTTCAGTGCTCAGTCTTCTTTATGGTCCAACTCTCACATCCGTACATGACTACTAAAAAAACCATAGCTTTGACTACACAGACCTTTGTCAGCAAAGTGATGTCTCTGCTTTTTAATATGCTGTCTAGGTTGGTCATAGCTTTTCTTCCAAGGATCAGGCATCTTTTAGTTTCATGGCTGCAGTCATATGCTGTTTACTTTCTCCCAATTCTCTTCATTTTCATGTCTCTCTCCACCCTGCTCCTTCTGCCTGGAGTTTTCATGACTCCTGTTTTCCATATCTGAGGTCTCCCCATCCCTCAGAACTTAGCATACTCCATCAGGAGCTCCTTGGTGTCCTGTTTCAGTGGGTCTCAGATCTCTCTGGCCCCTAACACACTTGCGCTGCGTGCACACCACCAGCAGAAGGAGAAGTTGGAAAACGTGGACCCAGCTATGTATTTAGAGGCAGAGCTTGGTAAATGGTTTATGCAGTCTCTGTCACAGCTCTTTCCAGATGATTATGGTGTGTCCTCATGAAGGGGTTTCTCATCACGGTTGATGCAATATTTCTCTTCTGAAGCTCCCAGATATGATAAGTCCCTGTATGTGAACAAGTTCCATTCCAAAAGTGCATCTGTAAATCCCATTTGTTCGTAAGCCCAACAAAGTTAGCCTAGGTACCCAGCTAACACAATCGGCTATATATTAATAGTACTGTATTCTAATAGGTTTGTAACACTTCTCACACAAATAATACGTAAAAACAAATACAAAAGTAAGTAAAACACTTTTAATCTTACAGTAGAGTACCTTGAAAAGTACAGTAGTATAATGTAGCAGCTGGCATACAGGGGCTGGCATCAAGTGAACAGGCAGGAAGTGACTTTTTGGAGAACCATATTCCCTAATGATTGCTATATTATGAGATATTATGCTATGCTACGTTTTGTTACCTTCCTTTACATTATATTGTATTACATGCATCTGCTGGGATGTCAGTCAGGTTGCATTGCACCCTTTGGCCACAAGGAGGCACATTTCCCAAGCTGTTTCAGTCACCTGCTGCCATTTCTTCAGGACAGCAACAGGTTAGGCTCTTCACTGAAGCTGATACTATTGGAATCCTTCCTTGGAATTTTTTAAACCAACCATTGAGGGTACAGTCGGGTTGGATAACTTTTCCTTCTTTGGGTTCATGAAGTGGAAGAATATTGGTCTGGGATTATAGCAATGACTTTCCTGCCATGGGAAGAAAGTTCACTTGCAGACAGAGCCCAGGGGACCCCATCAGGTATGATGGAGTAGGATTGTTCTGGAAGTGTTGCTTCTTGATTCTGGCTCCCAGATACACAAGCTAAATAACAGGAGTCTCCCATACTCTACTTTGCTCAAAAGTCACAGTATGAATTAGGGTTCTCCAGAGAGTCAGACAAATAGGAGATTGGTTCATTGATTGAAATTGGTTCACTTCATTATTGAGGTTGCAAAGCCTCAAGATTTTCAGTTGGCAAGCTGGAGACACAGGCTTCCCAGGTGGCACTAGTGGTAAAGAACCCACCTGTCAATGCAGGAGATGTAAGAGACACATGTTTGATCCCTGGGTCAGGGAAGATCCCCTGGAGGAGAGCATGGCAACCCATTTCAGCATTCTTGCCTGGAGAATTCCCATGAACAGAGGAGCCTGGTGGACTATGGTCCATAGCGTAGCAAAGAGTCGGACACAACTGAAGTGACTAAGCATGCATGCAAGCTTGGGATACAGAAGATTCAATAACATCAGTTTCCATCTTAAGGCAGGCAGGCTTGAGATTCAGAAAGAGTCAGCGATCCAGTTTGAGTCTGAAGGCAGGAAAAAGACCAGTGTCCCAGCCTCAGGGTAGTCAAGCAGGAGGAATTCACTCTTACTCAGCCTTTTGGTTCTATTTAGAGATTCAAATAGGAGAAGGCAATAGCACCCCACTCCAGTAGTCTTGCCTGGAAACTCCCATGGACAGAGGAGCCTGGTAGGCTGCAGTCCATGGGGTCACTAAGGGTCAGACACGACTGAACGACTTCACTTTCACTTTTCACTTTCATGCGTTGGAGAAGGAAATGGCAACCCACTCCAGTGTTCTTGCCTGGAGAATTCCAGGGATGGGGGAGCCTGGTGGGCTGCCGTCTCTGGGGTCGCATAGAGTCAGACACGACTGAAGCAACTTAGCAGCAGCAGCAGCAGAAATTCAAATAACTGGATGGGGCCCACTCACATTAGCGGTCAGGTAGGAGTATTCTCTTACTCAGGGGAGGGCCAGACTTTGTTTTATTCAGGCCTTCAACTGATTGAATGAGGCTCACCTACATAGGGGAGGGCAATCTGCTTTATTCAGTCTGTTTATTCAGATGTTCATCTCATCTGAAAATGCCCTCACAGACACACCCAGGATAATGTTTGAGCAAATATCTAGGTACCCTGTGGCCCAGTCAAATTGACATATAAAATTAACCATCAAAAGTCCAACCCTTGTCAACTTGGCACTCATATACATCTCAAAATTAAATCAATTTAATCTCGAAATATAAATACACATATACATACATTCATAGCAAAACAAGGAGGAGATACTCATAACAATCATAATTTTCATTTCTGTAACTGGTTGCATGGTTATAGCTGGTATTTATAACTACCTTCATCCACTACCCATTTCATAGTCCCTTTGCCTTCAGCAAGCACCTCAGCTGACTGTGGTTCTTCACCTGGGGGTGGGGGTTAATCCCCACTTTCATTCCTGAAGGGTCTGGGCCATTAGAAGTCTGCCTGGATGGGGCTGTTGAAGCTTCCCATTGGTCTTCATCACAGGCCTTGGTGATACTAAGAGATCCCCAAAGGGATCTTCGGTATTTGACATGGACTCTTTCTTCTCTCCATCATGGAGCAGCAGCCCAATTTCCCCCAGGTAGTCTGGATCAGTCACCCCCACCAGCACAGTGACTGCCCCCTTTGCCTCTTGATTCAGATGAATGAAGAGCCCAAAGTGGCTGTCATGCCACAGCCTTAGCTGCCAGTTCAATGGACTCATTCATCTCCTGGTGGAAGGGACATAAAGTTGAATCAAGTTAAATTTACCAACATGGACTCATCAAGTAGAGGTTCTGCATTTAGGGTCCCAGCTCAAGGAGTTATCAAGGCCTTTTCTTTTCAAACCAAACAATTGATTTTGTTGATTGGCTGAACCATGGACCAGAAAATGAACCACATTGAATACGTTGGAAGTGCTCAACATACTTTGGTTTAATCCTTTGGAAGGATTGAAAGCTATTCAAAACCATTAATCTGCAAATAAACATTGTAGACTTTTAATTTCTCTTTAGTATTTTCATTTTTTAGTTTATTCTTTTGATTTTTCTAGGTGCCAAATTTAGCAATTTGTAACTATGCCTCCCTCCATTGCAAAGTGATCTTTTTATTTCTCTAATTTCATGGATCAACATTTCCAAGTCATACCTAATAATAGTGCTCCTGGTGAGTATCACTGCCACATCCCTTGAACTTTAAACAGAGGACCTCAAGTGGTTCTCCAACTTCCTTTAAATATATAATTGTAGTGAAATACACATGACATAAAATTTCCATCTTAACCATTTTAATGTTTGCAGTATAGAGGTATTAAGAACATTCACCTTGTTGTGCAACCATCCCCACCATCCATCTCCAAAATGTTTATTATCTTGCAAAACTGAAACTTTATACTCATTAAACAAGAACTCCTCATTGCCTACCCTCACACCCCCAGCCCCTGGCAACCACTTTTCTATGATTCTAACCATACTAGCTGCCTCATATAAGTGGAATCATGCAGTACTTGTCTTTTTGTGACTGACTTATTTCATTTAGCATAATGTCATCAAGGTTCACTCATGCTATAGCATGTGTCAGAATTTTCTTTTTTTTTGGCCACACACTGCTAGCCATCCCCACCTAGGGATCAAACTCGTGCCCCCTGCATTGGAAGCTCAGAGTCTTAATCACTGGATCATTTGAATTATTTCCACCTTTTGGATACTATGAACAGGACTGCGAAGAAATGAGTGTACAAAGCTTGCCCACTTTTTAATTTGAGATTCCTATGGTCAGGAGGCTACATGGACTGAAATAAGATTTGGCAGGGTGGATCTGATTCAAGGCCAAGTTTCCATCTTGGAGACCAAGGTGGCACCTGAGGTTCAAACTTGAAAACTTGGGTGAGGCCTAGGCCATTATAGTGAAGGGCAGGAGGCTGGGGGTTAAAAGCACTTAGAAAAGTTAAAACTCTGGCACCATGGATAGGAGGGGAAGGACAAGGAAAAGCTTAGGGGATAGACGGGTCTACAGGCCCATCTGCAGGTTGGGAGCCTTGAGAAGGTTAGATGCCATGTGGAGACCTAACACCAACCAAGACCTAAACAACTCCTTCCTCCAGGATTTTAGAACTTGTGTCTTTGGCTGGAACAAAGCCCTGTGTGGCTAGACTAGGCCACACAGTTATGATCAGGTAATTATCATATCAAAGCTATGGGTGATAATAGCTACCATTCATCGAACTTCTCATGGTATAGGAAGTAAGATGGGCTTTCCAGTTCTTATCTCAGTGATCTGGGAAGTTCACTCACACAGAAAAGAGTTCAGTTAAGTAGGTTGTGGTTACAAGCTGGCTGGATTCAAGCCCATACATTTGACTCATGAGCTGGGCTCATCACTAACCACTGTGCTATCCAGCCTCTCTTACTGACCCACAGCTGGTAGATCATTGGAAATGAGCTTAGTCACCTGGAGTCTTTCAGACTGCAAATCAAGGGCCATCATATTTTTTGAAAAGTAATATTAGGCTATTGGTTCTTCAGTTCAGTTCAGTTCAGTTCAGTCTCTCAGTCATGTCTGACTCTTTGCGACCCCATGAATCATAGCACGCCAGGCCTCCCTGTCCATCACCACATCCCGGAGTTCACTCAAACTCACATCCATCGAGTCAGTGATGCCATTCAGCCATCTCATCCTCTGTTGTCCTCTTTTCTTCCTGCCCTCAATCCCTCCCAGCATCAGAGTCTTTTCCAATGAGTCAACTTTTCGCATGAGGTGGCCAAAGTACTGGAGTTTCAGCTTTAGCATCATTCCTTCCAATGAACACCCAGGACCGATCTCCTTTAGAATGGACTGGTTGGATCTTCTTAAAGTCCAAGGGACTCTCAAGAGTCTTCTCCAGCACCACAGTTCAAAAGCATCAATTTTTTGGCACTCAGCTTTCTTCACAGTCCAACTCCCACATCCATACGTGACCACAGGAAAAACCATAGCCTTGACTAGACAGACCTTTGTTGGCAAAGTAATGTCTCTGCTTTTTAATATGCTATCTGGGTTCTTAAGCCTGGCTATACCTCAGGATCACTGGAATGCTCTTCAAAATACAAGAGACCTGGGTTTCAACTCAAGTAATTTTGAGTCCCATGATTTTGTAGCCTGTTCTAGTGGCTATTTGGAAACTATTTTTAATAATATGTTGTCAGTTAAAAATAGAATATGTTTTCACATTGACATATATCATTGTTCTATGCTGGAGAGAAACACAAGAAGAACCTGAATAAGAAGAAGCCAAGACTGAGTCCAGGCTGGACCTTGGGGAAAGGCCATATAGGCAAAGAGATTTCATTCCAAATTAATCAGAATCAGACATTATGTATCTATCTATCTATCTATATATGATGAGATGGTTGGATAGCATCACCAACTCAATAGACATGAGTTTGAGTAAACTTCAGGAGATAGTGAAGCACAGGGAAGCCTGGTGTGTTGCAGTCTATGAGGTCGCAATCAGTCGGACACGACTTAGCAATTGAACAACAGCAATATATTAATTAAACAATTAATTAAACTTGAGTCCCTTGGACTGCAAGGAGATCCAACCAGTCCATTCTGAAGGAGATCAGCCCTAATAGTGCCTAATAGTCCTATTGTGCCTGGGATTTCTTTGGAAGGAATGATGCTAAAGCTGAAACTCCAGTACTTTGGCCACCTCATGCGAAGAGTTGACTCATTGGAAAAGACTCTGATGCTGGGAGGGATTGGGGGCAGGAAGAGAAGGGGACGACAGAGGATGAGCTGGCTGGATGGCATCACTGACTCGATGGACGTGAGTCTGAGTGAACTCCGGGAGTTGGTGATGGACAGGGAGGCCTGGTGTGCTGCAATTCATGGGGTCACAAAGAGTTGGATACGACTGAGCGACTGATCTGATCTGATCTGATCTGAATTAATTAAACAATATATTAATATGTATATAGTGTTTATAGTTGGCCAGAAAATTCATTTTTACATAAGATGTTGTGGGAAAACTTGAACAACCTTTTTTGACCAGCACAAAATATAAATTGAAGCAGTTTCATGATTACATGAACTTTAAAATTGGGAGGAATACAGATGGATGGATAGATAGATGGATGCATATATACATAGCTCTATCTACCTCAGTTATCACTTTGGTTTGGGGGACATATCTATCCCTTCTCCCCAGAATCTAGATTAAGTCATCTCCTGGAAACCATTATGAAAACCAATGAAGCACAAATAAGAAAACCTCTTTTTATCAACTGCATCTCGTATTATTCTTTCTTTTAAAAGAAAGAAAGAGGAAATTTGGCCTTTGCGTTTAAAAATCCTATGGAAGGAGTAACTTATTCATTGGAGCATCAAGAAAAAATAACTTCTGAGGTGGACTTTGTCACCTAAGGTAAAAGTCAGAGTGAGAATTCTCTGAGCTCCAAAGATCAGTGGAAATTTGCTGGGTAGATTCCAGCTGGTGCCTTTATTGACTTTATTTGTGCTCATGAGCCTAGAGGAGGTGGTGCTCTGTTGGGAAGAAAATGGTTAATGTTCCAGTTTACCTCCATTTTTCCAATGAGCAAATCTAAAAAATGCTTCCATCTTGTTCAATTTAAATGCTGTTCTGCCCTTCTGGCCAGAGTGCTTATTCACTAAGATAGTGGCCAAGTGGGTAATTCCTGGCTTAGGACTTGAACATCTGGTGGCCTTTCAATCTGATGGCATGTAATTACAGCAGGGGCAGCCAGGCAATTGGGGATTAAAGGGATGTTGTTTAATCTTCCACCATATGTTCCCACTTAACCTCTTTTTATCTGTCCCCAGCACCCCCACACACAGGAAGCTGGCTTCAGAATCCCTCCTAGCGCTGCTGGGCTCACCTGATGGTGGTTTAGTTGCTAAATTGTGTCCGACTCTTGCAACCCCTTGGGCTGTCACCTGTCAGGCTTCTCTGTCCATGGGATTTCTCAGGCAAGAACACTGGAGTGGGTTGCCATTTACTTCTCCAGGGGATCTTCCTGACCCAGGGATCGAACCAGAATCTCCCGCATTGCAGGTGGATTCTCAGCTTCTTACTAACTGAGCCATCATGGAAGCCATGGGCTTTCCTGCAGAGTTCTGTAAAAACAGGTCATCTGCTACCTTTCGGTATTCAAAAATTCTTATTTACCCTTCTCACTGTCCCTGGTATCTTCAAGACGTATTTAGATGTCTGTTACTTAAATCAGTGTGATTATGACCCAGAAAGGAAAGAGTCTTAAAATTCATTAAGTTTCCCTGGGAAACCTACCAGCTCTCTCTTCCTTGTAGTGACTGCTACATCCTATGTAGCCAGACCTGGTTCCCATCCTTTGTGAAAGTCTTCATGGATGTTGAGTGGGTGGATGGGGGTTAGGAGGTTCTCAGAGGCAGACATAAGCCATATTTTCTTGGACTGAAGGTGATGGAGGTACCTTGTTGGAGGTACAATGCTCCTCCCAGGATGAAAGCTGGGGGAAAGCATACAAACTATTAGGCACAAAATGTTCTGTTAGAAGTCAAGATTTCACAGGCTTCTGAGTCATCTTCATATAGTCATTTTTGGCACATGGTAGGTACCTAAAAATGGCTGCTATTATAGATGTATGGGGAGCAGGGAATGTTCCCCAGCAAAGTGAAGACACAAACTTACTTAGCCTATTTTTTTTTTCTCATTTCATCATATGTCCTTGGCACTGGATAGTCTAATAACTAAAAGCTTGTTATACCACTCCTCAAATAATAAAAATGAATGAGAGATAATTCTTATTAATTGCTTACAGTTCTGGGCTTTCTATAGGATGACGTTGAGAAATTGGGTAGTGAAACGAGCACCCACAAAACTTTCAAGAAAATCAGTCTTACAGATTTAGAGAGTGAACTTATGGTTGCCAGTGGGGAGGATGGGAGGATGGGATAGTTAGGAAGTTTGAGATTGACACACGCCTATATTTAAAATGGATAACCAACAAGGACCTACTGTATAGCACATGGAACTCTGCTCAATGTTATGTGGCAGCCTGGATAGGAGGGGAGTTTGGGGGAGAATGGATACATATATACATAGATGGGCTTTCCTGGTGGCTCAGATGGTAAAGAATCTGCCTGCAATGCAGGAGACCCTGGTTTGATACCTGGGCCAGGAAGATCCCCTAGAGAAGGAAATGGCTACCCACTCCAGAATTCTTGCCTGGAGAATCCCATGGACAAAGGAGCCTGGCAGGCTATAGTCCACGGGGTCACAAGGAGTTGGCACAACTGAGTGACTAACACTTGCTTGTATATGTATGGTTGAGTCCCTTCACTGTTCACCTAGCACTATCATGACATTTTTAATCAGCTATATTCCCGTATAAAATAAAAAGTTAAAAAAGAAAATCAGACCATCATGGGGTTCTCCTCAAGTTTCTAGGGTTCTTGGTGTGAGTACAGGAGACCTTAGCCAGAACGAGAGATGCCATCAGGGTGATCAGGATGCCCAGGGGCTTATAGGCAGCCCTGTTTCCAGGCTTGTCTCTTACATGACATGAATTCTGTTCCAGCTTGTCCCACTCTGCCTACTGCTACCAAAGGTGTCCTCACCCATGCTCTTACACATTTGTATTCTGACTCTGGTGGGCTGAATAAATAGTCCCTTAAAATGTCTGTCTCCTAATCTCTGGGACCTCTGATATTACCTTATATGGCAGACTTTACAGATAGGATTAAGTTTAGGATCTTGAGATGAGGAGATGATCCTGGGCTATCTGGATGGACCCCAAATGCAATCTCAGATGTCCTTATAAGAGACAGGTGGAGTTGACACAGAGGAGAGGAGAGGTCATGTGACCGTGGAGGCCAAATTAGAGTGAGGAGCCACAAGCCAAGGATGCTGGCAGCTACCAGAAGCTGGAAGAGGTGGGGAACAAATTCGTCCCTCAATACCCCAGAGAGAGTCCTGCCCTGCCAACACCCTAACTGTAGCCTATTGAGGCTGAGTCCACACTTTGGCCTCCAGAACTATGGGAAAATAAATTTTCTATTGCTTAAAACCCCCACGTTTTTGGTACTTTGTTACAACAGGCACAGGAAGCTGATACTCTAACAGGAAGTTGAAGGACTTAGGCAGTTTTCTTTTTTATACTTTACATTTTGCCATTTATTGATTCTATAAAACGCAGATTGAGAATCTATCATATACAAAGTATGGGCTAGATGCTGGGAGGTGGAGGAGAGGCAAAAAACAAATATTAAATTGTTAAAACTTACTAAATTATTAATACTCAACCATTTTGACCAAAAAGTGGAAGTTTCATAAAGTCCAATGTAATGCTTCCTCACTGAGCTTATTTGGCAGATTTTTTATATATATATATATATATATTTTTTTTTTCAGTCACTCAGTCGTATCCCCCTTTTTCTGATCCCATGGACTGTAGCCCACCAGTCTTCTCTGTCCATGGGATTTCCCATGCAAGAATATTGGAGTGGATTAACATTTTCTTCTCCAGGATATCTTGCCAAACCCAAGGATTGAACCTGTGTCTCCTGTATCAGCAGGTGGATTCTTTACCACTGAGCCACCTGGGAAGCCCTTTACATATATATATATATATGTACATACATATATATATATGTAAAATATATTAAAAAAACTGAAGTCTAGTTAATTTACAATGTTGTGTTAGTTTTAGGTGTACAACAAAGTGATTCAGCTATACATTTTTTTCAGATTTTTTTTCATTATTTGAAGGTGTTGGATATGGTTCCCTGTGCTATACAGTAGGTCCTTGTTGATTATCTATTTGATATATAGTGTTTTGTATCAGCTGAAAGCTCCTAATTTATCCCTCCCCTACTCCCTTTCCCCTTTGGTGACCATACGATTGTTTTCTGTGTCTGTGACTCTATTTCTGTTTCATAAATCAGTTCATTTGTGTAATTATTTTTAGATTCCACATAAATGTGTTATCATATGATATTTGTCTTCATCTGGCTTACTTCACTTACTATAATAATCCCTGGGTCCATCCACATTTCTGCAAATGGCATTGTTTCATCCCTTTTAATGGCCTGGTAATACTCCATATATATTCCATATGTATCTACCACATCTTTTTATCCATTCCTTTGTTGATGGACATTTAGATTGCTTCCATGTCTTGGCTATTATGAATAGTATTGCTATGAACACTGGGACATGTGTACCTATTCAAATTAGAATTTTCACCGTTTCCAGGTATATGTCCAGAAGTGAGACTGCAGGGTCATATGGTGGTCCTATTTTCAGTTTTTAAAGGACCCTCCACACTGTTCTCCAAAGTGGCTGTACCAATTCACATTTCTGACAACAGTGTAGGAGGGTTTCTTTTCTCCACACCCTCTCCAGCATTTATCATTTGCAGACTTCTTGATAATGACCTTCTGACCAGTGTGAGGTAATTTCCATTACTCTAATGATTTGTGATGTTGAGCATTTTTTCATGTGCTTCTTGGCCATCTATATATCTTCTTTGGAGAAAAGATTATTTAGGTCTTTGAGAGATTTTTTTTTTTTGTAAATGGGCACAGAAAAATTCTGATTCTGTGTGTTCTCCTATAATGTGGCTTTGATGCCCAAGAGTTGGGAGTGTCTATATTTCCTCTCTTGAATGTAGGTGGACTTTTGACTGTGGAAATGAGACCACATGCCTTTCAAAACTAGGTCATTAAAGGCAATGCAACAGCCACCTGATTCTCTTAGACACTCAACTTTGGAGACCCGGGCCAACATGTAAGAAGTCTGAGGTTTCTCTGCTAAGAGGAAGCTCAAGCTGTGAGATGAAACCACAGGTACCTGTACTGGCCAATGTCTCCATCTGAAGTCCAGCCGACAGTCAGATATAGGAGTGAAGATGCCTCCAGAAGAATTCTGACACCAGATATTGACTCACATCTGATCTCTCAGTTCCAGAGCTGAGACCCAGACATTCTGGTGCATCATGCCCTCATCACGCCCACAAGATAGCTTCTTAACCATCTTCTTCCTTCCTGACCCAAGAATCTGCCAGTGTAACAAAAGGGCTTCTTTAAGCTGCAGAGTCTGGGGACAATTTGTTACAGAGCAATAGATAACCAAAGAGTTTGTTTTCTCATTTGAAAAGAAGAAGCATGTCTACCTCACTTTTCCCCCTGGTGGCTCAGATGGTAAAGAATCTGCCTGCAATGCAGGAGACTTGGGTTCAGTCCCTGGGTCAAGAAGATCCCCTGGGGTAAGAAATAGCAACCCACTCCAGTATTCTTGCCTGGAGAATTCCATGGACAGAGGAGCCTGGCGGGCTCCATGGAGTCAAAAAGAGTTGGACTAAACTCTGCAAAAAGTGACTAACACTTCAAGGAAGGATCAAATGGGAATAAAAGCATCCAGGAGAATCCTGATATAGAACAATGACGCATGGTATCTTAGTTTCCTTTCTTTGGCATCAAGGATCTTACAATGAATCACAAACAGCTTTCCTAGATGAGAGACTGATATGTGCACAAACAGCTTTCCTAGATGAGAGGCAGGGTTAGGTAATGGGAAAGCTGAGTGGCAGTGACAAAGGTGTCCCCAAGTACAGGTGGTTAGAGAAGAGAGAAGCTGGCTTGTCAATCCTGGATCAGCCCTAAGACATAGAGTAGTTTTCTTCCATGTGCTCATTCCTGGAAGGGAGTGGATTCCTGCCTTCTTGCTATTCCATCAGCTCCAAGAGCCTTGTACTCACCTGCAAATTGGCCCATGTTCCACCCAAGAGGAAGAGGATGGCTGGGGGTCCAGGATAGCTGATTCTTCTCAACTAACTGAGATAGAAGCTATAGAGCTACATCAGGCTTCAAAGAAAGCTTGGATATGCATGGTCTCCATTGATTCCTGCTCTATAACTAGTTCTGTGGACAAAGAAGAGAATAGATTTTGGTGGACAAGATGTAATCTTTGACCTGGATAAAATGAAAAGATCTTTAATTGAAATGCAAAGCACTATGAGAGGACACAGAGAAGGCGATGGCACCCCACTCCAGTACTCTTGCCTGGAAAATCCCATGGATGGAGGAACCTGGTGGGCTGCAGTCCATGGGGTCGCTGAGGGTTGGACATGACTGAGCAACTTAACTTTCACTTTTCACTTTCATGCATTGGAGAAGGAAATGGCAACCCACTCCAGTGTTCTTGCCTGGAGAATCCCAGGGACAGAGGAGCCTAATGGGCTGCTGTCTATGGGGTCGCACAGAGTTGGACACGACTGAAGCGACTTAGCAGCAGCAGCATGAGAGGACAGGACTTGTCACAGTTTGGGCCCAAAATTGTAGATTAGGCTTTAAGTAAGAAGCACCAGTCTCTTAGGGCTTCCCAGGTGACTCAGCGGTAAAGAATCTGCCTGCCAATGCAGGAGATGTGAGAGACATGGGTTTGATTCCTGGGTTTGGAAGGTACTCTGGAGGAGGAAATGGCAACCCACTCCAGTATTCTTGCCTGGAAGATTCCATGGACAGAGGAGTCTGGCAGGCCTCAGTCCATAGGGTTGCAAAGAGTTGGACATGACCGAGCACACACACACGCATGTGTGCACACACATGCACACACACACACACTCCACTACCACCATCACCAGTCACTTGAAGGAAGAGCAGGTTTCGATGGCAGAGGTATCTTTTGTGTGTCGACATGAATGAGGCGCACAGTCCTCTGACTCATTTGCCTTATATTCATCATACTGGTTTTGAAGCCACAGACCCATTACCAAAAGGCTAATCTGCTCTCGTTTGTGATTCTTTGAGACCTGAAGTTCATTTGACGTTGCTCTGAATGTGATCCCTAGGGGCAAGGGCATCAGGACTCTGCAGCCTTTCTGAGCCATGCAAACCCTGAGCTGTTTACTGCACCAGCTGTTTACTGGCACTGCAGTTAACAGCTCTGATGTCATTTGTCATCTTCCATAATTTCAGAATCCAATTTGTAGATTCATCATTGTTTCCAGAGATGCCAACTGAAGATAGTTGCTCTAGGAGGTGATACGAATCCCTCTCTCGGGAGAGACCTATATTTGTTGATACGAGTATACATGTGCCTCAGGTTGGAGGCTGAGTCTCCAGTACCTGGACTCACGTGTAGTCTAGGACTGAGTCAGTAGCCGGAGCTGCCATGCCTGGGGAGGGAGTGGAGAAGCTTCCTGTTTCTTTGGAAGTTCCGCTTCTTTGGAGAAAGCTGTAGGATTGTGGGAGTGAGACTGGCTGAGACCTGAGTCCCCTTTGCTGCAGGGCTTGCATGTGGACACACCTCTCCTCCAGCAACAAAATACAAAGAAACTATATGGGACTAAAAATAACTGCCTGCTCATGCATACTCAGTCACTGAGTCATGTCTGACTCTGCAAGCCCTTGGATTGTAGCCAGCTGGGCTCCTCAGTGCATGGATTTCCCAGGCAAGAATACTGGAGAGGGTTGCCATTTTCTCCTCCAGGGGATCTTCCCGACCCAGGGATCAAACCCATGTCTCCTGTGTCTCCTACATTGGCAGGTGGATTCCTTACCAATAGAGTTACCTGGACAAAAGGTACAAACAGGCCAAGATTCTCTACTGTCACTTCTGAAGAGTCAGGAGCGAAAAGAGTCCTGCTCATGCCCCTTGCACTAACCAGTGCCAGAGGAGGTGGGCAAACCATCTAAGCCAGCTCTTCAGGCTGACCCCTGGACATGCCCCTACTCTTACTCCATATAAGGAATAAGCTTGCCCCTCCCCCACCCACTCAGGGAGCAAGAAATCTAGGGAAACTTTTGTTTGTTCTTGATGCCCTCTGCTGCAGCAGAGACCCCAGTAAAGCCCTGCCTGAATTTCTTGTCTGGCCTCTTGGCAATTTCTATTGATTGAGGAAAGCTATGAAACCTGGTCGGTATCAAGAGTAATTATTGAGGAAGACAGCTTTAGCAAGGACTTCCCAGGTGGCTCGATGGGTAAAGAATCTGCCTGCGATGCAGAAGATGCAGGGAATATGTATTTGATCCCTGAGTCAGGAAGATCCACCAGAGGAAGTCATGGCAACCCACTCCAGTGTTATTGCCTGGAGAATCCCATGAACAGAGGAGCCTGGTGGGCTGCAGTCCACAGGGTCACAGAGAGTCAGACATGACCGAAATGACTGAGCACTCGTGCATGCTTTAGCAAATGCTGCTGTGTTGTATTCAACCTCAGAGGCATGGGCTCCATTAATGAGGATTTCTGGCTTTCTAGAATGTTGCCATTGTAGAATGTTGCTGTGGAGTAAAGACAGCAAATTATTCCCTAGGTTATTTCCTGAGAATTATTCCCTAAGAATCTTAATGCTGAGTTCTCTTCAACATCATCACCTCTGAACTTGAGACTCATGATTTCAACCTTACCTGGTGGTAGGTAAGTATGTCTTGCTAATTTTCATTGGATAGGTTCAAAGTAGGTTTGATAGTAGGCTGAAACAAACAACCCTTCAAATACCAATGGCTTGCTGCTGCTGCTGTTGCTAAGTCACTTCAGTCGTGTCCGACTCTGTGTGACTCCATAGACGGCAGCCCACCAGGCTCCCCTGTCCCTGGGATTCTCCAGGCAGGAGTACTGGAGTGGGGTGCCATTGCCTTCTCCGACCAACAGCTTAGCACAGGCTTATTTCTTGCTCGCATGAGTTTGTTGGGGTCAGGTGGCTTCCTCCAGTGGTTCTCTTCCAAATGTTAATTGAATAATCCAGGCTTCTTTCATCAGGCAGCTCTGCCATCTCAGATGCCTTTATGTGTGGCATCATGGCTGGGAGAGATGGAGCAGGCGAGGTCCCATGGATGCTTTAGGGGCCAGAGGGAATGACGTTGCCCCTACATCCATTGACCAGAGACCAGTCAGATGGTCCGAACCAAACCGACAAGGAGGTTGGAAGATGGAGATTGTCCACGTGCCCAGGAAGGCATCCTGGGATTTGGTATGTAGCCAGCTAGTCTCTGACACCAATAGTTAAGGAGACTTTTTATCATTGACTATCATGTTTATAATTCCCACAGGGTAACATTTTGTTTGCTCGCTCAGTTGTGTCCGACTCTTTGTGACCTCATGGACTGCAGCACGCCAGGCTTCCCTGTTCTTCATCATCTCCCAGAGCTTGTTACAGGATAACATATATGTTGTTTTGTTCCTCTTGGCAGAGCTGGGGTCATGATGAGCCTGTGAGACTCATCTTTACTTACCCCTCATCCCAGATTCCCCTTCTCCCACCCTCCCTCACAGCTACTCCAAAGTGTTCATACATGTCCTTGTCTATCCCTGTGTCTTGTCGGACAGGAAGTTTCTATCTCCCTACGTCCTTTCCAACTCTTGATTTTTCACTCTGTATGTACAATGGTCTCTCATTCTCATTGTATTTGTGCTGTTTTGATACCCATTTGCACATATTCTTCTGTAATTGCTTATTCATTTTTCCCCCTAGGGTTTTAATTTTCTATAGGATTTTCTTTTCTATCAGATTTTCACTGATTTACAAGAGTCCTTGTATGTTCTACATATTGATATGCTACTGATTTTTGATGTGGCAAATATCTTCTCCTAATTTGTCAACTCTCTGTAGCTTTGTGGTGTTCATCACTCAACAAAAAGCTTTACTTTGAATGTAGTCAAATTGATCCATTAACACATTACTTCATGGTTTATCACTTTCTGGTTCTTGTTTAAGAAGACGTGTTAATTTTGAGTCATATATTTGAGTCATGTAGAAAATATATTTCTACATTGTTGCAATTATCTTTAATTTATAGGTTTTTAAACTGTCTGGAGTTTACATTTGTATATGATATTAGCTTTATTTCCTCCCTAGTGATGCAGTTTCTTGCATGCCATCTACTAAACTGTTCCTTCTTTCACCATGGCTTTGTGGTGCTGCCTTTATCACCGACAAGGTTCATATACAACCATCTCTAAGCTCCTTCAGTGGTTCATTGGTATATTTGTCCAAATCTGTACCAGAAACATGTGCAAATGCTAAGGCACTTCAGTTGTGTCTAGCTCTTTGCGACCCTATGGACTGTAGGCCACCAGGCTCCTCTGTCCATGGGATTCTCCAGGCAAGAATATTGGAGTGGGTTGCCATTTCCTTCTCCAGGGGATCTTCCCGACCCAGGGATCGAACCCACCTCTCTTATGTTTCCTGTAGGTGGGTTCTTTACCACTAGTGCCCCCTGGGATTGCTCATATTACTATGGTTTTCTTAAGTCAAATTGTCCTGATGCCTACCTCTGTTTTTCAGTTCCAGGATCAATTTAGCTATTCAAGGATCTTTATTTCTTAATATAAATTTTAGAATTAGTATATTGAAAGCATTAAAAAATCCACCTGAATATCCATTAGGATCACTTTGAATATACAGATTAATTTAGGAATAATTGGTGCATCTATTATACTAAGCTCATTAATTGGTATAGTTACTATATTAGGTTTACTGTGTTATACAAATTTATACCAGGAATATGGCATAAATCTCCATTTATTCAGATTATTAAACCTATTAGTAATTTTTAAAATTTCAGGTATCATGTATTCATGCAAACTAATTTTTTTAACGCATAGGATTTATTGCAACAAAATTTAATTGGAGATGCATTCTTGTGAGGAGCTTCTGTCATATTCCATCACAAATGTCTGTAGAAATGTGTCCCTCCGGGCCAGAGCTGGCCTGTTCAACGTCCATCTCCAACCTCCCTGTTAGTTGGAGCTCTTCGGAAAATTTTAAAAGCCCCAATCAATTAAAATGAATTAACTGCACCCTGGGGATATGATTTAAGACGTGCACTTTGCTTGAGTAGAAAAATTTCAGCATGTTTCTAGCCCAACAAGCCTTCAACAGCATTCACACACCAGGGAACTCTGAAACCTTTGTTTTTCTTATCAAAATAACATGCATTAAGCAATGAGGAAGCTGTTAATGAGTGCTCTTTCAGAGAAAGACTCAGGGTTCCTCAAACTTCTCCACTAGAGTAATTTGCAACAGGGAAAGGAAAATTCATACCACTAATATGTCTAAGAATCCAGTGCAGCATGGTCTGGGTTTTGATTTGAAGTGCTGTGTTTTAATAGTAAAATGTTATTCAGAATTATAATTCTTCTTCAAAATATGTTGATTACTAGCTTTTTCCCTAGACAGAGTGTAAAGTAAAATGGACTCTAAAAAGTCATGCTACATTGAACTCCTGACTTTGTGCTCCCAATCTTGCTGCCCATGGGGTCAGCTGGAAGAGAATGACATTGTAAAATTTCATTATAGTTTGCCTAGGGCTGGCTCAGAGTAAAAGAATCTGCCTGCCAGTGCAGGAGACACAAGAGACGTGATTTCAACCCCTGAATCTGGAAGACCCCCTGAAGGAGGCCATGGCAACCCACACCAATATTCTTGCTTGCAGAATCCCATAGTCAGAGGAGCTTGGCGGGCTACGGTCTATAGAGTCACAAAGAGTCGGGCATGACTGAGGCAACTTAGCGTGCACACACAATGTCCTTATACAAAGAGACTTCCCTGGTGGTCCAGTAACTAAGACTCTAGTCTCCCAGTGCAGGGGCCCTGGCTTCCAGCCCTGGTCGGGGAACTAGATCCCACATGCTGCAATTAAAAGTCCCACTGCTGCTGCTGCTGCTAAGTCACTTCAGTCGTGTCCGACTCTGTGCGATCCCAGAGACGGCAGCCCACCAGGCTCCCCCATCCCTGGGATTCTCCAGGCAAGAACACTGGAGTGGGTTGCCATTTCCTTCTCCAATGCATGAAAGTGAAAGTGAAGTCGCTCAGTTGTGTCCGACTCTTAGCCACCCCATGGACTGCAGCCTACCAGGCTCCTCTGTCCATGGGATTTTCCAGGCAAGAGTACTGGAGTGGGGTGCCATTGCCTTCTCCAAAGTCCCTCATGCTACAACAAAGATCGAAGGTCTAGTGTGCCTCAACTAAGACCTGGCAGAGCCGAAGAAATAAAATAAATAAATAAAAGTAAATATTAAAAAAAAGAGCAGATTAAGACACACAGTGGGAAGACCATGTGGAGACACAGCTGTATGCAAATCAAGGGGAGAGGTCTCGGGAGAAACCACCCTTGCCAACACCTTGATCTTGGACTTCCAGCCTTGGGACTGTGAGACAATAATCTTCTGTGGTTGAAGCTCCCAGCCTGTGGTGTTTGGTTATCGCAGCCTGAGAAGACTTGTAACTTTGATTCCTGAGAAGATGCTTCTGCAGTCTCGTGGCTCTCCATTCTCCTCTGGCCCTTCTACAAACCCCTGGTTCTTGAAAAAGTGTTAATTGCCCTGTCGTGTCTGACTCTTTGTGACCACAAGGACTGTAGCCTTCCAGGCTCCTCTGTCCATGGAATTCTCCAGGCAAGAATACTGGAGGAGTGGGTTGCCATTCCCTTCTCCAGGGGACCTTCCCAATCCAGGGATCTGCATTGCAAGCAGATTCTTTACCATCTGAGCCACCAGGGAGGCCCTGGTGTTCTTGGCAGGAAATAAATTGGGTGCTTGGTAGGAAATAAACACCAGAAAGCATGGGTCAGAGCTCGGGGGGATCCGGGATGGTTTAGGGTGCACTGGCAGTTCTGGGGAGCCAGGTGAAGTCTAGAGACGGTGATGTCTTCCTAGAGAATTCTGAGGGACTAGGGTGTGCTGGTCACACCATGATCACCAGGCAGGGATTAGAATCATAAATGAGACTCGGCGCCCCATCTGGGACAGGGCCTGGGGATGGAGAGAGCAGGCAGCACAGGAGTCCCAGGGAGCAGAGTTTGGGTCAGGGGTGCTGTTTACTCTGAGAGCCCCTGGTGATGCGAGAGGGCTGTCGGCACAGACAAGTCAGCCAAAGGTGGGCTTTCTGGTGAGAACAAAGTACGAGCTGGTGAAGACTTTGGGTGCAGGTTGCCAAGAACTTATCCAACACAGAAGCCACCTGAGGGTGGCTGGGCTCCCAGGCTGGGAAAACTGAGCTCAAGGCAGGGCCTGGTCATAGGAACCTAATGAGGCCCAGAACAAAGCCGGATGTTTACTTCTTGTGTTCATCTTGGTTCAGTATGTGGAGGAGGGCTTATCTTTTTTTTTAGCAAAGGTTTTAATTTAATACTGGTTAAATATATGCCTGACATCATACTTATTTTCTTTCTTAGTTGTTGCAGTTCTTTTTTATTTTAATTGGAAGATAATTGCTTTACAATGTTGTATGTGGTTTCTGCCATACAACATGAATCAACTATATATAGACTTATATCCCTTCCCTGTTGAGCCTCCTCCCACCCCATCCCACCCCTCTAGGTCGTCACAGAGCACTGAACTGGTCTCCCTGTGCTCTACAGCAGCTTCCCACTAGCTGCCAATTTTACACGTGGCAGTGTACATATGTCAATGAAAAGTGAAAGTGTATGTTGCTCGGTTGTGTTCCATTCTTTGCAACCCCATGGGCGTAATGGACTGTAGCCCTCCAGGCTCCTCTGTCCATGGCATTCTCCAGGCAAGAATCCTGGAGTGGGTTGCCATATGTCAATGCTACCCTCTCAATTCGTTCCACCCTCTCCTTCCTCTGTTTGTGTGTCCACAAGCCCATTCTCTATGTCTGGGTCTCTTTTCCTTAGGAGGTCTTATCTTGACTCAGGTACTGGGGAATGCTCCCAGTCACTGCAGCTACTGAACCAAAACTACTTCCCTTTCCTTTCCTTAGACACAGAGCAGATCTAGGGTGGGACCCAGCCTACAGAGGCAGGAAGAAGCTTCAGTTTTTGGAGGTTGGAGGGTGAGGGAAAGAAAAGCTGACAGAGGGGCGTTTAGCAGTGGTTTTCAGGGTGAACTGCATTTGAGAACCAGGACTGTGAAAATATTCTCTGAAAGCAGACCCTGAGACCTGACATGTGGAATCTGTCCTAAGGAGGGGAGGGAGAATTGGCTGATAGTGATATTGCAAAACCCAAAGCTATATGATTTGAAAACAAACAATTATTCTAGCAGAAAATGAGAGACCAGCTTCAAGTTTTCTTGTTAAAGACTTGTTTCTAAACAGCTGAATAATTACTGTCGTCTATTTAAGATTTCCAGATGGTTGCTAAATTTTTCTGCTTTCTTTAAGATTTCTCAGTCTTTTTACACTTGTCTCAAAGATTGCTATAACATTTCTAATTGGATCATTGCATTTACAACAAACATTTCTTGAAGGCCTACTCTGCTAAATGGTGGTAACTAAGATGCATACAAACTTCCACTGGTATTTAATGAAGAGATGGAGAGGGCGTTATTTGATTTCCTGTACTTAGGAGTTTTTTTTTCATTATACTTACCATTAAATTAATATAGAAAAATCAAGCACTGATTCAATAAATTGTCTGATTTTGGATAAAACAGAAAATTTCATAGTTTTTCATAAAAATGGTATTTGAAGTTGACTGTAAAACAGAATCGTAACAATTTATGCTTTATTATTATGCATAAGGACTATGCAGTAGTCATGTACAAATATGAGAGTTGGACCATAGAAAAGGCTGAGCACTGAAGAATTGATGCTTTCAAACTGTGGTGTTGGAGAAGACGCTTGAGAGTCCCTTGAACAGCAAGGACATCAAAACCAGTCAATCCTAAAGGAAGTCAACCCTGAATGTTCATTGGAAGGACTGATTCTGAAGCTGAAGCTCCAATCCTTTGGCCACCTAATGTGAAGAGCTGAACCATTGGGAAAGACCCTGATGCTGGGAAAGATTCAGGGCAAGAAAAGAAGGGGCAACAGAGGATGAGATGGTTGGATGGCATCACTGACTCAATGGACATGAGTTTGGGCAAACTCCAGGAGATGGTGAAGGGCAGGGAAGCCTGGTGTGCTGCAGTCCATGGGGTTGCAAAGAGTCAGACATGACTGAGCGACTGAACAACAGCATAACAACTGTCTATTGGTTTTCTCTATTCTTTGGTAAGGAAATTAAGACTGTTTGAGGTATCACTGGTTTGATTTTTCACTCAGACCATTAAGTTCTAAGTGAAAAACACATCTCAAGTTCTCAGAGTAGCCAGCTCTTGTGATGTTGTCTGTTATAAGTATTTGTCATTAATGTTCTTTTAGGGGTCCAGTGTACGACAGAGGGGTCCCAGGGCTGTAGCCCCAGCCCATCTTCTCGGCATCACTTCATTCCATTCTTGCATCTCCCCATCTTCCAGGGGACTGTGCTTGAGGCTACTGGAGATTCTTGATTTTTCCAAGAAGGTTATAATTCCAGGGTTTTTTGATACTATTTTATTAAGTCTTTCCTGATGGTCTTCATCAAGGATATGTTTTCATCCCTTGGAGGAGATAGCAGCCAAATGGGAGTGAACAGCCAGATAAGAGTATTTTTACTTCTCTTTTGGAGATCATATTTTTGTTTTATATGATAGGTATGTACTTATATTGGTGATGGACAAGGAGACCTGGCGTGCTGCGATTCATGGGGTTGCAAAGAGTCAGACACGCCTGAGTGACTGAACTGAACTGAACTGAACTGATCTACTTATATGAAAGTGAAAGTGAAAGTCTCTCAGTTGTGTCCAACTCTTTGCAACCCATGGACTGTACAGTCTATGGAATCCTCCAGGCCAGAATACTAGAGTGGGTAGCCTTTCCCTTCTCCATAGATATGTCCCAATTCTTCCAGATAAACTATACTCCTCGAAGACTGTGTCTGTTCAGTTAGATAAATAGATGGATTGATGGATGAGTAGAGGATAGAAACATAAATACAGAAACAGATACAGCTATTCCCTATTTCGGAGAAGGCGATGGCACCCCACTCCAGGACTCTTGCCTGGAAAATCCCGTGGACGGAGGAGCCCTGTAGGCTGCAGTCCATGGGGTCGCTCAGAGTCGGACAGGACTGAGCTACTTCACTTTCACTTTTTACCTTCATGCATTGGAGAAGGAAATGGCAACCCACTCCAGTGTTCTTGCCTGGAGAATCCCAGGGACGGGGGAGCCTGATGGGCTGCCGTCTATGGGGTTGCACAGAGTCGGACACGACTGAAGCGACTTAGCAGTAGCAGTATTCCCTATTTAGTAGCATGTGAACTTCCCGAGGACCGGGATCTTTGTCTGCTTTGATCACTGCAGCATTCCCAGCATCTTGAAACCACCAGTTCTGGGTTAGATACCCACCTGTGCTCACCTGGCACCTGGAGATTACCCTTATCTGGCTGTTCACTCCCATTCAGCTACTATCTCCTGTTTTCTGTCTCTCTTCCCCATTGTACCTCAAGATCCTTAAGAGTTCTAAGGCAGGTCCACATATCTCTTATTTTACAGCATTCCTGTATCTTTCAATATGCGATGGTCAAATCACACACACCTACAAACTACAGATGTGGATGTAGTATCCCTGAAGACCTGAAAGATACAGGAGGAAGGTGCTCTGATGTAGCCCTCGTGGCTCAGTCTCTCACTCTGTCATGCCTTTGCACAAATGTCACCTTAGAAGTGAAGTTTTCCTGGGTGTGACCATCTAAACCTCAAACTAGAATGCTTCTCCACCCAGCACGCTTGTCTTCTTTATTTTTCCAAAATACTTATGACCATACCATACACTTACTTGCTTATTTTTTCTTCCCTGTCCCCTTGAGTCAGGGACTCTGTACATCTTATTTGTAACCACTCTTCTTGGCACCTAGCAGATAATAAGTGCTCAAAAATGTTTGTTGAATGAGTTAAAGACCACAATACTGTACCAAAATACATCTAAAGAATCATTGAAAGGGTTCATGATTTTTAAAGTATTTTAAAAATATATAAATAAAATATTCAAAAGTAATTTTTATTTTTCATTTTATTGTATTTGGCTGTTCCAGGTCTTAGTTGCATCACACAGGATTTTCAGTCTTTATTGTGGCATGTGGGATCTTTTTTTTTTTTTTCAGGTACAGCATGCAAACTCTGAGTTGTAGCATGTGGGTTCTAGTTCCTTGATCAGGGATCACACCTGGGCCCCCTGCATTGGGAGCTTGAGGTCTTAGCTACTGGACCACCAGGGAAGGCCCTGTAATTTTTACAAACAATTAAAACTTTAAATTTAATGTTAGCTTTACATCAATGCTGTAATGTTCTTCTCTGTAGATTGAGCTGGTGAAATTGGTTAAGGTCTTTGAAGGGTCCCCTGCAATGTCCTTCCTATCGCTCAGATGAAGATGCTGACAATGGCCACCCCATCCTGAGGACAGTCTAGAATGAGGGTTAATGGGAAGATGGATCCCAAAGACAGCTTTTTCTTTCCCAGGACTGATTTGCAACAGTAGTTCCAGTGACCTGGGACAGGTGATTAAGCCAGTGTGTGGGCCTGGCACATTCTCAACAGATGCTCCCAGGATGAAAGAATCTCAGTGAAAATAAAGTTCTCCAATGCTCTCCAGAAGCATGGATGTCATGAATGAAATTTGAAGCTTATTTGGATTGCATGCACTCGTCTAAATTCAATGCAGAAACCACGACTGTGTGCTCTTACAGATGCTGCTTCTCTCTGCTACTACAGAGTTCGTAAAGGGTTTGTAGCACCTGGGAGGGGAGTCTAAGGGGAACACAAAGGACCAAACACAAGTCCGAGGTGGCATCTCTTAGTAAACAGATTTGGTTCAGTCTGCCAGTATCTGCGTGAGCACCGGCTCAGGGGTGTTCCACTGTAGACACGAACCTCAAGTTTGGCCGCTGTGCATTCTGGAAGCATTTTCTAACCACATGCCTGTCTGCGTGTGTGCTAAGTCATGTCAGTCGTGTCTGACTCTGTGTGACCTTATGGATTGTCCACCGGGCTCCTTTGTCCATGGGATTCTCCAGGCAAAAATATTGGAGTGGGTTGCTATGCCCTCCTCCAGGGGATCTTCCCAACAGAGGGATAGAACCTGCATCTCTTACATCTCCTGCATTGGCAGACAGGTTCTTTACCACTAGCGCCACTTGGGAAGCCCTTTTAACCACACAGCTAAGCATCAATGTTCTGCATGATGATTAATATGTGTCTTCAGCCTAAGCTTTAAAGATGCTGCAGCTGAAAGGGTTGAAAGATGACAAGTATGAGTTTCCATGTAGCATGTGAATTTATCAAGATCTTACCAAATTTTTCATGATCTTCTATTTTCTCCTTGATTAAAAAAAGTGATAGCCCCTCTATCTCTTTAGAGCTTACAGTAAGGTCTTCAGTGAGTGAAGGAATGAATTGAGAGATGGTTTGAGAGTTTATTTTCTTCTTTTGATATGTAATAGTTACTAAACAAATGGCTGTGCTGTGCACACAGACACACACATACACTTTCAACCCTGTAAGACTGGTCTCCCTGCTGATTCCATAATCCAGTCCCACCAACTGCATCAGTTCCGTTCAGTTGCTCAGTTGTGTCTGACTCTTTGCAACACCATGGACTGCAGCATGCCAGGCTGTCCATCACCAACTCCCAGAGCTTGCTCAAACTCATGTCCATTGAGTCGGTGATGCCATCCAACCATCTCAGTCCCTGACATCCCCTTCACCTCCTGCCCTCAATCTTCTCCAGCATCAGGGTCTTTTCTAAGGAGTCAGGTGGCCAAAGTATTGGAGTTTAAGCTTTAGCATCAGTCTTTCCAATGAATATTCAGGACTGATTTCCTTTAGGATTGACTGGTTTGATCTCCTTGCAGTCCAAGGGTTCTCAAGAGTCTTCTCCAGTACCACAGTTGGAAAGCATCAATTCTTCAGCCCTCAGCAGGGGCAAACACAGGCTGTGGGCCCCACCTCACCTGGAGATGTGCATGGCAGCCTGGTTTCCTGCAGGGCTCCAGGTCGACCAGCAACCTCCCTTGTCTGTCACCTGTTTCCCTTTTCTACTTGATTTTCTTTCTTCTTCCTACTGGCTCCCTGTTTCCCTTCCTCTCCTCTCATGGAGCTTCCTTTTCCTCTGTAGAGAAAAAGATGCAGGAAGGGATAGGTTGGCCTTTTCTCTGTTCATAACCCAGAACCCGTTTTCCCCCATTTGGAATGTTCTGAGATTTTCAGTTTAAATTATCTTCTTTGGGTGACTCTGTGTGTGGGGTCATCTGCACCCTCCATGCCTCTCCTGTTCAGAGCATCTCAGTCCTTTTTTAAAACCTCCTCTCCCCACTCTGAAGCATTGAAATAATGGATATGGATATATAGGCTCTTTCGAAGTCTCTTGCAGTTCCATTTTTTGGCTCTCTCCTTAACATCCTGGGGAGACTGAGGGTACAGATTGAGAGGAGGGGCAGAGAAGTGGATGGAGTATGGGCAGAGTGATGCTCCCCACCGTGGCCTTGACCACCAAGGTCTGCCCCAGCCCCTCTGTGCCCTGGCCTTCCTTTTCTCTGCCACATCACCCTCCCCACTCAGGGACCATCCCTTTGTACCAACCATGCCCCTCCCCGGTGGTCCAGGGCTTGTGGCCCCCCAGCCACCTGTGACATAGGAAGCCTTCTAGTCTATCAGGGGCTACACACACATTAGATTTGGATGCATAATTCACTCTTCATTTCACTCATTCTCACTGCTGTCATTTTTCTCTGTGTGTCATGTTTTTAATTGTGGAAAATACTTACAACATACTTTGTACCATTTTGACAGTTTTAAAGTGACACCACAGAGACACTACACACATTTGCATTGTGCTACCATCACAGCATCCTTTGTGTGTCATTTTTCACGTGCACATTACAATAACGTATTTCCTGATGTCTGTCAGTCACTGGGGATATTCCTGGGCAACGATGGGCATTCAAAATAAAGGAGGAGCTTAAGTGAAATGGTTCAACAGGAAGGAGCCAAAACTCAGTAAGGTTCAACTGGGCCATTTACTCCCCATGGCCAGCAGAGGGGGCCAGTGAGTCAAGCCGTGAAGAGCCGGGGCTTCTTCCCCTCCCGCGCTGAACCCCGGAAAGACCCGCAGATGCAAGAGATAAATCAGCGTCAGCAAACAAGCACTAGGCTATATAAAGAGCGCTGGGGACAAGCAACGGTTTGGTTCTTCACGGTAATTTTCCCCACCACTTTTCATCTGTGAGAGAAGTCACCAGGGAAGAATGATAATTCTCCTTTCTCTTCCAGGGTCCTTATTTCTTTGCTGACAGCATTATTTGGGGATTTTAAACCAGGTGGAAAGTTCTTGTTTGCTGTTGTTCAGTTGCTAAGTCATGTCCAACTCTTTGCAACCCCATGGACTGTAGCCTTCCAGGCTCCTTGGTCCGTGAGATTTCCCAACTGAGAATACTAGAGTGGGTTGTCATTTCCTTCTCCATGGGCTCTTCTCCAATCAGGGATCATACCTGGGTCTCCTGCATTGGCAGGCGGATTCTTTACCACTGAGTTACCAGGGAAGCCCGGAAAGAATGTTGTTGTTGACGGGATCGCTTAAGTCAGGGAGAGAGACATTGTGGTATGTTGGTGTGAAATTTAATGTGATTTAGAGAAAATAAAGAAATTGGCAGAGGTTGGGAAATTCCTTGTACCTGAAATGGGGTGGGTCTTATCTGTGAATACTTAAGTGCTTCTCCACAGCACCTGCCGCTGCTAATAATATTATTTAGAAAAGTCACAAAAACCAAAGCTTCCAGTCTCCACATTCCCAAGTGGATCCAGGTATGAATAACAAGGCCAGTCCATCTGCAAGGAGAATTTGTATGGAACAGCCGTGTTCCCTTGTCTACAGGCAGCTAGCACATTTTTAGCAAATTACCCAGCATACAGAGAAGAAGTCTTTAGAAAATAAAACCTTGGCAATTAGAGCCACAGATAGTCAGATCAAAACGGATTGTCAACAAGGAAAGTGAAAAAGACAACTCAATTATTTTTAAACCTGATAACCTAGAATTAGCTGAGAGAAAGCTAAACTTAAACACAAAGAGACAAAAAAGCAAAATTCAAGCCAAAAAATCCCCATAATCCTTCACAAACCCTTACTAGAAAACAATTTGTTATCGGACAGATAAAGTGCTTATTCCCCTTTCACAGCTTATCATGTAAGAACAATTTCAGAAGCTAGAAACCAAAAAAAAAAAAAAAAAAAAATCACACACACACACACACAAGACAAAAATACCCAGCAAACACCAAAAACCTCTTCTGAGTTGCTTTTTATTCTCCTGCTGTTGAAGTGCATTTTATTCACCAGATCATCTTGCTTCCATCATAGCCAAAATACACTGAACTTTGGGATTTTCTTCCTTTCCTGTCTCTGGCTGGAAAATGAAGTTCTTAATGCAAATGTCTGCCTTACATCTGACCGTCTTGGGTCTATGTAATGGGCTTGCTGACATTTCTTTGACCTCCTAGTGGAATAATTAGGTGCTCTAGTTACCAAGCAACAGAAAGTCGGGAGACCCAGGAGCAGAGAGTCCTGGGCAGGCTCGAGGGAAAGGATACAATCCGCTTCTGAAGCACCTCCTCCAGATGTGGGGGTGGGGAACTCTTGCTCCAGGAGCTGGAGCTCCCAGGTGGCTGGCTCACCCCCACTGTCCCTGGACAGAACCCAGACAGGATGCTAGCCTGGGTTCAATCACAGCTCATGTGCAGAATTCAGTAAACTTTTCCATATTTTTCAGTTATTTCTTTTATTGTGTTTAAAAAACCACAGGTAACTTGTGCTCAGCCTCTTAGATATAGTTACAGTATTGTTAATAGGGTCTTGGGACTGGTGGCTCAGCAGTGAAGAATACACCTGCCAATGCAGGAGACAGGTGTTCAGTCCCTGGGTCGGGAAGATCCCCTGGAGAAGGAAATGGCAACCCACTCCAGTATTCTTATCTGAGGAATCCCATGGACAGAGAGGCCTGGCAGGCTACAGTCCATGAGGTCTCAAAAAATCAGACATGACTGAGCGACTAAAACAAGATTGTTACTGTGAGCACAACATTGTACGGTGGATCTATGGATCTTTGTCATCTCGCACAGCTGCAACTTTACTCCCATCCACTCCCGTTCTCTCCTCGCCCAGCCCCTGGAAACTACCACCCTACTCTCTGTTTCCCAACCATTTAGAGATCACACAAAAAGGGGTTATGCTGGCTGCGACCTTTTAAAAAAGTTTTACTGTTGGAATTAATTGCTTTACAATGCTGTGTTAGTTTCTGCTCTACAACAACGTGAATCAGCTGTGCATATACATATATGCCCTTCCGCTTGAGCCACCCTCCCACCCCTGTACTTCATCACAGAGCACAGAGCTGAGCTCCCTGTGCCATATAGACACCTCACACTAGCTTTCTGTTTACACATGTTGTTTTCGATTAGTCCCTAAGTCATGTTCTGACTCTGTGGCGATCCCATGGACTCTAACCCACCAGGCTCCTCTGTCCATGGAATTCTCCAGGCAAGAATACTGGAGTGGATTGCCATTCCCTCCTCCAGGGGACCTTCCCAACTCAGGGATCGAACCTCTGGCTCTTACATCTCCTGCATTCACAGGTGGGTTCTTTACCACTAGCGCCACCTGGGAAGCCCGTATATGTATATGTGTGTGTATAATGTTCACAGCTTAGAAAAAATGAATTGCTACCATATAAATCTACTTATTCTTCCAAGGAGAGAAGTGAAAAATCTCACTTCTGAACAATGACCTGACTTGTCCTTTGATAGGGATTATGCAGGGGGCCCCAGCCTCCAGAATCTACTGCCTGATTATCTGAGGTGGATGCAATAATAATAGAAATAAGGTGCACACTTAACATAATGGGCTTGAATCATCCCAAAGCCATTCCCCACCCTGTCCGTGGAAAAATCGTCTTCCATGAAACTGGTCCCTGGTGCCAAAAAGGTTGGGAACGGCTGATCTAGAGAATTTAGATTTATAAGATTGGAATTTAGTGCTTGGCCCCACCATGGGCCATCTGCATATTTCAGCCACCTTCCTGAGACTTAGATTCTTCAGCTGTGATTTGTGAAAATGAGAGCCAAGCTTCGTTGAGTAGGTACCATGTTTCAGGCCTACTAATCATTCCGCTACCCCCACCCCCCATTAATGTCACACCAAGCCTGTGAGGGAGGTTCTTTCATCATCCCATTTCCATGGAGGAAACAGAAGGGAAGAATATCAGGTGACTTGGTGAAGCCACCCAGGGTCCTTGCTCCCACAGGCTGTCCTGCCTCTCTAGATGGAGTGATGGGAGGCATGGCTGATACTTGCAAAGTAGGTAGACCTGGAGAGAATTTGTTCGTTAGAATTCACTTAAATTTTTGATTCTTGTAGTAAAGTCTATGTTCTTGATACTTGTTAGGCCCACTGTTGAGAAGGCTGCCTTCCTGTGGGATCTGGCTAGATCTATAGAACTGGCAGATTTGACTTAACCTCAGTGATTACCTGGCCTGGCTCTCTTTCAGTGGACTTCCTTCTGTTCTGCTGGTGTGGATCTGGGCTATGAGGGTGTGAGTGACCAGGGCCTACTTCCAGGCCATGAGGGACAGTCTGAAAGAGGCTCAAAGTCAGCAATATGATGCTGAGAAGGACTCCAAAAATTTCCTTTCTCTTTTCTTAGGGGCAAAACATCCATGCTGTATCAGTGCTAAATGAAAGTGAAAGTTGCTCAGTTGTGTCTGACTCTTTTCAATGTCATGGACTAAGCCTGCCAGGTTCCTCTCTCCATGGAGTTCTCCAGGCAAGAATACTGGAGTAGGTTGCCATTTCCTTCTCCAGGGGATCTTCCTGACCCAAGGATATAATCTGGGTTTCCTGCATTGCAAGCACATTCTTTATCATCTAAGCCACCAGGGAGTGTCAGAGCTAAGGGTTAGCATGTGTATCCTCAGGTAGGCAATGTATTGACTAATTTATGGCCATGTTTAAGAGGGTGGCTATAGCACACAGCTTGCTCTAACAATACCACAAACTGGGTGACTTGTAAACAAAAATTTATCTTTCACTGTTCTGGAGGCAGGGAGTCTGAAGTCAGGGTACCAGCATGGTTGAAGGTACTGGTTTTCAGATGGCCAGCTTCTTCCTGTGTCCTTACATGAGGGGGTGTATTTTCCAAGCTTTTTGGCTTCTTCTTATAAGGGCACTAACCCCATTCATGGGGGTGCCACCCTGATGACCTCATTAACTCCCAAAGGCCTCACATCCAAATACCATCACATTGGGATCAGGGTTTCAATGTATGCAATTTAGAGAAACAAAAAGATTCAGGCCATAGCAGGGCTGATATAAAATCCTCCTTGACTGGTTTGTCAAAGTTATGTGTTAATCACTTTAATTAGCAAACACTCTAGAACAAGAATAGGGAAGTAAAGATTGTTTCTGCCTGACAACAATACACACAGAACCTAAATTCTTAGGATCTTCAAAAGTGATGGGTAACCGATGTTAGGCACATTATAGTTAGAGCAGCAGGATGGTATAAATACTGCTTAAGCCGTGGGATATGCAAGAGACATGAGTTTGATCCCCGGGTCAGGAAGATACCCTGGAAGAGGAAATGACAACCCATTCCAGTATTCTTGGGCTACAGTTCATAGGGTCGCAAAACAGCTGGACACAACTGAGCGCACACACACACACACACACATTCACCCACAGCATAGCAAAGTAAAAAGCATTTTGAAAGGGGCTCCTGTAATCCTGAGCTCTGGTCATTGCATGACTGAATGACCACAACAACTCTACAACGTTTGTTATCTCTAAATTCCACTAATTCTAACAACTTTGTTCTCTTGATGATCGTGCATCAAACACAAGATCACTCTGTAGATTTATCCATTGTGCAAAGCCTTCTTGTCTCCAGGCAAAGACATTCTATGTTAAGGTGTTGGATCTTTGTTCAGATGTCAGCACCCACATATTCAATCAACAAACATTTACTGAAATATCAAGAGGAAGCAGAAGTTTCTTCTCTGCCCTCAAGGGTCTCACAGCCCAGTGGAGATGCCTACAGCCCTGGAGACAATGTGTGTGTGCCTATGTGTGTATATAAGGTAAGAGGCAGCTCGGGTCAGCGTGTAACAGAACCATTTTGGGACTAAATGTATTTCTCTGTGGCTTTGGAGTTGGCCTGGCTATGCCAGAGTTAAGCACAAATAAGGCTTAAATTATGTGCAATTAGAAATTTCCCTTTTCCCCAGTTCATCTGGTTTTGCTCATCTCTAATCTCATTTCTTACTCTCATGCCCACCATCTAGCCTGGCAGCGACTTAGCAGAACAATGTTGGTAAAATTAAATTCACAAAGGCCTTGGCAGCTCATTCAAAGCCCAGCTCCAGTGCAGTTACAACCCTGAGCTGTGGCCATCTGGTAGACCCAGTGATGTGAGCAGCGTGCAGAGTGCCCCTCCGTCGGCCAGCCTTTTGAACCCTGTCTAGTAGGGGAAGGGGGTGGCAGGAAGCTAGCTGATGTACTGATAAACTCCGGGGATGGTTAGAAACTCTCCATTTGCTTTTTCTGGAACCATAATCCCAAGCTGTAAGTAAAGAAGGCCTGACAAGAGAGCCTGACCTTTTTAATAAAATCAAGTCCAAGGCTTAGTAAGTTACTTCAAAGCACCCAGTGCTAAGAAGCCAGGATTTCAGGAACCTTATTTCCACGATCTTTGCATTCTGCCAGTTTTCTTAGGGCTTGAAGATCTGCATCATTCATCTACCCCCCTTTTTCCCTCCAGCTCAGTAATTTGGGCTGTGTAAAACAGGGTTACAAAAGAGGGTTGTTTTGAGCCTTTTGGTGAATTGGCTATATAACAGGCCTTTTAATTCCCAAGAAAATTGCTTTCTGTGCAAAATATACTGTACTATTCACTTCTCAACACAGCCATTTTTATTCTAACACAGCTTCCTTTCAAATTCAACATACAGTATGTAAATGTGAGCCAACAACCAAAAACTCCTTTCTAAAATTGAGACTGTTAATATTTTTCTTTGAAGATCGTCACCTCTTTTAGACTTGAAATTGCTGTCAACTTTCTTGCTGCCTGGCAGTAGTTAACTGAGCTTTTCCTCCCATTTTTTGAAAGGAAATATTGTGCCAAGGACCATTTCTAGAAACGTGTCTATATTTAAAAATCATTATCTTCAAAAATTGGCGTCAAAAGTCACTGATGGTGCTATATTCACAGCAAGGAGCTGAAGTGCAGGTTAAACATCTTTCTATTGTATGTGAACTTGGTAACTCTTGGTCTATTTTAGACTGCTTTAGTTCAGTGTAATTACTATGGTTTCTAAAGGAGTTTCTGTGTAATTACCACGTAGTTTATTTCATGGTAACTATGCAATTAACTTGTCCCACTTCTCTAAATGGAAAATACTATAATTCTAATACAAATGGTTTGGATGCTAGTTTTCGCCACCATACTTTAAAATATCTGTATTTAAAGTGCTTTCTTCCTGTTCTCTCTTCCCTTTCTTCAAATAACATATTGGGTTTAGTTAAATTTTTTTTTCTTTTTTAGACCAAAGAAAGGCTAAAGTTTTATTGGGCAGCCCCAAATTATCAAGAAATCTTTTGGGGACATAAAAAAAATCACAATGGGAGTTAAATTACCCATACAAATGAATGCTTGGTGAGGGGCTTTAAAGAAACGGTTGAGATCTGACAGAAATCAGATTGTGAGCCCAGATGAAAGAGATACACTTGTCTTTGCTTCTCATTGTGTTACCATTAACTGTGGGAGAAATTTGCTTGACTTGGGTCTTTTGTATTTTCTTCAGCAAAGGTGATGGTGGCTTTTGGAGAACTTCCAAGGGGACCTTTCCTCTTCTTGTTTAAGGCACAGATTGGGAGATAAAACTGGGCACTAACATGAGGCTTTAAAAAGGGAACGTAGCCCCAATGCTAATTACAACCTGGAGGAAGGTGGAAAGTGTTGAACCATAGATTTTTTTTTAAAACAATCCCTTTGCCGGATAGTTAAGGAGTTTGGGATGAATGTGTACACACTGCTATATTTAAAATGGATAACCAACAAGGACCTCTTGTATAGCGCAGGGAACTCTGCTCAAATGGTACGTGGCAGCCTGGATGGAAAAGGGGTTTGGGGGAGAATGGATACATGTATATGTGTGGCTGAGTCCCTTAACTGTTCACCTTAAACTATCACAACATTTTTTGTTAATTGGCTATACCCCAATACAAAATAAAAATTAGAAAAAGAAAAATCCCTTTGCCTGCACCTGTCCATATAATCAGCTTGGGTGGCATTTATATGACCCATTGAGATGCAGGGTGAATTAATTTCTAAAAGCAAGTCAACTTACCTGTCAAGCTGTGGGTCCCATGGAAAGCTGTAGGCATAATCTCATAAATCCATCTGCCCATTCATCTTTCCAAACATCGAATATATGGACTGCTCATGAGCTGTTCTAAAGAGGTTATGCTTGCTGCCCTTGAAGACCTAACAGCCCAGTGTGGGAGGTAGTGGGAGTTACATTGATTAGGAGAGAACACCATGATGGCAGAAGCAGATGTGCTGTGAGAACAACTCATTCTTTCTGTGAATATTCTACTAACATCCTGAGCATTTCCTATGGGCCCTAGTCATTGTCCTGGAGACAGAACAGAGAATGGGACCCATCAGTTCTCAGTCTTTATTGTGCTTCCATTCAAGTAGGCGGGTCAGCCCCTAAAAATGTGTATCAGTTGCAGGCGATGCTGTGTTCTGCAAGGGCGAGGGATGGGAGGAGGGAAGGAGGGACTTCGCTGGGTAAAGGGTGGGAGGGGAAGTGTCTAAGAAAGTGACATGTGAGCAGAGACTCGAAAGTCAGGGCATGAAACCTGGGAAGGTCCAAAGGAACCACAGACTTAGGAGTGATATTAGTGAGTGCTAACGTGCGGAGGAAACTTTTGTTTAATCAGAGGAGGAAGCTAGAGAGAAATGAGCTGGGGCGAGAGCCAGTGGGAATGAGACCGGAGAGAGGCTGAGCGAGAGCACACCGAGGGGCCGGCCGTGTGAGCATCACAGGGGGCTTGGGTTTTACCATTTATTTGTTTGTTTTTGTGTGGGATGGGGAGTCAAGGGAAATTTTGGGGCAGGAGAAAAACAAGATCTGAATTAAAAAAAAATACTACTCTTCGGTTCCCACATCAAAACAAGACCACAGGTAGAGAAAGAGAGGAAGCCCGTGACAGGCTGTAAAGTATTCCAGGTGGAGGATGATGGAAGGTGAGGTGAGGTTTTTGTGATGGAAGCCATACAAAGTACAAACAGGCTTCTGGGTCTGTTTTGAATGTATAGCCAATAGGTCTTGCTGCTGAGTTGGGTGTTTGAGCAGATAATGAGAGGAGACAAAGATGGGGTGAACTTTGGCTTGAACAACCAGAACAGATTTGCTAAAGTAAGGAAGACTTTGGGAGAGGAGGGTTGGAGTCAGTGAACCAAGGTTCATCCTTGGGCATGCTATGTTTCAGACATCTCTTTGACATCTAATTGGAAATAACAAATAAGCAGTTGGATACATGAGTTTAGAACTGGGGGCTGAGACTCAGCTGGGAATATAGATTAGGTAACAGTTAGCAAGCAGGAGGCATTTAGAGCAGTGAGACAGGATGTTTATGAAAAGAATAAGTGTAGGGATAGAAGTAGTCCAGGGACTAAGCCTGGGACACCTGACTGTGACCTGCTCACAAGAGGATGAAGAATAGTGACCGGCTAATGAGGCTGAGAAGATGCAGACAGGGAGATAAAGGGAAAACCAGAAGATCTTCAAGTCAAGGAAGGCAAGTGAAAGCAATGTTTAAAAGGGAAGGAATCACTCACATCAAATGTCCTTGGAGGTCAAGAAGGGTGAGGGAACTGCCCACTAATTTGGTCATGAATGGCATTGTCATTCCTGACAATTGTCAACTTAAATAGAGTGGGTTTAATGGAGCAGGGCTGAGGAGATGGAGACAACCAGCATAGATTACTATTGATATTCTGGGGAGTTTTGCTACAAAGAGAAGGAGGTAAGAGATGATAGATGAAGGTGTGAGAGGCCACGGGAGGGATTTTAAAGGCAAGAGATATCACAGCACATGTATGGGTTAAGGAAGTGATTCCATAGAGAAGAAAGGACTTGACAACGTACAAGGGTGAGATGACTTCAGGAACACAGGTGGGAAAGTCATGCAGAGACCAAGGAGGGGTGAGAAGAAACAACTCTACAAGGAGGGAAGGCAGTATATGGGAGGGGTGGAGAGGTGGAGAGGAGGGGGCTGAAGTTGGAGAAGAAAGCAGAAGAAAGCTCAGAAAGACAAGTGACTTAAGACTCACCCAGAGTCCCCAGCAGAGCTGTCCCATGACCTGGTCCCCTGCCTCCAGGCTGACACTCCTGTCCCAAGTGCTCTTTACCACAGAATTTGGTAACTTCTGCCTTTCTTTTTTTCCCAACCAGTAAGACTTTGAATTCACCTCCACCTCCACATGCGTACTTTGTCTTCAACATACTTGACTTCATTCTGGAGTTGCCCTTGCTTTTTTGGTGATAGGCAGCACAATGACTCCCCGAAAATGTCTGCATCCTTGTCTCAAAAACCTGTAGATCTATTACTTTATATAACAAAAGGGACTTTACAGTTTCAATGAAAGATTTTACAATGGGGGGATTATACTGGATTTTCTGGGTGGGCAGACTCAAGGTCTTTATAAGATGGAGGCTGGAGGGTCAAAATGAGAAGGGGGCAAAAGAGGACGAGATGTTTAGATGGCATCACTGACTCAATGGGCAAGAATTTGAGCAAACTCCGGGAGATAGTGGAGGACAGGGGAGTCTGGCATGTTGCAGTCCTGCTGCTGCTGCTAAGTCGCCTCAGTCGTGTCCGACTCTGTGCGACCCCATAGACGGCAGCCCATCAGGCTCCCCCGTCCCTGGGATTCTCCAGACAAGAACACTGGAGTGGGTTGCCATTTCCTTCTCCAATGTATGAAAGTGAAAAGTGAAAGTGAAGTCGCCCAGTCATATCCGACTCTCAGCGACCCCACGGACAGCAGCCCACCAGGCTCCTCCGTCCATGGGATTTTCCAGGCAAGAGCACTGGAGTGGGGTGCCATTGCCCTCTCCGATGCTGCAGTCCACAGGGTCACAAATTGTCGGACACGACTGAGCAACTGAACAACAATAAGAAGGAGGGTCAACATCAGAAAAGGAAAGGTGACAATGAAAACAGAAGTTGGAGTGTCGCACTTTGAAGACAGAGGAAGGTGGCTGTAACCAAGGAATATGGACAGATAACAGAAACTGGAAAAGGCAAGAAAATTGATTGTCCTCTAGAGATTCTGGAAGGAATGCAGCCGTACTGAAAGTTTCTTTAGTTTTATAAGACTGTAGACTTCTGATCACCCGGACAATAAGATAATCAATGCTGTTTTAAGCCACCAAGTTTGTGGTCATTTGTCACAACAGCGACATAACTCACACATGAGAATTTGTCAGGTCTGAGATCCACTACTTCTGTAGCCCAGTTCCCATTCCTATGACGCACTGGGTGAGATCACTGTGAAATCTTTGTGAGCGCACTGGGCTACAAATTGCTACTCCTCTCCTGGAGATGAGGAAAGGCTGCTGAGAGTGATGGCAAGCAGACAGCCTTTGGCATCCGCCATCTCAGAGGCCAGTCTTCCCATGGGCATTGACATGCCAGGCCCAACTGCAACTTTTGCTCTGACAATGTTCACAGTAAAATGAGCCGTTTCGATAAGCGCTGTGGCCAAGACAAGGGGAAGGAAAGCTCTCAGCTCTGTGCTCTGACCTGTGGCCCTGGTGGCAAAGGCACTCACCCTCCTCTTCCTGTCCCTTTTCTCAAACGAAGGCGTGCAGGGTCCATGAGGCCAACTTCATAGAAGGACGGGTCAAGGGCCTTGTACTTCATCTCTCTGGAATTTACAGCATTTTCCTTAGTTTATAAAGTTGGGACTTCTCCAAGGGACTTCCAGGAAGGCTGCCATGATATGGCTTTGCTCATTGCTGTTGTTCTTAAACTAGTTCAAGTTGTTACTTGCAGTCCTTCCCTAATGTTTTTGTCACTAATATTGATGTGTTAATTTCTCTGTATGGACCCTTGTATGATTTTGTGATGGGTGAAATTTCAGAAATCAGAGATCGATGTATATTGTAATAATCAAAGAGAGTTAACTACAGGGTTGTGAAGTCAATGGACTATTCCTCATAGCATGCCAGAAGTGGGTGTTTTCATTTTCTTTTCCATGAACTCTTGACATCCCATGCTACTGCCCTTTGTGGTTAGGAAAGAGGAAAGCGATAGCACTCTGTGTTCTCTCACTGATAAGTCAGACGTGAAGCTACAATTCTAAAGTTAGAATAAAAATCTCATCCAATCATAGCTCTGCAGCCAGAAGATCAGCCAGGCATCAGGCTTTGGTAAGTATTATGAAAGGAGATATATTTTCCATCTACATTGGAATTCTAAAGTGAGTCCATGAATTAAAAAACAGAAAAAAAGTAAAATATGAATGCAATATGGCTGACCTTGCACAAAGCCTCTACAGTAAGTTCACCGCTAGACTCCTTAGCCATAAAGGAAAGAGGCGAAGACTGGTCAGCAGACTCCTGGCCCTTACCTTTGGTAGGATAAGCCCATCAAAGCACCTGGCTCAAGTCATTGAGGAAGAGGCATGTCGGGACTGCTCCCTGTTGTGTCTGTGAGCACAGGAGCCCCAGAAGAGGGACAGGGACCTCTGAGTGTGACCACGGTGGGAAAGCCCAAGCTGGCGGAAGGCAGATGGGCTACTCCGGCGCATGGACAGGGCATAGAGGTGCCTCTGCAGGCAACGCCATCTCTATCAGTGGGCCAGCCGCTCCCGGCACCTCTTTAGCAAAGCCTATTGGACACCCTCCATTCCCACCCTGGTGGAGAATTGATCATTGCTTCTGGGTGTCTGCTGTTTACTTCTCACCCTTTCCCGGACCTGCTCCTTGCATGTCTCAGTCCTCACTGGGTTGCAAACTTCTTAGGGGTTGGGTCACTGTGTTACTTGTTCTGGCTTCCCAGGGTGCCTCCTAGAACCTGGCTTATCTCTGAGCTCAGTAAATGGTGGACCCATGAACAAGGGGAATCTTCTAAGTCAGGCATTGGCCAAATAGAGCCTTTGGACCAAATCTGGCCCCTAGCCTGGTTTTGTAAGTAAGTTTATTTATTTTTTTGTAAATGAATGCAGAACTCATTTGCATTTCATCTCGGGCACTGTACAGAGGCAGAGCTGAGTAGTTGCTACCCTATCACTACAAAGCCTAAAATATTTACAGTCTGACCCTTTCCAATGAGTATTTGGATCACATGCTTTAAGGAAACTGCTTCTGCTCTTGGGGATGGTATCATGAAGCAAGATGTAAGGATGCATTGCGACTCTTTTGGAATTTTCCTAATGTATCCCTGAAGGGCTTCCCCAGTGGCTCAGTGGTAAAGAATCCATCTGCCAATGCAGGAGATGCAAGTTCAATCCCTGGGTTGAAAAGATCTCCTGGAGAAGGAAATGGAACCCACTCCAGTGTTCTTGCCTGGAGAATTCCATGGACAGAGTAGCCTGGTGAGCCATGATCCAAAGTGTTGCAAACAGTCGGACATGACTGAGCAACTAAACACGCAATGTATCCCTTGAAATTATCAGACCTAAGGTGAATAGATTCAGGGTTGGGAAAGAACACAAATTGTTCCCTTTGTTTAGGACCGGAGGACTGTCCTTTTAATCTGAAGGATTTCCTGCCCCCCTAAGTCTGGGGAGGGCTCGGTCATGTGAGATTTCTCCAGGAAATATGACAAACTGCTTTCTGACCCCAAATTATTCCTTTGTCCACTTGTGCAGACTACCTATAACGTCATCAGATACCCCTGTGAGGACCAAGATTATTATTGCTTTATATTTTGTTTTTCAATCAAAACACTTTCCTCTTCAATCTGGCCTGAGATCAATGACGGTGATAAAACAGGTGCTTTGAGGAGGCAGATGTGCATGGTTCTGGAGGTGGTGAGGGCTGTTGTGGAAAGCTTGGAGGCAGCAGAATCATTTTGGAGTTGGGACCATTGGAGGAAGGATGGTCTGGGTGGCTTTTCAGAGCTGGGACTTTAAGTGACAGGACTGCAGGGATTGAGTGCCTGGAGATGTGGGAAGAGCCACATGGGAGAGGTCAGCAGGAGTAGGCATGTGGGGGGTGTGGCTAGACACATTTCTCCACTTCTGGTGTGTGCCCTGGGTCACCTGCTGAAAACAGTACCTTTGCACTCACTGGGCAAATGCATCTAATCTTATGGTGCACAGAGGTGGGTAATTTTGCGTCCTAGGGCGCATTTAGTAAGGTCTGGAGACACTTTGGGTTGTCAGATCTGGTGCGGATGAATGCTGTGATCTAGGCTGTAGAAATCAGGGATGCTGCTAAATACCCTACAAGGCACAGTACCACCCCTCCATGCACACAAACGTGCGCGCGCGCACACACACACACACACACACACACAGCCTGGAACCAGGCGGCCATGGTGCTGAGGCTGAGAAACCAGGATCAAGTCCTTAAAGTCCCCACACACTTCCTCTGGCATTATAAAAGATGTCTGGAGAGAAGCTGTGTGTGGAGAGGTACATGCTTGGCTGGGGCCTCCTGCAAATTTTTGCCTAGGAGATTGCAATGTAATTAGGTGGGGCATCCACATTCTGTTTGGGAAGAATAGGAAGAATTATCTTGTCATCACAGGCCAATTATCCCGTGAATATTTTGGCAGCACATTATGTTTTGCTGTGTAATTGCAATTAACATGTAAGTGATCTAGGGCTTCTGGTGTGTGTCATTCCAATGCTGGAAATACGTGACTAATGCTAGAGTGTCTGCTTGCACATATGTGTGACCCATGATTAAGGGAGACCTGGCACAGGAGTCACCCACACTGTGGGCTCTTACCTGACCTCCGAGCTCTCACAGAATTATGTTTTTAGATGAATTTTAGGGAGGAAGGTACAAAAGAGCTTTAAAGGAGTGGTAAATTATCCATGTTGAGGGCAGTCACATGAATTTGTGATTTTTCTCTTAGACGCACTTTCAGGTCCAACAGCGATTCTTTTGAAAGACCAGCACATTCTCGGTGGCAGGGAATGTTCTCTCTCGTATCAACAGGATACAATTTCTCTTCTCGTACCTTTAAATGTTCCAATCTGGATTTAAAAAGAAAACTATTTTTATTTTAACCAATGTAGATGTCATTTTCCATTAGTTCCTGGGGATGTACATTTTTCAGTAGCACTTAGCTCTGATAGAGTTTCTGCCACTGTGTGCATTTCAGTATCTAAACAAAACAATAACCTGTACTCTGAATTTTCAATAATGAGATGCTAATTTTCTTCAATGAGTAAATTTTCAGAAAATGTTTTATTTTGAATTGAATTTGTCATTTGCAACCGAAAAACAGGGAAGTTGTAGAGAGTGTTTGAGGGCTGAGAGGGGCTTTGGCCAGGCCCTGGCCTGCTTGCTGAATCTAAGTGGAGTGTCCTGGAGTGATGGGTGTGCTTGACTCCCCGGGGGTAGCTGGTTTGTGCTAAACCTGGTTGCCCTGTCTCGCACATAGCTGAGACTCAGGCTGGTAGGGTCACTCCAGCTCTGTTTCCCATCCTTCTGGATCTAGGAACTCAATTTCATCAGAACCTGTGGGGATCCTCAGGCCCTTATTTTATGCACTTGATAAACCTGCACAAGCTGAATGTATAAACCCTCAGGCGAAGATGCCGGTTTCAGTGATTCCAGCACTCTGGCTCTTCCAAGACAAATCAGTTATGGTATCCTGTCTCATCATCCATATACTCCAGCCTGGTTACCCCTTCTCCGCAACCAGCATCATCATCTCCAGCCTGTCTGCCGCCTCCCCCCTCCCCCAACAAAACTAGCAGCAGCATCTCCAGCCTGTCTGCCGCCCACCCCCCCAACAAAACCAGCAGCAGCATCTCCAGCCTGTCTGCCGCCCACCCCCCCAACAAAACCAGCAGCAGCATCTCCAGCCTGTCTCCCCCCATATCCCCAACCAGCAACATTTTCTAGTCACCCAGGCACACTTGGCCCGATTCCTGATGCCAAAGGTCTTTATCTGCTTTTATAATCAGACCCCAGATTGTATGATTGTTTTCACTATTTCTTTTATTTAATTTTTTGTTGGAGTACAGTTGCTTTACAAAGTTGTGTTCATTTCTGCTGTACGGCAAAGTGAATCAGCTATATGTATGCATACATCCCCTCCTTTCTGAATTTTCTTTCCGTTTAGTCACCACAGAGCACTGAGTTCCCTGTGCGCTACAGTAGGTTCTCATTAATTATCTATTTTATACTTAGATATCTCATTGGTTATCTATGTTATACTTAGGTATCTATTTTATCTAATAGCTATCTAGTTTATATGTTCACTTATATACACAGTGTATATATGTCAATCCCAATCTCACAATTCATCCCACCTGTCTCCGTTTTCCCCTTAGTGTCCATATATTTGTCCATACATCTGTGTCCCTATTTCTGCTTCACAAATAGGTTTGAGACATGTTTGGACCTAGAGACCATCACACGGAGTGAAGTAAGTCAGAAAGAGGAAAACGAATGTCATGTATTCACTATTCCTTTATTATGTCTCCTGCATCCACGCATTGTCTTTTGGTTCCCACAGCCTCGCATCCTAAGTCAGGTCTGGGCTGCTGCCATAAACTTGTTCCCAAGCCACCACACCCCAGATGCCAGCAGCCAGCTTCATCTTCTAAAGCACGGGCACATTCAAAACAAAACACAAGGGGAAAGCATTGTTTTCCGTGAGAATTCTGCATTTGTGAAAGAGATGATCATTATTTATTTTGCTATCATTATGGTTTTCAATATCAAGTTTTTCAAATCAAATCAAAATGGGTCACAGATCAGCTATGCAGACCTTGCTATTACTAAGCACTGATATTTTTGTACTTTAAAACGTTTCAGAACACTCATACATGCGTTGTCTCCCCTGGCATACTTAAAGAATAGTTTGGCCGAAAAGTATTATTTGCACATACTTTTTAAACAATGTACAGAAAATACCTGCTAGAATTGTATAAGGTGATGTTTGTGCATTGTATGTGAGTTTGATATGGCCTTTATGATACAGTTTTAGACTCAACATTAAAAAAATTAAGATCATGGTATCCTGTCCCATCACTTTGTGGCAAATAGATGGGGAAAAATTGAAAACAGGGGCAGATTTTATCTTCTTGGGCTCCAAAATCACTGAAGATGGTGACTACACCCACAAAATTAAAAGGCTCTTGCTCCTTGGAAGAAAATCTATGAGAAACCAAGACAGTATATTAAAAAGCGGAGACATCTTTGCCTACAAAGGTCCGCGTCGTCAAAGCTACGGATTTTCTGGCAGTTGTGTACGTGTGAGAGTCGGACCATAAGAAAGGCTGAGCGCTGAAGAACTGATGCTTTCAAGTTGTGGTGCTGGAGAAGACTCTTGAGAGTCCCTTGGACTGCAAGGAGATCCAACCAGTCCATCCTAAAGGAGATCAGTCCTGGGTGTTCCTTGGAAAGACTGAGACCGAAGCTTCAAGACTTTGGCCACCTGATGCAAAGAGCTGACTCATTGGAAAAGACCCTAATGCTGGGGAAAATTGAGGACAGGAGGAGAAGGTGGTGACAGAGGATGAGGTGATTGGATGGCATTACCGATTTAATGGATATAAATTTGAGCAGACTACGGGAGATAGTGAAGGACAGGGAAGCCTGGCGTGCTGCAGTCCATCAGGTCACAAAGAGTTGGACACGACTTAGTGACTGAACAACAACAATAAATGCAATTTTATGGTCAAACAAAGGACCAACAGTGAGGCCTCACTCTGAATCCATACCCTTTCTCCAGATCCACTTGTTAGCTTCTGCCACTCATCAGGTTTCCTGCATCCTGTCTAATTACGTTCCAGTCCTGCCATGTCCCTTCTGCACAATCATTTCATAACAGATGCTTCTGAGCTGGTGGTTTAATAATCTAGATAACAACACACTTTATGAGGATCACTGATAAAAGCTGCATATTTGGAATCCATGCTGTGAATGTTTTCATCTTTAGACACACATAATGTATTTTTCCTACCAGTTGTGAACTAAGCACATGATCTTATTCTCTTCCCAAGGGCTGATTTTTTTTCTTGTCACTACTTTTGCTTCCATCATCTGTCAAGACCCTGCTAGAGAAACCTCTCTGGCTTGCTGTCCACGTATTTGCAGTATTTCACCTGTGACCCTTGCCTGCATCTGCTCAGGTTTCATCAATGATCATGCACCTCATTCAGTGCTTATTGCATCAGGGGACCGATCCTATTGCTTCTGGGTTTATCTCGCATGTTCTAATTTTCAGAATTAAAAACATTCACAGTCCACTTTCTGTGCATGTGAAGCTTTTGTAGATTGCTTTGTGCTTCCCTTCCCCTCTGAGGAGATGACATACCGGCTCATGGAGAGGCTGGCCTGGTTGTCCTGCTGATCTGGTTTGATGTAGTCACACTCTGCTTCCCTGATGGCTCAGTCGGTAAAGAATCTGCCTGCATGTACAAGATGTAGGAGACCCAGGTTTGATCCCTGGGTTGGGAAGAGCCCCTGGAGCAGGAAATGGCAACGCACTCCAGTATTCTTGCCTGGGAAACCCCGTGGACGGAGAGCCTGGCGGGCTACAGTTAATGGAGGCACAAGAGTCGGACATAATTCACCTTGGCCCCACCTAAGGGAGCAGTGGGGATCATGGGTGGCTGGCTGTCTCATGGGGGATGGGAGAGCTGTCACTGACCCCTTTAAGACTGACTAATCTGACCAGCCACATCTTGAGTCATTTATTGATTTTTTTTTAAAAAAACATCGTAACTGGTAACTCTACTGTTCCACCTGAAGTTGGTGTAAAACTTTTATGAGGATAAAATTTTGGTATTCTTGAGAAAAGCACAACAGTTTTGATCAGGCTGCTATGAGCAGATAATAGATCAAAGATCTGTGTTGAACTCTGGCTTGGTTTGAATGCCATTAACAATAAATCAAGAATTTATAGAAGAAATGTCTAACAGGTGCTTTGCAAATACATTGAAAAGGAGTATCCATCCCCAGGAGCTAAATGGAATTTGCTCCACAAGCCAGGTTACACAGACTAAATCCCTCCCCTGAGAGGCTAGCCCAGTCCCAGTGCATCATGGGACATGCAACAGACTCTGCTCCTCCCTTTCTATGAGCCCAGGTCCATTTTGACTCAATGTTGTTCCCAGGTGGTGCTAGTGATATTGAACCTGCCTGCCAATGCAGAAGACATAGCAATGTGAATTTGATCCCTGGATTGGGAGGATCCCCTGGAGGAGGAAATGGTAGCGTATTCCAGTATTCCATGGATGAAGGAGCCTGGCAGGCGGCAGTCCATGGGTTGAAAAAGAATTGGACATGACTAAGCAATGGGTTTAATTATAATAAGCTTCCCTGGTGGCTCAGACAGTAAAGAATCTGCATGTGATGCTTAAGACCTGGGTTTGATCCTTGGGTTGGAAAGATCCCCAGGAGGAGGGCATGGCAACCTACTCCGGTATTCTTGCCTGGAGAATCCCATGGACAGGGGAGCCTGGAGGGCTACAATCCATGGAGTCGCAAAGAGTCAGACATAACTGAGCGACTAAGCACAGCACAGCACTAGTAAATTATGTTTTTGAAATTATAGTAAACCTTGAGATGATTTGGGAACTAAGATGAATTTAACCACAAACTAGTTACTTTTTAAATATTAAAATAATTCTGACTTACAGGTAGTAAACTGAAAGAGTACTTTATAGTTCTTTTATTTAAAGTAGGAAAAGGCAACCAATTCCAGTATTCTTGCCTGGAGAGTCCCATGGACAGAGGAGCCTGGTGGGCTATGAAGAGTCAGACACTACTAAAGTGACTTAGCACAATATATATTGCCAAATGTGACTATTATTTGAAATTGTTCAATTTAAATTCTAATGGAAATAAATCATTAAAACCAATCCAAAATTTAAGATCCAACCCTTCCTTGTGCTTCAGAACATCTGAACTTGGAGCATTTCCCAGTGGCATCGGGTCTGGATGGGCTGTGAAGAGAATGGGTGATAGAATTGAAAGATTTGCTTTACAGATGTTTATCCCTTTGCTTTCATAGAAATGATGGCTCAGTGTAGAATATTGTGAACGCAGCAAAAGTGTGAAGAAGCGGAATGTCACCAAAACCCCAACACCTTGAAACAACTTTTGTTGACATTTTACATATTTCCGTCCAGACTTTTTCATACACTTTTTCCTTTTCTTAAACATAGTTAAGAACAAACACATGTAATAATTCTGACAGGCAGAAAGAGGGGGCAGAAAATAAGTTCCAATAAGGATAATGGAAATTCTGATATTTTATTCGATAAATATTTTTACAGATACAAGTTTAGAGAGGCTTCATTTAACATACGTTAAAATGAACAATATCTTTTTTTTTTAATTTGATTGCAATCTGAATGTGGGGAAGTGTTGCAAAAACTATCTTAAAATTAACTGAGGAAAACACAGTGTCCAGATGAAGGGAAGTAATTCAGAGCATTTTGGATTGTACACTACCATTTGGAAAGATTTTTGGAGGATGTGCTCCAATATACATTTATTTAAGTATATGTTTATCTATTAATATACATGTTAACTATTGTAATATGTTACTTTTATGTATTATCATTTTTACCCATCACATATATACACACATACATGTATATCTAATTATACACATGCAAGTATAATACATTTTACATTTGTGCATATAAAATATATTGTTATAGTTACATGTACATAATAGATATATCTATCTGATACAAGGAGATCAAACAGTCAATCCTAAAGGAAATTGACCCTGAATATTCATTGAAAGGACTGATGTGGAAGCTGAAGCTCCAATACTTTGGTCACCAGATGGGAAGAGCCAAGTCATTGGAAAAGCTCCTGATGCTGGGAAAGATTGAAGGCAGGAGGAGAAGGGGACAACAGAGGATGAGGTCGTTGGATGGCATCACGGACTCCATGGGCATGAGTTTGAGCAAATTCCGGGAGACAGTGAAGGACCAGGGAACCTGACATGCTGCAGTCCATGGGGTTGCTGAGGGCCAGACATGACTCAGCAACTGAACAACAGCAACGATGATCAAGTGCTGTGATGGAAGAGCATACACTGGGCTTGCCGGAGACCCATGCACTCCTGAATTGTCATCCACTCTTCAGGATGTACTGTGTGGGTGCTCTGAGAAAGAGCTCCTCCTTCCTGAGTCTACCTGGCTTCCTTTTTATTCCATCGCCAGCACCGGCCAGTGGCCAACTTTGGTGGCCATTGATTTTTCCAGGAGGAGGAAGACTTCAGCAGTTTATAAGTGCTCCTCACTATGACAGGGAGCAGAGAACCACTGGGGTTTTTGCAAATGAGGATGCTGGGTAGTCAGCAGGTGCCTTTCTCAGCCAAATGATTTGCTCCAATTTGCCAGCTTCCTCACTGGCGTCCAAATTATGGTCCTCAGCAAAGCCACAAATGATCACATGTCATGGACACTGAGGATTGGGAAGAACAGGAAACATCATTGTTGACTGTTGAAGAGCATGTGTGATCCCTGCTATTTCTTCGCAGTTACCTGGCATCCTGGGGACTTCCTCAACTTCCCTGAGAGGTAGTCACCCTGTAGCAGAGTCTTAAGGCATCGTGGGGCTTCCCAGGTGATGCAGTGGTAAAGAATCTGCCTGCCAGTGCAGGAGATGCGGGAGATGTGGGCTTGATCCCTGGGTCAGGAAACCCCCTGGAGAAAGAGTTACAGTCCATGGGGTCACAAAGAGTCAGACACAACTGAGCAACTGAGCACCCACACAAGAAATCTTAAGTATTATCTCACTACCCATCTCATTTGGTGGAAGAGGAATTTTGGATTTGGAGGTTGTCATTGTGGACTGTTGCCAACCAGGGTCCTCCGTCCATGGAATTCTACAGCCAAGAATACTGGAGTGGGTAGCAATTCCCTTCCCCAGGGGGTCTTCCTAACTCAGGGATCGAACTCAGGTCTCCTGCATTGCAGGCAGATTCTTTATCATCTGAGCCACCAGGGAAGCCCCAGTGAGTTAGTAGGAGAAACCAACCTCACAATTCACTAATCCTCTGTTTCCTTATCTGCACGATGGCACAATGGGAAGAAAATTAGAGGTACTTTGCATGACATGTCAGAATTAATAAACCAATCTATGGGGAGATGATCCCTCCTAAACCAGGACTAGAATCCAGAATTCCTAAGTAAGTAATGATCCTGGTGCTTCCTAGAAGCTGAAGCTGTGGCATTGCCCATCTGTCCAAGGCTATAAGCTTGACCAGAGGTTTGGGAAATGCTGCTTGCAGTTTGTAATGACATATGGCACTATCTTTCTAAAAATCACATTTTTCCATTTGGTTTCTTTCTGTACAGTCATTTGTAAGAGCCCTGAATTCAGAGGCAATAATGCCCTGTGTGAGTTATGTAAGTCAGAACAAAAATTTCCCATCAGTGAGATAGGAACGAAAAGTCTCTGTGTAATAAACAAAAAGTATTGTGTATAATTTCCCACTGGTCTTTTTTGTTAATTGGGCTCTTACTGTTGAAGCCTTTAATGTAGAGAATAAATGAATAACTGACTTTTATGCACAGCCTCCTTTCATTATGTTCAAGGGTTCAAAATTGAAAATGAACTATTTTTAGATCTTACATGATGATATAAAAGATTGTTTATTGCTGGTAATGCAGGAAGCAAATTGCATTTCTACTTGCCTGGTTTTTCTGTGGAGGCTTGAACGAGCTCCCGTTCTTGCTGATTCATTAATTATGGTCCCAAATGACTCCAAGTAAAGTCTGATGATTTTTAAACATGGAAAATGGTTCTCAAACATTTCTAGTACAATTCAAGTTCAGGTCCTGCTTTGGCCAATCAGGATGATGGTTCTTAGAAAAATTAAAATGTTTGTATGTGAGTTCTCTCTGGGAAAAGGAACATGGGATATTATGTCAAAAGGAAGGGGTAAATCCTCATGATGGTTTTTGTCCCAAAGACTGGTGCTTTGCAGCCTCTTTCCCTCCTCCTTCTCCTCCAAGTCCCAACTTCCTCTCAATTTTTCTTCTCTCTTTCTGTCTCCTTCTGATTCATGCTCCAATATTACAACTCTCTCTTTTTTTAAAAAATGTGGCCAAATGTCATGGAATGTCACCCAGTGGTTCTTGAACTTCCGATATCTGATGTGAACAAAATAGAAATAGCATCCAGAAAACAACTATGAAGTCATGTGTGAATGCTAAGTTGCTTCAGTCTTGTCCAACTCTTTGTAACCCTATGGACCATAGCCTGCCAGGCTCCTCTGTCCACAGGATTCTCCAGGCAACAATACTGGAGTGGGTTGCCATCGTCTCCTCCAGAGGACCTTTCTGACCTAGGGATGGAACCCATGTCTCCTGCATCTCCCATATTGCAGGCGGATTCTTTACCACTGAGCCACAGGGGAAGCCCATTAACTCGTCAACCTCTTACAATAAATTTTATTTAATTTATCACAATAGCTTCTACACATTATATATTAAAAAAAATTATGGATAAACATGCAAAAAATTATTTTTCCAGTTGTGGGCTAAGGACATCTCACAATACAGCTGTAGCTGCCCACAGATTGGGAACCAATGAAGTCATCGTACTTGAATTTCTCTATTTATCCATTAACTATTTCAGTTCAGTTCAGTTCAGTTCAGTCACTCAGTCATGTTGGACTCTGCAACCCCATGAACCACAGCACTCCAGACCTCCCTGTCCATCACCAAATCCCAGAGTCCACTCAAACCCATGTCTGTTGAGTCGGTGATGCCATCCAGCCATCTCATCCTCTGTTGTCCCCTTCTCCTCTTGCCCTCAATCTTTCCTAGCACCAGGGTCTTTTCTAGTGAGTCAGCTCTTTGCATCAGGTGGCCAAAGTATTGGAGTTTCAGCTTCAGCAACAGCCCTTCCATTGAATATTCAGGACTGATCTTCTTTAGGATGGACTGGTTGGATCTCCTTGCAGTCCAACGGACTCTCAAGAGTCTTCTCCAACACCACAGTTCAAAAGCATCAATTCTTCAGTGCTCACCTTTCTTTATAGTCCAACTCTCACATCCATACATGACCACTGGAAAAACCATAGCCTTGACTAGACGGACCTTTGTTGACAAAGTAATGCCTCTGCTTTTTAATATGCTGTCTACTTGCTGCCAGTGATGTACTGGGCACTGTGGGCAAATATAGACAGGAAGTAATTCTCGCCTTCAGGAGGACACATGTGGGTCAATGCCAGGCTGCGTGGGGCGGGGCCTGTGCTGGGGTCCTTCTCCCGGCGCTTAGTAGCTTTGTGACTCTGGGCAAGTTGGTTCACCTCTTTGTATGTCAGTTTTCTCACCCATGAAGTAGAGATAAGATTAGCAGCCTCCTTCATTGGACTGTGAGGCTCTCCTGGTGGCTCAGATGGTAAAGAATCTGCCTGCAATGCAGGAGACCTGGGTTCAGTCCCTGGGTTGAGAAGATCCCCTGGAGAAGGGAATGGCTACCCACTCCAGTATTCTTGCCTAGAGAATGCCATGGATAGAGGAGCCTGGTGAGTTACAGTCCATGGGGTCACAAAGAGTTGGACACGACTGAGTGACAAACACTTTCACCTTCATTGGATTGTGGCAGGAATTAAATGAGTGACAGTTCATGAAGACTTTGGAGGTGACTGGTGCATAATCGCTAAGTGATGCCATTATATTTGTACATAGTGGGAAAGGTGTGGCCATGGGTCCAGCCACCGCCCCCCACCCCAGCTCCCCCAGCCTGAGCAGGGGTACCAGGATCTCACTGTCAGAACTCTGCTGGCTCTCAGCCTTCTTCTTAGCAGGATGTGTCCCTCCAGGTCTTCTGGGAAGCAGGTGCCAAGGTGGAATAGGAAGCCCAGAGATTTACTGGGAAGTCAAGGAGGAGCAGAGAACCGGGGTAAAGGGGGGAAGCCTCAGAGTGTGATGCTGAGTGAAGCCAAGAAAGGAGCAAAGAGGAAGGGTGGGAAGAGCCTCAGATTGCCTTGCCCACCCCCCCACCCCCTGCTCCCCAAGAAGGCTCAGTGTTGCTGGAGCAGCCCTGGAGAGCTTGGCGCCAGGTAATGGCTGCAGTGGTCCTGAAGGTGCTGCAGCTGGAGGTCAGCTGCTCCAGGGTTCTCGTGGGAGGTTCTCCCAGCAGGAAGGTCTGAGCAGCGCGTCTCCAAGGTGGCTCCCAGGACTCTCAGCCTTCCCGCGAGTCTCCAGGAACTTTCCTAGAAAGCCTTAGGGTATGTGGCAGTGAGGGGAGGAAAGTCTGCCCAAGGCTCCTGTCCCAGCCCCATCCCCTTCAGCTCTCTGTTGCCTGGGGGAGCAGGGCTGCCTCTGCCCAGGAGCTGGCTTCTCACTGTCTCAGCCACATAGGCACCTGCTCTGGTCCTGGGCCTCCAGGGCGCTCCTGGCGCCCAAAGTCTCCATGAACAAGTGTCTCGTGGGCACAGCTCTCTCAACTCCAGTCCAGCCCCTCTGCTCAAGCCCAGCCCTTCATATGGTGCAGGAATGGCCACTACCCCATAGCCTCCTCCTCTCTATCCCATCTCCTCTCTCCTCCAGATGCCCCCTGGGAAAGCAGGTGAGCAGGCCTACTTGCTCTCTCCTTCTCTACCCAACCCCTGAGCCCTATATACCAGCTCAGCAGTGCTCATGGGTCATCAGCTCTCAGGCAGTCACCTGGTGGGGCTCAGTGAAGGTGCCCCAAACATCGAGGAGCCCCAGAGTTCCAGGGAAAGCTTCCCCGCCAAGGGACCCCTTCCCAAAAGATGGGCAGCAGAGGGAGGCAGGTGACTCCAGGAGATGACCTGCAGGGGCCACGGATGGAACCTCTCCTGTCCCTTTACTTCTGTGGAGCACGTGACCATCCCAGACTCGGTTTCTAGGGAACAGAGAAGGCATTGCTACAGTGAGAAGGAAGCCACTAGTTGAGATTCTCCTGGACAAAGGCTTGCAACTCAAAGAACAAAAAGGCCATTTTTGATGCACATTTTCTTTGGTTTCTCTGAGGCAGGTAGGTGTTTTTCTAGCTGTTGCTAGGAGCTCAGTGAAGGTGCCCCAACCTGGAGGGCTTGCTAACAACTCAGGTAGCTGGGCCACCTTCCAGAATTCCTCAGTCAGTGGGTGTGGGGTGGGAACCAGCAATGGCCTTATTAAGTTCCTAAGTGAGGCTGCAGCTGCTGCTCCAGGGACCACACTTTGAGAAGCACCGTGTACACGATATTGCAGTCTTTCTACATCCTGACTCTCCGAAAATACTGCTTCCCTGATGACACCAAAATGTTACTACCTCTTTGGCGAGGGCTGGCTGTTACCAATTTATGATGAGCTTCTTGGACTATTTCATGAAGACACCCCCTTTTTTACCTAACTATCTTGGGGCTTCTCTGGTAACTCAGTCGGTAAAGAATCTGCCCACAGTGCAGGAGGTCTGGGTTTGATTCCTGGGTCAGGAAGATCCCCTGGAGAAAGAAATGGCAACCCACTCCAGTATTCTTGCCTGGGAAACCTCATGGACAGAGGAGCCTGGCGGGTTACAATCCATGAGGTCACAAGAGTCAGACACACCTTAGTGACTAAACTACCACCATCCCTTTCTCGGTCAGTGTAGGCAACTTACTGTTCTTATGTTAGAACATAACAATGAAGGTCTTTATTCTCTTTTTTTTTTTAATTAATTTTTATTGGAGTATAGTTGCTTTACAATGCTATGTTAGTTTCTGTTGTACAGAAAAATGAATCAGCTATTCATATACATACATCTCCTCTTTTTTTGGATTTCTTCCCCATCACAAAGCACTGAGTAGAGTTCCCTGTGCTACACGTAGGTTCTCATTAGTTATCTGTTTTATACTTAGCAGTGTATAGATGTCAATTGTAGTGTATATATGTCAATCCCAATCTTCCAGTCCCCCCCACGCCCACTTTACCCCCTTCATGCCCATACATTTATTCTCTATATCTGTGTCTCTATTTCTGTTTTGCAGATAAGATTATTTATACCATTGATTTCCCATTTTGTCAGATTTTATTTGCTTCTTTGTATTTGCCTCTGGATTCAAGGTGCTGGCTGATTGATTCAAACCAATCAATCCTTCCCAGTCCCCCATTTTTGGAGTCCCCAGTTGTACTCCTTTTTCTCAAAACAGCCAAGTCCATCAATTTGCTGGTCAAGACACAGGAAATGAGATGGTCAAGTTCACTCTGTGTTGGATAAGACTTAAAGTTTCATTTATCAGGTCCAGGAGTTCATTGGTACATCTGCCAAGGTGCAGGCAAAGTTCCATTCTCTCCTTTTAACAGCCCCAGTCCTGCCACCCCTTTCTAGAAGGCACAGCTCCTAATTTGAAGGGTCAGAGTTGTGGTCAGAGGACTATTCTTTGGTTAAAATCCTTCAAGTGCAAAGAACACCCTCTCAGTGTCTGACCAGAGAGCTTTTTTGGATATCAAAACACCTCAGTCCCCGGAAACAGCAATAGGATTCTTTCTGTTGTTTCTAATGAGAAAGTGAAGCTATTTCTGGAACTGAATGGAAGGTTTCATTCAAAATTGCTGCTGAGTTGACATCATGAAAGATTGACCATCCACTTCATAACCTTCTGTTCTCCCATACAGCCTAGAACTTCCCATGGATGGAGATAGGTTTTCAGAAGCGTCGTGAGGGATGGGAATCGTTTAGCCTTATTCAGAGCCTTTTCTATGCCACGTTTTTTGGTTTCCAAACGAGAGGAAGTCAGGCAGAAACGGGCTTCCAGGTGTGCCCTGCATTTCAGAAAGCTGCCAGCAGGTGGGAGAGGAGCTGTGTGGCTCCGGGCGGAGTTGAGGACGGCAGACAGCCCTGAGCAGAGCGTCAGGCTGCTCTCGGCCAAGCAAGCTGCTTTAGGACGCAGTGAGCTCTCGCAACACGTAAGAGCAGCGTGCTGATTTCACGGTAGGCTCTCCCACTCCGCAGCCTCGCACCCTGCCTGCTGGGCGCCTGAAGCCATCTTGCCTCTCTGACTGCCGTCCTCTGACCATCGGCATCGCGGGAACATCCATCCATCCGTAGGCAGGTCCATTGGCTGTCTCCCTGAGCCTCCCCTTCTGCCATCCCACCTGTTTTTTCCAAAACAATTTCTCTTTCTGCTCACCCCACTTCTGTCCATATTCCATCCTACTTCTGCCTTCATTAAAATTTAAACACCAAATATATGTAAAATAGTACATCTGCCTTCAGGAAGTGAAATGGCTAATGTTTTCTTTGTACCTGCTTGTGTTCAGATAGAATGGTTATGAAAGGACTCTGAGCCAGACCAAAGACATCAGATAAATGCCAGCATAAGCAATTAAAATGCACCGAGTCAGAGAGGTACCCAGCAGCGTTGCCCTAGTTAGGGGTCTTTCTGGGGCTCAATTATAAAGAACCTTTACGAGAGGCTGGTCATCGTCATTCACTCTGGGCTGCAATAATTGGGCACCGTCTCATATCCTTAGAATTTCTCTAATTCTGCAAATGCTATTTGTCTTTTAGAAACATGTGGTTTAAAATAGCCATTTATTCTGTTATAGGGGCATGAAGTCATTAAAAAATTCGTGCTCAGAGATGTCCCTCATTCCTCCTGAGACTTGCCTCTCCCTGCCTCCCTGCCCCCTCCTGCTCCCTCCACCTGTCCCCCTCCTCCAGTGAGTGATTCTGTGCAAGCAGACAAGGAGCTAGAGTTTGCACAATTAGAATTTCACAATTGCCTGTCTATAGAGACAGAAATTGCTTTTTTTTATAAAAATGTTTTTCTGTGTGAATTAGACTTCATTATATTAAACTTCAACTTTATTATAGTTAAACTTCTTATTCCTTTTTGTGGATGACTCATGTTAAGGATTTATAGCTTTTATTTATTTATTTAAAAATTATTATTTTTGCTTTTTGACCACACCATACTGCATGTGGGATCTTGGAGACAGAAATGGCAACTCACTCCAGTGTTCATGCCTGGAAAATCCTATGGGCAGTGGAGCCTGGCAGGAGTCTCCCAGTCCATGGGATCACAGAGTCAGACACAACTTAGCAATTAAAACAAAGCATTTTTACTTTTTGGCCACACTGCACTGCATGTGGGATCTTGCTTACCTGACCAGGGATTGAACCTGTGGCCCCTGCGGTGGAAGCATGAGTCTTAATTGCTGGACTACACGGGAAGTCCCTATAGTGCTTTTGACCATGTTAAATAGAGGACCAGTAAGGAGATGTGATGGAGAAGGCAATGGCTCCCCACTCTAGGACTCTTGCCTGGAAAATCCCATGGACGGAGGAGCCTGGTAGGATGCAGTCCATGGGGTAGAGAAGAGTCGGACACGACTGAGCGACTTCACTTTCATGCATTGGGGAAGGAAATGGAAACCCACTCCAGTGTTCTTGCTTGGAGAATCCCAGGGACGGGGGAGCCTGGTGGGCTGCCATCTATGGGGTCACACAGAGTCGGACACAACTGAAGCGACTTAGCAGCAGCAGCAGCAGCAGCAGCAAGGAGATGTGAACAAATTTTCAACTTGTGACAGGTCAAGTATTTGGAGGATATTACTCTCTTCTCCCAACACAATTTTTGGAGAAAAGCAAAGGCAGGTGGGAAACCAGGGTCCATGTTTGCCTCCACAGCTGTTACAGGAGACAGTGCTTGGGTGGAACCAGCTTTCTGTCTGGGTGTCTCCATCTGCTTGGCTTTGTCTTGCACCTTCTCCATTTGATTTCCTCAGCCTCACTCACCTGTTTGTGAAACTCCAGACGCTGTGTCCACCTGCAGGCAGCCTTCTCTCTACATTATTTTCACTTTTGCTTTCTGATTTTTGCTTGACTACCTCTACATATCCCCATTCTCCAGGTATTTTTCTAACTTCTATTTTCCCTTTATTTTTATCATTTGATATTAATAAACACCTGAGTTAAGTTGTAGAACAAAAGTTACCACCTCGATGAAGCTTTTTTCTACCCCCACACGGTGGACTTAACAGCTGATTATCTCCTGGGGCATTTACCCATTATAACTACCCATGTCTTCTTGAGAAATTGTAGCTCCTTGGGTCAATAAGCTACTTGCCTCATGGAAATTCCACAGGGTAGAGATGGAAGGATTTTATTTAAAAATAAAATTTTTTTAAAAAGAGGAAGAAAAAAGAAACTTCAACAGCTACATGAGAGAAAAGAGAGTGGCCCTACTGAAAACAGAGGCAATAAAAGCTATGACCAACCTAGACAGTGTATTAAAAAGGAGAGACATCAAGGTCTGTATAGTCAAAGCTATGATTTTTCTCTTAGTCATGTACAGATGTGAGAGTTGGACCATAAAGAAGGCTGAGCATAGAAGAATTGGTGCTTTTGAATTGTGGTGCTAGAGAAGACTCTTGGACTGAAAGGAGATCAAACCAGTCAATCCTAAAGGAAATCAACCTTGAATATTCATTGGAAGGACTGATGCTGAAGCTCCAATACTTTGGCCACCAGATGGGAAGAGCCAACTCATTGGAAAAGACCCTGATTCTGGGAAAGATTGCGGGCAGGAGGAGAAGGGGATGACAGGATAAGATGATTGGATGGCATCACCAACTCAATGGACATGAGTTTGAGCAAACTCTGGAAGATGGTGAAGGACAGGGAAGCCTGGTGTGCTGCAGTCCATGGGTCACAAAGAGTTGGACATGACTTAGGGATTGAACAACAGCAAATTAATAAGAACCTGGGTTCACGAAGCATAAAAATGCCCTCCACCTGAGGCAGGCTTCTCTTTGGCAGGGGAAGAGAAGGGTCAGTGGAGAGTGCCCAGGGCACCATGCTCATTGGCATATGTCTCATCCAGAAGCTTCAGCTATTGATTCTTGGCCATTTGTCTTCCCACGGAGTCCCTCTGGGGTGATCATCATCCACTTGGGGGCCTCGGGGTCATGTGTGTATATCCTCAAGGATGTTACTACTGAACCATGGTGATGAGACTGGCATCTTGTGGAAATACACAAACCCAGCAGGAGAAAGGAGAGGCGTGGGTTGCTGGTGTGCTGACATCTGTGAGGGCAATAAGAAGGTACTGATCTCAGGCTCAGATCCAGGCAGATGAGAAAGAAACCCAGGTGTTAGTACTTGTGGAAATCAGCGTGGGTCTTTCTTCTGTGCGGTCATGGTTGAAAAGCAATGGATTAGATAAATGAATGAAACTGAATGAAGCTTAGGACAGAGGTGGAGGTTGATGACGTGGTTAAAACTCAGTGAGAGCAGGCAGAGGGAGCAAGGGAGTGGCCACTGACAGATGAGTGGGACCAACCAATTCTGAAGGGTAGAAAGAGGGAAAGGAGTTATTTTGGGGAACAGCAACAGAGAACAAGGGTTTTCCTTGTGGCTCAGAAGTAAAAAGCCCGCCTGCCAATGCAGGAGACTTCCCTGCGGTCCCTGAATCAGGAAGATCCTCTGGAGAAGGAAATGGCAACTCACTCCAGTATTCTCACCTAGGAAATCCTATGAACAGAGGAGCCTGGAGGGCTACAGTCTATGGGGTCACAAGGACATGACTTAGTGACTAAACAGCAGCAACAAAACATCAGAGCAGTAGAGAACCGAGGGGAGATAGTAGCATCCTGATCCAGAAAGGGAGACCTACGGCTTCCACAGTAGCTGTTGCCATGAACACATGTGCAAAACACCTATGTATGAACGTGAACCACCTGGTCCAAGTAAACACACCAACCTTTCCCACTGTGTGCTGCTTGCTGCCCCCAGGGAGAAACACAGCCCCAAGTCATTTGCAAGGAATGGCCATTCTATCTTATTTGTGACATTATTTAACTACAGGACCTCCTGCAGAGAGATGGCTTTCATTCAGTGAAAAATGAATGGCAGAGTACCAAATGAAGTGGAAAATCGAATGTTTAAATTCTGGGTAATAACCCTGAAGGAAGGAATGTGGCAGAAGACATTTATTAGAGGAAGATATTTTGTTTGTAATTAGATAGGCCGAATAGTTATTATTTTTAAGACTATAAGAATGTTAGGTGGAACCAATATTTTTTATTGCTCCATTTCTTTTATTGACAGTAATTCTAGAATCATGGCTACTTGGTTTTTAATCAGTGCCTGCTTGGCTTGGAGAAGGCAGAGTTTTCATCTTCCCAGACCTGCCCAGATATGTGTAACTTTAACTTTGAACAAGACAAGCTCCTGAAGAGACTTTATTCTTTCCTTCTACTGTCTGATATGCCATTCCCCTTATCCCTCCTCTTGGCTGAAATCTTGAGCGGCTCAGTAACTCCTTAAAAATCTCTGTTGTATAGTAGAAAGGAGTTCTAGACAATTTTAGACCCCCAAATAGTCTTGACTCAGTATTTAAAATGTCCAATATAGTTCAGTAGCCAAAACTCCACACGGTATTGAAAGCTGAAGTTTCTCCTGTTACTGATTGGGATACCTTAAGATGGAAGCCCTGCGAGGATAGAGGGTTCAGACAATTTTTCCAATTCCCCACTCTGGTCATTATGTAAAAAGGCACCTAACAATTTATTTATTTAAAATATCTATTCTTTTATTTATTTATTTGCCTGCATCAGGTCCTAGTTGCAGCATGTGGGATCTTTTGTTGCAGCTTGTAGGTGGGTTTAGTTGTTGCAAGGCATGTGGGATCTTAGTTCCCTGACCAGGGATCAAATTTGCTGCTAAGCTGCTAAGTCACTTCAGTCGTGTCCGACTCTGTGCGACCCCATAGACGGCAGCCCACCAGGCTCCCCTGTCCCTGGGATTCTCCAGGCAAGAACACTGGAGTGGGTTGCCATTTCCTTCTCCAATGCATGAAAGTAAAAAGTGAAAGTGAAGTCGCTCAGCCGTGTCCGACTCTTCGCGACCCCATGGACTGCAGCCTACCAGGCTCCTCTGTCCATGGGATTTTCCAGGCAACAGTATTGGAGTGGGATGCCATATGTCCCCTGAATTGGAAGGTAGATTCTGTCTGCTGTGCTAAGTTATTTCCTTCAGTCATGGGCAGCTCTTTGCAACCCTATGGACTCTAGCCCACCCGGCTCCTCTGTCCATGGGATTCTCCAGGTAAGAATACTGGAGTGAGTTGCCATGCCCTCCTCCAGGGGATCTTCCCAACCCAGGGATCAAACCCAAATGTCTCATGTCTCCTGCATTGGCAGCAGGTTCTTTACCACTAGCTCCACCTGGAAAGCTCAGTTCAGTTCAGTTCAGTTCAGTCGCTCAGTCGTGTCCAACTCTTTGTGACCCCATGGACTGAAGTACGCCAGGCTCCTCTGTCCATGGGATTTTCCAGGCAAGAATACTGGAGTGGGTTGCCATTTCCTTCTCCAGGGGATCTTCCCAACCCAGGGATCGAACCCGGGTCTCCTGCATTGCAGGCAGACGCTTTATCCTCTGAGCCACCAGGGAAGTAGTGTTTTTGGAGCCCCCCAAATTAAGTCTTTCACTGTTTCTCCAACTATTTGCCACGAAGTGATGGGACCAGATGCCATGATCTTAAGTTTTCTGAATGTTGAGTTTTAAGCCAGCTTTTTCACTCTCCTCTTTCACTTTCATCAAGAGGCTCTTTAGTTCTTCATGTTCTGCTGTAAGTGTGGTGTCATTGGCATATCTGAAGTTATTGATATTTCTCCCAGCAATCTTGATTCCAGCTTGTGCTTCATCCAGTCCAGCATTTCTCATGATGTACTCTGCATATATGTTAAATAAGCAGGATGACCATATACAGCCTTGAAGTATATTCTTTTTTTTTTAAATTGGAGGATAAATGCTTTACAATGTTATGTTAGTTTCTGTTGTACAACAACGTGAGTCAACTGTAAGTATACATATATCCCCTCCCTTTTGAGTCTCCCTACCACCCCACCCGCATCCCACCCCTCTAGTTCATGAGAGTGGGGCGAATTGAGAGAGTAGGATTGATCTGTGTATACTACCGTGTGTAAATAGCTCTTGGGAATCTTCTTGATAACACAGGGAGCTCAGCTGGGTGCTCTGTAATGGAAGGTGAATTCTTAACCACTGGACCACCAGGAAAGTCTCTCTGCCTCTGGTCTTCTGTAGCCTTCCCAGTCCCACCTCCCTGGCCCCTTCAGGGTTAGGGCTGAGACAGAGGGGGTAAAGGGAGGACATGAGAGTCAATGACTTCTGTGGTTAAACTGGTATAGCCACTGTGGAGAATAGTGTGGAGATTCCTTAAAAAACTGGTAATAGACATGAAAACAAGATGGCAGAGGAGTAGGTGGACGTGGAGTACATCTCTTTCCACAGATACATCAGAAATACACCTTCAGACACAGAAGTGCATGCAGAACACCAGCTGAGAGTGGACAGGAGTACCTGACTGAGGGGAAAAGAATATATAGAACCACGCAAAACTCGGTAGGATGAAGGAACTAGGGGGGAAAACAGGAGTGTTAGTAGGACTGGACCTGCCCTTGGCAGGTGGGGGAACTGAAGCAGGGTTCCGATCCCCACATCAGGGCAATTGTCTGAGTCAGAGGAGAAACATTTAAGGCTGAGAGTGAAACAGCTGATCTGTGGCAGCTTAAATGGAATGAGAATCAGACAGTCCTTGCTTCAGCCATACATACCCCAGACAGGGATGCTGGTCCCCTGGAAGGTGCAGCATCTGGGATCTGGAGTTTAGGGATTGTGGAGAAATTCCAGGGCAACGGCTGCTGTTGACTGCAGAGAGATGGATCAAGGGGATGTGAGGAGGAGATTGTGGTGGGAAATGCCTGTGGAGGAAAGCCGGGCAGCCATGGAAGCAAGGCGATACTGCTGAGTCACGCTAGGGGGTGGAGCCATCACCATAGCCTCTCCCCCCTCCACGCCAGCACTGGCAGCTGAACAATAGAGAGGCTGGCCCATCAAATGCCTGATGCACTGAACCACAGAGCAGGAACCCACCCAGGGTGCTCCTTTAAGTGCCTGATGAGCTGATCTGCAGAGTAGGACCCCAGCTAGGGGGGCCTCTCTATGTGCCTCATATGCTGAAAAACAAAGAAGGACCCCAGGCAAGGAAGCCCTCTAAGTGCCTGAATGGGTGAATCTATAGAGAAGGACTGGCGGAAGAGGCCTTCTGATCACCAGCTATAAGAGGCTGGCAAAAAGACTCTGAAAGGGCCATAACTCCTGCAGTGGAGGCAGTCCATGTGCCTGCACGCTTGGTGCCACCAGGGTCGTCTCAAGCCAAGCAGCTGTGCCACCTTCATGCTCAACTCTCACTGGGGCAGAGCTGCCACAGGCAAAAAAATCTTGCATCTATGTGCGCAGGGTCACTTTGGTAGTGCCCGACTCTTTGCGGCCCCATAGACTGTGGCCTGCCAGGCTTCTCTGTCAGGGAGTGGGGTTCTCCAGGCAAGAATACTGGGATGTATTGGCTAATACTGGTTGCCATACCTTCCAGAGCACTGTATTTCCTGCTGCCCTAGCAGCCAACTCCCCTGAGTACCTGGTGCTTGCCAGAACCCCTGCAACCCAAGCAGCTGTACCCCCTCTACACCTGGCCCTCACAGGGGCAAACCCAAGTCCTCCAGGGCAGCCTCAGGAGCAAACCCCAGTGGACAACCCACATGCAGAGGTGGAAATAAAACCACAATTGAAACCTAGTGGCAGTGTGGCTAAGGAAGACCTAAAACCTTCCCACCAGCTATACAAGCTGCAGATTAAATCCACACAATCAACTAGGCAGACTCTGTATCTATGGAATATATAAAAGGTCATTGAGAGCTCCAACAAAAGAAAACACCCTAGTTTTGATAGCTGTGGACACTGGAGACAAGAACACACAGGAGTAGGACCAGATTAGACTCTGAGCTGCCACCACAGCAGGTCCAGAGATCAGCACGGTGTACCAGCCCCGAGCTCCCTGTCTTATGCATCGAAACTGGACTATTTCACATATGGTAATATACGTGTTTCATAGCTATTCTCTCAAATCATCCCACCCTCACCTTCTCCCACAGAGTCCAAAAGTCTGTTCTTTACATCTGTGTCTCTTTTGCTGTCTCACATATAGGGTCATTGTTACCATTTTTCTAAATTCCATATATATATATATATATATATATATATATATATATGTTAATATACTGTATTGGTGTTTTTCTTTCTGACTTACTTCACTCTGTACAATAGGCTCCGGTTTCATCCACCTCATTAGAACTGATTCAAATGCATTCTTTTTAAGAGCTGAGTAATATTCCATTGTGTATATGTACCACAGCTTTCTCATCCATTCGTCTGCTGATGGACATCTAGGATGCTTCCATGTCCCAGCTATTGTAAACAGTGCTGTGATGAACATTGAGGTACATGTGTCTTTCAATTCTGGTTTCCTCGGTGTATATGCCCAGCAGTGGGATTACTGGGTCATATGGCAGTTCTATTTCCAGTTTTTTAAGGAGTCTCCACACTGTTCTCCATAGTGGCTGTACTAGTTTGCATTCCCACCAACAGTGTAAGAGGGTTCCCTTTTCTCTGCACCCTCTCCAGCATTTATTGTTTGTAGACTTTTTGATAGCAGCCATTCTGACTGGCATGAGATGTGGCTTTATTTTGCATTTCTCTGATAATGAGTGATGTTGAGCATCTTTTCATGTGTTTGTTAGCCATCTGTATGTCTTCTTTGGAGAAATGTCTGTTTAGTTCTTTGGCCCATTTTTTGAATGGATCATTTATTTTTCTGGTATTGAGCTGCATGTATATTTTTGAGACTAATTCTTTGTCAGTTGTTTTGTTTGATACTATTTTCTTCCACTCTGAAGGCTGTCTTCTCACCTTGCTTATAGTTTCCTTCATCGTGCAAAAGCTTTTAAGTTTAATTAGGTCCCATTTGTTTATTTTTGCTTTTATTTCCATTACTCTGGGAGGTGGGTCATAGAGGATCCTGCTGTGATTTATGTCAGAGAGTGTTTTGCCTATATTTTCCTCTAGGAATTTTATAATTTCTGTTCTTACATTTAGATCTTTAATCCATTTTGAATGTATGTTTGTGTATGGTGTTAGAAAGTATTCTAGTTTCATTCTTTTACAAGTGGTTGACCAGTTTTCCCAGCACCATTTGTTAAAGAGATTGTCTTTCCCCCATTGTATATTCTTGCCTCCTTTGTCAAAGATAAGGTGTCCATAGGTGTATGGATTTATCTCTGGGCTTTCTATTTTGTTCCATTGATCTATATTTCTGTCTTTGTGCCAGTACCATACTGTCTTGATGACTGTAGCTTTGTAGTAAAGTCTGAAGTCAGGTAGATTGATTCCTCCAGTTCCATTCTTCTTTCTCAAGATTGCTTTGGCTATTAGAGGTTTTTTTGTATTTCCATACAAATTGTAAAATTATTTGTTCTAGTTCTCTGAAAAATATCATTGGTAGCTTGATAGGGATTGCATTGAATCTGTAGATTGCTTTGGGTAGTATATTCATTTTTACTATATTGATTCTTCCAATCCTTAAACATGGTATATTTCTCTATCTATTTGTGTTATCTTTTATTTCTTTCATCAGCATTTTATAGTTTTCTATATATAGGTCTTTTGTTTCTTTAGGTAGATTTATTCTTAAGTATTTTATTCTTTTTGTCACAATGATGAATGGAATTGTTTCCTTAATTTCTCTTTCTGTTTTCTCATTGTTAGTGCATAGGAATGCAAGGGATTTCTATGTGTTTATTTTATATCCTGCAACTTTACTATATTCATTGATTAGCTCTAGTAATTTTCTGGTGGTGTTGTTAGGGTTTTCTATGTAGAGGATCATGTCATCTGCAAACAGAGTTTTACTTCGTTTCCAATCTGGATTCCTTTTATTTCTTATTCTTTTCTGATTGCTGTGGCTAAAACTTTCAAAACTATGTTGAGTAGCAGTGGTGAGAGTGGGCACCCCTGTCTTGTTTCTGACTTTAGGGGAAATGCTTTCAATTTTTCACCATTGAGGATAATGTTTGCTCTGGGTTTATTATATATGGCTTTTATTATGTTGAGGTATGTTCCTTCTATGTCTGTTTTCTGAAGGGTTTTTATCATAAATGGATGTTGAATTTTGTCAAAGGCTTTCTCTGCATCTGTTGAGATAATCATATGGTTTTTATCTTTCAATTTGTTAATGTGGTGTATCACATTGATTGATTTGCAGATATTGAAGAATCCTTGCATCCCTGGGATATAATCCACTTGGTCATGATGTATGATCTTTTTAATATGTTATTGGATTCTGTTTGCTAAAATTTTGTTAAGGATTTTTGCATCTATGTTCATCAGTGATATTGGCCTGTGGTTTTCTTTTTTTGTGGCATCTTTGTCTGGTATTGGTATTAGGGTCATGGAGGCCTCATTGAATGAGTTTGGCAGTTTACTTTCTGCTGCAATTTTCTGGAAAAGTTTGAGTAGGATGGGTGTTAGTTCTTCTCTAAATTTTTGGTAGAATTCACCTGTGAAGCCATCTGGTCCTGGTCTTTTATTTGTTGGAAGACTTTTGATTACAGTTTTGATTTCTGTGCTTGTGATGGGTCTTTTAAGATTTTCTATTTCTTCCTGGTTCAGTTTTGGAAAGTTATACTTTTCTAAGAATTCGTCCATTTCTTCCAAGTTGTCTGTTTTATTGGCATATAGTTACTGATAGTAGTCTCTTATGATCCTTTGTATTTGTGTGTTGTCTGTTGTGATTTCTCCATTTTCATTTCTAATTTTGTTGATTTGATTCTTTTCCCTTTTTTTCTTGATGAGTCTGGCTAATGGTTTGTCTATTTTATTTATCTTCTCAAAGAACCAGCTTTTAGTTTTGTTGATTTTTGATATAGTCTCCTTTGTTTCTTTTTCATTTATTTCTGCCCTAATTTTTATGATTTCTTTCCTTCTACTAACCCTGGGGTGCTTCCTTTCTTCTTTTTCTAGTTGCTTTAGGTGTAAAGTTAGGTTATTTATTTGATTTTTCTCTTGTTTCTTAAGGTAAGCTTGTATTGCTATGAACCTTCCCCTTAGTACTGCTTTTACTGAATCCCATAGGTTTGGGGTTGTCGTGTTTTCATTTTCGTTCATTTCTATGAATATTTTGATTTCATTTTTTATTTCTTCTGTGATTTGTTGTTAATTCAGAAGCATGTTTTTTAGCCTCTATATGTTTGTATTTTTAATACTTTTTTTTCCTGTAGTTGATATCTAATCTTACCACAGTCTTACCATGATCAGAAAAGATGCTTGAACTGATTTCAATTTTTTTGAATTTACCAAGGCTAGATTTATGGCCCAGAATGTTATCTATCCTGGAGAAGGTTCTGTGTGCACTTGAGAAAAAGGTGAAATTGATTGTTTTGGGGAGAAATGTCCTATAGATATCAATTAGGTCTAACTGGTTCATTGTATCATTTAAAGTTTGTGTTTCCTTGCTAATTTTGTTTAGTTGATCTATCCATAGGTGTGAGTGGAGTATTAAAGTGTCCCACTATTACTGTGTTACTGTTTATTTCCCCTTTCATACTTGTTAGCATTTGCCTACATATTGCAGCGCTCCTATGTTGGGTGCATATATATTTATAATTGTTATATCTTCTTGTTTGATTAATCCTTTGATTATTATGTAGTGTCCTTCTTTGTCTCTTCATGGCCTTTATTTCAAAGTCTATTTTATCTGATATGAGTATTACTACTCTTGCTTTCTTTTGGTCTCCATTTGCATGAAATATCTTTTCCCAGCCCTTCACTTTCAGTCTGTATGTGTCCCTTGTTTTGAGATGGGTCTCTTGTAGACAGCATATATATAGGTCTTGTTTTTGTATCCATTCAGCCAGTCTTTGTATTTTGGTTCAGGCATTCAACCCATTTATATTTAAGGCAATTATTGATCAGTATGATCCTGTTGCCATTTACTTTGTTGTTTTGGGTTCGAGTTTATACACCTTTTCTGTGTTTCCTGTCTAGAGAAGATCCTTTAGCATTTGTTGAAGACCTGGTTTGGTGGTGCTGAATTCTCTCAGCTTTTACTTTTCTGTAAATCTTTTGATTTCTCCTTCATATTTGAATGAGATCCTTGCTGGGTACAGTAATCTGGGTTGTAGGTTTTTCTCTTTCATCACTTTAAGTATGTCCTGCATTCCCTTCTGGCCTGAAGAGTTTCTATTGAAAGATCAGCTGTTATCCTTATGGGAATCCCCTTGTGTGTTATTTGTTGCTTTTCCCTTACTGCTTTTAATATTTGCTCTTTGTGTTTGATCTTCATTAATTTGATTAATATGTGTCTTGGGGTGTTGCGCCTTGAGTTTATCCTGTTTGGGACCCTCTGGGTTTCTTGGTCTTGGGTGGTTATTTCTTTCCACATTTTAGGGAAGTTTTCAACTATTATCTCAAGTATTTTCTCATGACCTTTCTTTTTGTCTTCTTCTTCTGGGACTCCTATGATTCAAATGTTGGGGGGCGTTTAACATTGTTCCAGAGGTCTCTGAGGTTGTCCTCATTTCTTTTAATTCTTTTTTCCTCTTTGCTTCATTTATTTCCACCATTCTATCTTCCACCTCACTTGTCCTATCTTCTGCCTCAGTTATTCTACTGTTGGTTCCCGCCAGAGTGCTTTTGATCTCAGTTATTTCATTATCTGTTATTGATTAACTCTTTTTTATTTCTTCTAGGACCTTGTTAAACATTTCTTGCCTCTTCTCAATCCTTGTCTCTAGTCTATTTATCTGTAAGTCCATTTTGTTTTGAAGATTTTGGAAAATTAAAAAATGATAATAGTAAAAATATATCTAGTAATTTCTCTGGAGCTGTTGAGAGCAGTGTGGGATCAGTTCAGTTTCAGATAGTTCCCTGTTCCAGCTTATACTTCTTCTCAAGATCTATAGGCCCCTTCCAATGCTTAGTCAATGCTAACCACAGGGCTTTAATCTGTTGCACCTGTCACTTCCAGAGTGGCTCCGTCTTCTTTTTTATTTTGGCTCCCTCTGTTTGCAAGTCTTTTCAGTGTCTAATTTCCGCCCTGATACAGGGGATGAAGGTAGTCACTTATTTAGGCTCACTTGTTCATTTGTGCTGTGGGGAGGCAGGAACACTGCAAACAAATATCACTGACGTGTGTGGGGAGTGCTTGCAGTGTTTGGTCCACGATGGGTTTGCCCCCACTCACGGTGTGTGTCCTTTCCTGGTCTACACTGCTCAGGCTCCTGGTTGCTCTGCAGGGGAACTGTCGGAAGCGGGCCCTGGGTTGCATGCACTTCCCAGGTCTAAGCTGCTCAGGTTCAGGTTCTAGTGTACTCCACAAAGGCACAGACTCAGTTGGGCCTGCGTTTTGTGCCCTTCTCAGGTCTGAGGAGCTCAGGCGACCAGGTGCTCGGCAAGCACACAGTCCCAGGTGTATGGTGCATCTTGTCACCTCCCTGGTCCCGACTACTCAGTTTCCTGGGTGCGCCGCATGAGTGCCATCTCAGGTGTTCCATGTGTCTCCTCTAGGGGCCTGATCTCAGATTGCAACCCTCCTGGAAGATGTCAACCATCCAGGATCCTAGGAAGACTTGGTTAGCAGTCTTGGGAGCCTGTTCACAGTTTGGTAGAGGATGCTGTCTCTGGGGCCAAGATTGCTTCTCACCTTCTGGCTCTGGCTGTCGCCCGCCTGCCTCTCTGCCTCTGGTGGCAGGAGGGGCCTGCCCGAAGCCAGCTAGCTCTCATTTGGTATTCACTCAATCCTTTGTTCTGTGAGCCTGCCAGGCTGTGCCTTAAGTTAGAGCTTTTCGCAGGAAAGTTCTCTCTCTCTCTCTCTCTCTCTCTCTCTCTCTCTCTCTCTCCCACTTCTCTCTCTCTGGCTATCCCACAGTTTGGTCTGCTATCTAACGTTAGTCCTTCAGATTGTCCTCAGGGCATTCAGACCCGGCCCTTACCCTAAACAAGCAATCCGCACCTCCCCCGCTCGCTGGTGGCAGTCGTGAGTGTGTGAGCTATTTCTCCGCTGAAAGTTGTGGTTAAGGCATGTATTCTGTGGGATTCGTTTTTTTTTTGTTTTGTTTTTTTGTTTTTTTTTTTCCCCCTCCTGGTTATGTTGCCCTCTGAGATTCCAAAACTCCCCACAGACCCGCTGGTGAGAGGGTTTCCTGGTGTTCGGAAACTTCTTCACGGCTCCCTCCCCAGGCCGGTTTCCATCCCTAACTCTTTTGTCTCTCTTTTTATCTTTTATATTTTGTCCTACCTCCTTTCAAAGAGAATGGACTGCCTTTCTGGGTGCCTGGTGTCCTCTGCCAGCGTTCAGAGGTTGTTTTGTGGAAGTTCTCAGCATTCAAATGATCTTTTGATGAATTTGTGAGGGAGAAAGTGGTCTCACTGTCCTATTCCTCCCCCATCTTAAGACCACCACCCCCATTTATTATTCTTATGTTTTGACTTGTTCTGTAGATTCTTTTGGACTTTTTTCTTTTTTTGTTGTTTCCTTTTGTTTTCGCCTCTGTTGCAGTTGTTGATTTTATTGGCACTATGAAATCTAATTACGCTTTTGAGCTTCCCCCCCCCCCCCCAAGCACATTTTTTATTGTTGTTATAAACATCTCAGAGAAGGCAATGGCACCCCACTCCAGTACTCTTGCCTGGAAAATCCCATGGATGGAGGAGCCTGGTAGGCTGCAGTCCATGGGGTCGCTAAGAGTCAGACACGACTGAGTGACTTCACTTTCACTTTCCACTTTGATGCACTGGAGAAGGAAATGGCAACCCACTCCAGTGTTCTTGCCTGGAGAATTCCAGGGACCGGGGAGCCTGGTGGGCTGCCGTCTATGGGGTTGCACAGAGTCGGACACGACTGAGGCGACTTAGCAGCAGCATAAACCTCTGCCTCTACGTTGGGCTTTTGCAGTTCTGTGGAGTTTTCCTTTATTTTCTCTCTCTCTCTCTCTCTTTTTAATTTTTTAAACCTATTATTAGTTTTTCTACATTTATTCCTTTACTTGCTTTTCCTACTATTATTTTCCCCCTGCTTAATCTTAAACACATATAAATCTTATTCATTTACCTCTACTGAACTTTGCATATCTATCCTTTCTTTCTTTCCTTTTCTTTCAACATATTTGTTAGTTTTATTTTCATTGCTTTATTCCCCAATTGGCACCTTGCTTTAGTTTTGTTGTCCAGTTTGTACTTTAGTTAGCCTTGTTCTGGCAGATATAATTTTTGGTTTTCTTTGTTTGCCAGATCAACCTATTGTACTTTATTTTTGTTGGACTGTTTTGGTTTTGCTTATGGGTGTATGTGAATATGAATAAAAAGTCACACTTTTTATTGCTGTTATAAACCTCTGCCTCTATGTTGAGCTTTTGCAGTTTTATGGAGTTTCCCTTTTTTTCCCCTATATTCTTCCATCTTTTTCTTTTCTATTTTATAACTTTAATTTTTAATTTTTTTAAACCTATTATACTTTTTCTACACTTATTCCTTTGTTTGCCTTCCGTACTGTTCTTTTCCCCTTGCAGTTAATCTTTAATGTATATAAATCTTCTTCATCTATCTCTATTTAACTTTGCATATCTATTCTTTCTTTCCTTTCCTCTCAACATATTTGTTAGTTTTCATTGCTTTATTCCCCACTTGGCATCTTGCTTTAGTTTTGTTTTCCAGTTTGTGCTTTAGTTAGTTTTGTTGTTAACTGGTGAATATAATTTTTGATTTCCTTTGTTCACTGGGTCAATCTACTGTTTTTTTTGTTGGACTGTTTTGACTTTGCTCATGGGTGTATAAGTATATATTTCATTATTTTAATTATTTGCCTAATTTTGTAACTGCCATTTGTTAGGGGTTCATCTTTAGCTTCTTATTTTTGGATATTTATTTTAATCTCACTTAGTGCCATAAAAACCCCTTGTGAAGTCTTTGTTCCTGACCATAGATCAAGCCCTGAGCCTTTGGGGTGGGAGCACTGACTCCAAGACCCTAGACTACCAGAGAACTAACCATAGGGAATATCAGATAGTGAGAACTCACACAGAGAAAACCACCTAAATACAAGACCACCCAACCATCAGTAGCACCCTGTGCAGGATGCTTCATCTAAACAACAAACAAAACAAAAATGCAAACTTCATAATCAGCAGACAGGGTTACCACATCACTCAGTTTTTCCCATCAGAGGAAAGACAAACAAACAAACAAAAACTCAGCACAAATCTCACCCTCTATGAAGTTTACACAAACCACTGGACCAACCTTCAGAGGGCAGAAACCAAAAGGAAGAAAGAATTCAACCTTGAAGCCTGGGAAAAGGAGAACTCAAACACAATAAGTTAAAAAATTAATGAAAGGCAGAGAAATACTACACAAATGAAGGAACAAACTAGAGACACAGAAGTCCAAATAAATGAAGAAGAAATAGGCAAACTCCCTGAAAGAGAATTCAGAATAATGATGGTAAAGATGATCAAAAACCTTGAAAACAAAATGGAAAAAATGCAAGAATCAATTAACAAACACCTCAAAGAATTAAAGAATAAACATACAGAGACAACACAATTACTGAAATTAAAAATACTCTAAAAGGAATCAATAGCAGAATATCTGAATCAGAACAACCAAACATACCAACATTTAAATTATAGGGATTCCAGAAGAAGAAGAGAAAAAGAAAGGGTATGCGAAATTTTTGAAGACATAGTTGAAAATTTCCCCAACGTGGAAAAGGAAATAATCAAGTCCAAGAGGCACAAAGAGTCCCATACAGGATAAACCCAGGGAGAAACACACCAAGACACATACTAATCAAACTAACAAAGACTTAACACAAAGAAAAAATATTAAAAGCAGCAAGGGAGAAGCAACAAGTGACACATAATGGAAACCCCATATGCTTAAAAGCTAATCTCTCAGCAGAAACTCTGCAGGCCAGAAGGGAATGGCAGGATATATTTAAAGTACTGAAAGGGAAAAATCAACAACCAAGATTACTGTACCTGGCAACGATCTCATTCAAAATTGACAGAGAAATAGAAAGCTTTTCAGACAAGCAAAAGTGAAGAGAATTCAGTACCACCAAACCAGCTTTTCAACAAATGTTAAACGGACTTATATAGTCAAGAAATACAAGAGAAGAAAAAAGATCTACAAAATCAACCCCAAACAATTAAGAAAATGGCAATAGGAACATATATATTAATAATTACTTTAAATGTAAATGGATTAAATGCTCTAACCAAAAGACACAGACTGGCTGAATGGATACAAAAACAAGACCTATATATATGCTATCTACAAGAAACCCTCTTCAGACCTCAAGACACATATAGACTGAAAGTGAGAGGATGGAAAAATATGTTCCATGCAAATGGGAAGCAAAAGAAAGCTGGAGTAGCAATCCTCATATCAGACAAAACAGACATTAAAATAAAGAAGGTTACAAGAGATAAGGGAGGATACTACATAGTGACCAAATGCTCAGTCCAAGAGGAAGACATAACAATTGTAAATATCTATGCACCCAACATAGGAGCACCTCGATACAAAAGACAAACACTAACAAACATACAAGGGGAAATGGACAGTAACACAATAATAGTGGGAGACTTTAACACCTCACCCACGCCAAGGACAGGTCATCAAAACAGAAAATTAAGAAGGAAAACACATGTTTTAAATGATACATTAGATGAGATGGATCTCATTGATATCTTCAGGACATTCTATCGAAATGCAGAAGAATCCTTCTTCTCAAGTGCACATGGAACATTCTCCAGAATAGACCACATCTTGGGTCACAAATCAAACCTCAGTAAATTTAGGAAAATTGAAACCATATCAAGCATCTTCTCTGACCACAATATTGTGAAACTAGATATCAATTAAAATAAAAAACTGTAAGAAACACAAACGTGGAGATTAAGCTACACGTTTCTAAATAACCAACAGGTTACTGAAGAAATCAAAAGGGAAATTAAAACATTTCTAGAAACAAATGACAATGAAAACACAACAACTCAAAACCTATGGGATGCAGCAAAAGCAGTTCTAAGAGGTAAGTTTATAGCAATACAACCCTACCTTAAGAAACAATAAACACATGGAATAGATAACCTAAGTTTACACCTAAAACAATTGGAAAAAGAAGAACAAAAACCCTCCAAAATTAGTAGGAGGAAAGATATCATAAACATCTGAGCAGAAATAAATGAAAAAGAAATTAAAGAATTAATAGTAATTAATAAAACTAAAAGCTGATTCTTTGAGAAGATAAACAAAATTGATAAAGCTTTAGCCAGACTCATCAAGAAAAAAAGAAAGAAGAATCAAATCAAGAAAATTATAAATGAAAAAGGAGAGGTTACAACAGATACTGCAGAAATACAAAGTATTATGAGACTATTATGAACAACTATATCACATTAAAATGGATAACCTGGAAGAAATGGACAGATTCTTAGAAAAGTTCAATCTTCCAAGACTGAATCAGGAAAAAATAGAAATTATGAATAACCCAGTTTTAAGCACTGAAATTGAAGCTGTGGTCAAAAATCCCCCAAAAAACAAAAGCCCAGGACCAGATGGCTTCACAGGTGAATTCTATCAAGCATTTAGAGAAGAACTAATGCCTATCCTTCTAAAACTCTTTCAAAAAATTTCAGAGGAAGGAACACTTCCAAACTCATTCTACATGGCCACCATCACTCTAATACCAAAGCCAGACAAAGACAACACACAAAGAAGAAAACTACAGGCCAATATCACTGAAGAACATAGATGCAAAAATCCTCAATGAAATTTTAGCAAACAGAATTCAGCAACACATCAAAAAGCTCATACACCATTATCAACCTTGGTTTATTCCGAGGATGCAAGTATTCTTCAATATATGCAAATCAATCAATGTGATATACCATATTAATAAATTGAAAGATAAAAATCAAATGATAATCTCAATAAATGCAGAAAAGGCCTTTGACAAAATTCAGCATCTATTTATGATTAAGACTCTTCAAAAAATGAGCATAGAAGGACTCTACCTCAACATAGTAAAGGTCATATATGATAAGCCTACAGCAAACATTATTCTCAATGGTGAAAAACTGAAAGAATTCCCCCTAAGATCAGGAACAAGACAAGGGTGTCCACATGCACCACTATTATCCAACATAGTTCTGAAAGTCCTAGCTATAGCAACCAGAGAAGAAAAAAAAAAAGAAAATTAAAGGAATGCAGATTGGAAAAGAAGAAGTAAAGCTCTCATTGTTTGCAGATGACATGATACTGTACATAGAAAACCCTAAAGATAGTATCAGAAAATTGCTAGAGCTAATCAGTGAATTTAGCAAAGTTGCAGGATACAAAATCAATGCACATAAATCATTTGCATTTCCATATACTAACAATGAAAAATCAGAAAGAAAAATTAAGGAATGAATCCCATTCATCATTGCAACAAAAATAATTAAATATCTAGGAATAAACCTACCTAAGGAGACAAAAGAACTGTACACAGAAAATTATAAGACACTAATGAAAGAAATCAAAGATGACATAAACAGATGGAGAGATATTCCATGTTCCTGGGTAGAAAGAATCAGTATTGTGAAAATGACTATACTACCAAACACAATCTACAGATTCAATGTGATCCCTGTCAAATTACCAATGGCATTTTTCACAGAAATAGAACAAAAAATTTCGCAATTCATATGGAAACACGAAAGACCCTGAATAGCCAAAACAGTCTTGAGAAAGAAGAATGGAGCTGGAGGAATCAACCTTCCTGACTTCAGATTATACTACAAATTGCAGTCACCAAGACAGTATGGTACTAGCCCCCAAACAGAAATATAGACCAATGGAACAAGAGAGAAAGCCCAGAAATAAACCCATGCCCCTATGGGTACCTTATTTTTGACAAAGGAGGCAAGAATATACAATGGGGCAAATACAGCCTCTTCAATAAATGGTTCCAGGAAAACTGAACAGCGACATGTAAAAGAATGAAATTAGAACATTTCCTAACACCATACACAAAGATGAACTCAACATGGATTAAAGACCTAAATATAAGACAAGACTATAAAATTCTTAGAGGAAAACATAGGCAGAACAGTCAATGATATAAATTAAAGCAAGATCCTCTATGACACACCTCCTAGAGTTATGGAAATAAAAACAAAAGTAAACAAGTGGGACGTGATTAAACTTAAAAGCTTTTGCACAGCAAAGGAAACTATAAGCAAGGTGAAAAGACAACCCTCAGAATGGGAGAAAATAATAACAAATAATACAACTGACAAAGGACTAATTTCCAAAATATACAAGCAGCTCATACAACTCAATACCAGAAAAACAAACAAACCCCCAAAATTGGAAAAAAGACCTAAAAAGTCATTTCTACAACGAAGATATAAAGATGGCTAACAAACACATGAAAAGATGTTCAACATCGTTCATTATTAGAGAAATGCAAATCAAAACTACAATGAGATGTCACCCCACACTGGCCATCATCAAAAAGTCTACAAACAATAAATGCTGGAGAGGGTGTGGAGAAAAGGGAATGCTCTTTCACTGTTGGTGGGAATGTAAATGGATACAGCCACCATGGAAGACAGTATGGAGATTCTTTTAAAAACTAGGAATAAAACCATCATATGACCCAGCAATCCCACTTCTAGGTGTATACCCTGAGAAAACCAAAATTGAAAAAGACACATGTTTCTTACTGTTCATTGCAGCACTATTTACAATAGCTAGAACATGGAAGTAACCTAGATGTCCATTGACAGATGAATGGATAAAGAAGTTGTGGTACATATACAAAACAGAATATTACTCAGCCCTAAAAAGGAACATATTTGAGTCAGTTCTGATGAGGTGGATGAACCTAGAACCTGTTATACAGAGTGAAGTGAGTCAGAAAGAGAGGGATAAATATTGTATTCTAATGCATATATGGAGAAGGAAATGGCAACCCACTCCAGCATTCTTGCCTGCAGAATCCTGTGGACAGAGGAGCCTGGTGGGCTGCTGTCCATGAGGTTGCATAGAGTCGGACACAACTGAAGTGACTTAGCAGCAGCAGCAATGCATATATATGGAATCTAGAAGAATGGTACTGAAGAATTTATTTACAGGGCAACAGTGGAGAAACAGACACAGAGAATAGACTTATGGATGTGGGGAAAGGAGAGGACAGGGTGAGATGTATGGAAAGAGTAACATGGAAACTTATATTACCATATGTAAAATAGATAGCCAATGGGAATTTGCTGTATGGCCCAGGAAACTCAAACAGGGCCTCTGTATTAGTCTAGAGAGGTGGGATGGGGCAAGATATGGGAGGGAGGTTCAAAAGGGAGGGGATATATGTATACCTATGGCTGATTCATGTTGAGGTTTGATATAAAACAACAAAATTTTGTAAAGCAATTATCCTTCAATTAAAAAACAACAACTGGGTATAGAACTGCCATATCACCCAGCAATCCCACTGCTGGGCATATATCCCAAGGAAACCAGAATTGAAGATTATATGTACCCCAGTGTTCATTGCAGCACTATTTACAATAGCACTCTGCTTATTTAACTTCTATGCAGAGTATATAATGTGAAATGCTGGGCTGGATGAAGCACAAGCTAAAATCAAGATTGCTGGGAGAAATATCAATAATCTCAGATATGCTGATGATACCAGCCTTATGGCAGAAAGCAAAGAAGAACTAAAGAATGTCTTGATGAAAGTGAAAGAGGAGAGTGGAAAAGCTGGCTTAAAACTCAACATTCAAAAAATGAATATCATAGCATCTGGTCCCATTACTTCATGGCAAATAGATGGGGAAACAATGGAAACAGAGACTTTATTTTGGGGGGCTCCAAAATCACTACAGATGGTGACTGCAGCCATGAAATTAAAAGACGCTTGCTCCTTGGGAGAAAAGCTATGATCAACCTCAGTTCAGTTCAGTTCAGTCGCTCAGTCGTGGCCGTCTCTTTGCGACCCCATGAATCACGGCACGCCAGGCCTCCCTGTCCATCACCAACTCCCGGAGTTCACTCAGACTCAAGTCCATCGAGTCAGTGATGCCATCCAGCCATCTCATCCTCTGTCGTCCCCTTCTCCTCCTGCCCCCAATCCCTCCCAGCATCAGAGTCTTTTCCAATGAGTCAACTCTTCTCATGAGGTAGACAGCATATTAAAAAGCAGAGACATTACTTTGCCAACAAAGGTCCATCTAGTCAAAGCTATGATTTTTCCAGTAGACATGTATGAATGTGAGAGTTCGACTATAAAGAAAGCTGAGCGCTGAAGAATTGATGGTTTTGAATTGTGGTGTTGGAGAAGACTCTTGAGAGTCCCTTGGACTGCAAGAAGATCCAACCAGTCCATCCTAAAGGAGATCAGTCCTGGGTGTTCATTGGAAGGACTGATGCTGAAGCTGAAACTCCAGTACTTTGGCCACCTGATGTGAAGAACTGACTCCCTGGAAAAGACCATGATGCTGGGAAAGATTGAAGGTGGGAGAAGGGGACAACAGAGGATGAAATGGCTGGATAGCATTACTGACTCAATGTACATGAGTTTGAGCCAGCTCCGGGAGTTGGTGTAGGACAGAAACCCCTTCATTCCATGGGGTGCCATAGACCCTGACATGACTGAGTGACAGAAGTGAGCTGAACTGAGGAGATGGAAACAACCTAGGTGTCCATTGACAGATGAATGGATAAGGAAGTTGTGGTACATATACACAATGGAATATTACTCAGCTATAAAAAGGAGCATATTTGAGTCAGTTCTGGATGAACCTGGAGCCTATTATACAGAGTGAAGTAAGTCAGAAAGAGAAAGATACATACTGTATATTAATGCATATAATGGAATTTAGCAAGATGGTACTGATGATGCAGGTTAGCAAAGGAGACACAGATGTAAAGAACAGACTTTTGAACTCAGTGGGAGAAGGTGAGGGTGGGATAATTTGAGAGAATAGCACTGAAACATGTACATTACCATATGTAAAACAGATGACCAGTGCAAGTTAGATTCATGAAGCAGGGCGCCCAAAGGAAGTGCTCTGGGACAACCCAGGGGAATGGGGTGGGGAGGGAGGTGGGAGGAGGTTTGGGATGGGGGAGACGTATGTATACCTGTGGCCGATTTTGTTGAATCGGTAAAAACCATCACAATATTGTAATTATTCACCAATTAATTAATATTAAAAAATGACCACAGTGGTTGTGATGTGGTTTGGGTGTTTCTTGGCTTCACGTATGGTGACTGCTGATGCTTCCCCCTGAAGGTGTTCCTTTCCACTGGAAATATCCACGTGTGGATCCTATATTGTGGGCACTGGCTGTCACTCAGGAGCTTCCCCTCAGCTTCTGCACCCCATGGAGTCCCCCCACCCTCCTTCTGCTGAGCTTGTCTCACCCCTGACCAGAGGCACTTCTGGGTGTTGTTGTTTAGTCCCTCAATCATGTCCAACTCTTTGTAGCCCCATGGACTGCAGCATGTCAGGTCTCCTTATCTTTCACTATCTCCCAGAGTTTGCTTAAACTCATGTCCATTGAGTTGGTGATGCCATCCAACCATCTCACCCTCTATCAGTCCTTTCTCCTGCCCTCAATCTTTCCCAGCCTCGGAGTCTTTTCCAGTGAGTAGGCTCTTTGCATTAGGTGGCCAAAGTATTGGAGGTTCAGCTTCAGCATCAGTCCTTCCAATGAATATTCAGGGTTGATTTCCTTTAGGATTGACTGGTTTGATCTCCTTGTAGTCCAAGGGCTCTCAAGAGTTCTCCAGCACCAGTTTGAAGGCATCAATTCTTCAGTGCTAATCAATTTCAGTCACTTTAAAAGATGCTACTCAGTGCCCTGACTCTACTCTTGGACCCTCAGCAACTTGGTACTACCTGTGACTGTCCCACCGGGGCCAGATGATACATGTCCCAGCTTCATTGTGCCTCAGGTGGGCAGTGTCTCTGTGGCTCCTTAGCAGGTGTGAGCCACAGATGCTTACAAAAGTAAGCTGTTCACTACTTCCGGCTCTTTGGCTGCCTTCCCTTTCCTGGATAACTTCCTCACTTTCTTATAAGGACCCTCTGCAGTCACCTCCTGTGTAGACACCTGCTCTCAGATCTGTGTCCAGGGGGAGGTCACCAGGAGGATACCTGAGAGGAAGCACAGCTACACCCCCTTTGATGGATGTGTAATTGGCCCCCACCATGGCCACTGCTGTTTGTTTAGCTGCCAAGCCCAGCCATAGCCTCTCATTCCCACTCTTCCCAGCCACTGGGTCTTCTGGATCCTTCAGTTCCAAAGGACTCCTGATAAGATCTCTGAGAGGTGCCCTGGGACCCTTCACAGGACGCTGAATCATATGATGGCACAGTCTCCCACCCCTTCCTCATACAGGGTGAGATAGAAAAAAACCACAGCATTGCAAAATCTCTCCTGAATAAATCTCTTCAGAGCAGAGCTTCTGGTTTTGTGTGCAAAATGCATTTATTTTGCAGCGTCTTTTTCAAGGCCCCATAGGTACTAGCCCCTCACTTTAGAATAGTGGGTTGGAGGCACCTGCGGTTTTGAGCTTTATCCAGTTTTAACCCACTGTTGTCAAGGTGAGTGCTCAGGGCTATAGAGGGGCTCCAAGCACAGGAGGAGGTGAGAGCATTGTGAAGGTGGGGCCTTGGTCTTGCCTCCTGGGCACCTGTGACAAGGAGACGTTTCATCAGTGATGTTAGTGGAAAGTACAAATGTGTGCTCAGACTTTAGAGGTTAGCTGTGTGGTCAGTACGGCACTAGTCAGTGTTCTCCAGGAGATACATAGCTGTATCCCTCTATGTATGTATCAGTGTATCTACCTATGTATTTCTGTATGTTTCTATGTATCTACCTACCTGTGTATCTACCTGTCTACCTATACATCTATCTACATATGTATCTGGGCTTCCCCTGTGGCTCAGCAGGAAAGAATCCGCTTGCAATGTAGGACATGGGTTTGACCCCTGGGCTGGGAAGATCCCCTGAAGGAGGAAATGGCAACCCACTCCAGTGTTCTTGCCAGGATAATCCCATGAACAGAGGAGCCTGGCAGGCTACTGTCCGTAGGGTCGCAAAGAGTCAGACACGACTGAAGTGACCGAGCATGCACGTACCTGTGTATCTATCTGTCTACTGATGTATCTATTTATCTACCTATATATGTATCTATCTACCTATGTATCTACTTTCTATCTATGTATCTATGAATCTATGTATGTATTTGTAGCTCTAGGTCTATCCATCTATCTATCTACGTATCTTTCTCCTTCTATCACAGAGTTATTACAAGGGCTCTGTTCATGTGATTATGGAGGCTGGCAAGTCCAAAATCTGTAGGCCCAATATCCCAGTGTGAGTGAAGGCTGGGAGCTGCTGTAGAACCAGGAAGAGCCTGGAAACAGTGAGGCAGGAGAATCTGCTTTCTCAGGGAAAGGTTAGCTTTTGTTCTATTTTGGCTTCCAACAGATTGAACAAGGCCCACCCACCCTGGGGAGGGCAATCTGCTTTACTCCATCTGCTGATTCAAATGTTGATCTCATCCAGAAACACTTACAGACACATCCAGAATATTGTTTGAGCAGACAACTGGGCATACCACAATCCAGTCATACTGACACAGAAAATTAACCATTGCAGCTACCAAATTAAGAAAAAAAACCCCCAGCAGGTTTCAGAATCATTGACAAATGTTTAAAATCTTGATCAAACTTCTATGAGAGTTTGGAGACAGTAGGAGGAGAGACATTCGACTATATTTAGAACTTTCTTGTGTTTGCTTACTGAATGCTGCCAATCAACTTGTGCGGTGAGAAATATTATTTCCAGTATATCAAGGAGGAAGCTGATGCTCAGAGAGGTGAAGGAACTCACCCAAGCCCACATGAACAGTGATCTGTGAAGAGGACAGGATGAGGCAGATGGCATCTGGAAATTTACCATTCAGTTCAGTTCAGTCGCTCAGTCGTGTCCGACTCTTCGCAACCCCATGAATTGCAGCACGCCAGGCCTCCCTGTACATCACCAGCTCCTGGAGTTCACTCAGACTCACGTCCATCGAGTCAGTGATGCCATCCAGCCATCTCATCCTCTGTTGTCCCCTTCTCCTCCTGCCCCCAATCCCTCCCAGCATCAGAGTCTTTTCCAATGAGTCAACTCTTCGCATGAGGTGGCCAAAGTACTGGAGTTTCAGCTTTCTAATTTGCCATTAGAAACTAAGAATTTTGGAAGAAGGACTTATTGTCTTTATAAAGCAAAGTTCACTTGCAGCTATATTATGATCCACATATTGTTTTAGTTTCCTAGGGCTGGCATAACAAATTACCATTAATTGGATTTTTTAAGACAACGGGTATTCTCTTACAGTTCAGGCCAGAGCTCCAAAATGAAGGTGTCAGCAGGGCCACATTCTCTCTGAAGGCTCCAGGGAAAGGGCCGTTTCTGCTTCTTCCTACGTTGTGGCCAGTGTGCCGGCATTCCCTGGCGTGTAGGTGCATCACCTTAACCATGTGGTGGTCTCCCTGTGTGTCTGCACCTTATTCTCCCTCTGTATCTGGGCTCAAATCTGCATCTTCTTATAAGGACACCAGTCACTGAATTTAGGGCTCACCCCAAACCAGAATGATCTTGTCTTGACTTGATTACATCTGCAAAGAGCCTATTTCCAAGTAAGGTCACATTCACAAGGACCAGGGGGTTAGGACTTCAAGTCTTTGGGATGATGCAATTCTGCCCACTGTACACACTAATGGGCACTTTCTCCTTGAGTTAGGATTTCCTGTTGGAGGAGACTGGACAGAAGGATGTCGCAGAAGGCACTGACGGCTGTGTGGTTTGAAGCCACAGTGCCAAGGGTCATGGAGCCAGATTTCTGGGAAAAGGCATGGGAGTTGTAGGTTCCTTTTTGGTTTCCTGGGACACTCCTGGGATTACTTGTACACATAGTACAAGTGATGACCACCAACACCTTGCCTGTCATTTTATCTTCGTCTGTTTCACAGTTTCCCCCAGATACAGCCCTCAACAAAAAAGCCCCACATGTGTGACATCGAAATTCTTCCCTGTACACTTACTATTTTAAAAACTGTTTAGCTTGGGATTGACATGTATACACTGCTGTATTTAAAATAGATAACCAAAAAGAATTTCCTGTATAGCACAGGGAACTCTGCTTCCCGACCCAGGGATCGAACCCAGGTCTCCCACATTGCAAGCAAAGGCTTTAACCTCTGAGCCACCAGGGAAGCCCCTAAATGGGAAAAGAATTTGAAAAATAATATTATATATATATGTATATATATATATAGCTGTACACTTTGCTGTACACCTAAAACTAAAGTAACATTACTAATCAACCATGCTACAATATAAAATAAAAAATTTAAATTATCTTAAAAATTAATAATCCAATTTAGGAAAACTTAAAAAAAAAATATTTAAGAGTTGGAGCTGTCCTAAGAGGAAAATTTAGGGAGTGGAGTAAGAATTCTCCAAACTAGGAAGCCATAATTTTCCTAATTGTGAACCAAGGAATGAAGCTTGTCAGATCTGTTTTAATTTGAACTCCATCCTTCTGTGTCAACCCATCCTGACAAGAGGTACTACGTCTCATAGACCCTGTTCACACTGTTTTTAAGATATCTCCTGTCCCTTAATAGCTGGAATGAACAAACACATCCTGGAGAAATTATGAAAAGCTATGAGCAATGAATACAGAGTTCACCTCTTTTGGTACAAATATACTCAGATCTATACAAAATCTGGGTGATTAACTTAAGAATAAGATGTGGTTAGATCAACTTTATTAAGTTTTCTTTTTTTCTTGTCTAAATTTTCTTTGGAAACATTTCCTTTAGGATAAGTACCAGATCTTAAAAATGTATTGCCTAAAGGTAAGTGTTGGAAAGTTTTCAATAATTCAAAATACAGGTGTATGATGGAATCAGGTTTGAAAACTGCACATCCTTCATTTGGCAGCATCTGCAGAGTTCTGCTGTGCTGATTGCAAGGGTCAAGGATAAAAATAAATGGGGTTACCAAGCTTCTTGGTGCTTTAGATGGAAGATAAGAATGAAGTAGTTCATCTCTGATGCATCCTAAGGGGTATACAGACAGGATGACCCTGTAAGGTATTATTATTTTGAATAAAGGGTAGTTTCTAGGACTATGATTTTGCTTTTCCTCATTTTACCAAAATATGAAAACAGGTCTATTGTATTAACTGAGTTTCCATGGTATCATAAATAAGATATTTTCTCTTTCACAGCTTTTGCTCATTATTAAACTTGTCAAGACCACTCCTCATTTTTATCAATTCATTGGAAATTTTCAGTAAAGTAGACAGTAAACCTTCTGTATTCATGGGAGCAGACTTCAGTTTCAACCAAGCTCAGATTGAAAACTACCGAGAAAAATCAAGTTCCAGAAAGCAAAACTTGAATTGGCTCCTCCTTGGGAACTATTTACATGGCATTTACATTGTATTTACAACTATTTACTTAGCATTTACATTGAATTAAGTATTATAAGCAATCTGTTGTTGTTGTTGTTCAGTCACTTAGTCCTGTCGAACTCTTTGCAACCCCATGGACTGCAGCATATCAGGTTTCCCTGTCCTTCATCATCTCCCAGAGCTGCTCAAACTCAGGTTCATTGAGATGTTGATGCCATCCACCATCTCATCCTCTGTCGTCCCCTTCTCCTCCCACCTTCAATCTTTCCCAGCATCAGGGCATTTTCTAATGAGTTGACTCTTTGAATCAGGGGGTGAAAGTATTGGAGCTTCAGTTTCAGCATCAGTCTTTCCAAAGAATATTCAGGACTGATTTCCCTTAGGAATGACTGGTTTGATCTCCTAGCAATCCAAGGGACTCTCAAGAGTCTTTTCCTACACCACATTTCAAAGGTATCAATTCTTTGGTGCTCAACCTTTATGGTCCAAGTCTCACATCCATACATGACTATGTGGGAGGATGTGCATAGGTTATGTGCAAACATAATAGCATTTACATAAGGAACTTGAGCATCTATGAATTTTGGCACCCCAAGGGTGCCAATCCTGGATCCAGTTCCCTGTGGATACAAAGGGATGTTTATACAAATAGGTAGCTATCAGATGTTTAGACTACAGTAGTACCCTATATTGGAGAAGGAAATGGCACCCTACTCCAGTACTCTTGCCTGGAAAATCCCATGGACGGAGGAGCCTGGTAGGCTGCAGTCCATGGGGTCATGAAGAGTCGGACACAACTGAATGACTTCTCTTTCACTTTTCACTTTCATGCATTGGAGAAGGAAATGGAAACCCACTCCAATGTTGTTGCCTGGAGAATCCCAGGGACGGGGGAGCCTGGTGGGCTGCCATCTATGGGGTCACACAGAGTTGGACACAACTGAAGTGACTTAGCAGCAGAAGCAGCAGCAGTACCCTATATACAAACGAGTTCCATTCCAAGAGTCCAATTTGTTCATAAATCCAAGAAAGTTAGCCGGGGTACCCAACTAACACAATCAGCTATATAGTACTATACTGTAATAATAGGTTTATAATACTCAGCACACAAATAATACATAAAAAGTAAATGAACACAAAAAAATAAAGAAAACATTTTCAATCTTATAGCACAGTACCATCAAAAGTACAGTACAGAAATACAGAGGCTGCATCAAATGAACAGACAAGAAGAATTACTGACTGGAGGAGGGAGAGAAAGTGGGAGATGATAGAGCTGAAGGGTCATCAGCAATAGGAGACAGAGGGCAAACTGCCGTTTTACTCATGCCTGACATTGATGGAACACACGTTCAGATCTTTAACAGTTTATAATTTCAGGTTTGTATGTAGGGGACCTACTGTACTGCTTGCTACAATTTATGGAACGTCAACCCATGTTGGGGATTTGGGTTGGTTATTGGTAGCTCTGTAAACAAAATAAGGACATTTCAAGTGTCTCCTTACAGATCCTTCTTAGCACAAGGATCACCTTGGAACCCATGGTGCTGTGTGCTTAGAAACGTTCATTCCTACCTAGGACTGGAGGTGGTGTGGAAAGAGAAATGCTAGAGCTTGCAGCTCCTTCCTTCAACCCAAGTCCTGAGACTTTTCAGGGCTGGAATCCAAGGCACTCACATAGACCCACATCTGCTCACAACATGCCATATCCAAGCTGGAGCGTGAACACTTCCCTTTCTGATTTTTCTTTTTCCCCCAAGTTTTATCACCAGGTGTAAAACTTAGACATGACCAGCCAAAAGCATCCAGGGCTTCCCAGGCTAGTGGTAAAGAACCCTCCTGCCAATGCAGGAGACAAGAGAAAAGTGGGTTCAGTCCCTGGGTTGGGAAGATACCCTGAAGAGGGAAATGGCAACCCACTGCAGAATTCTGGCCATGAACAGAGGAGCTGGTAGTCTACAGTTCATGGGGTCACAAGGAGCCAGACACAACCAAAGTGACTTAGGACACACACACACACAGCCAGAAGCATAAATGAAGTGATGTGACAATGTGGGGGTGGTCAGCCACAGGTGTGCAGATGTTTCATAGGGAGGAGAAGGTGTGACAAGGGCTGTCCCCTTAGATGCCTGGTGGAGCTTCAGGGGCATGGGCAGGGGTCTCGGGGGATAATGATCTTTTCTCACTCTGCTCTGAGAAGTAGCGGCCGTGTGATGATGGATGAAGCACATCTTCTCTCTGGGGTTCAGCTCCCTCATCTGCAAAATAAATAATGGGAGAAGACACCTCACCCAACAGGGTTATCATAGTATCAAGTGGAGGATGGGAAGCAGAGGAACTGAACAGGGTATCAACCCATGAGAAGTCACAATCACATCATGGCAGTGGTTTAGTCTGCATGTCATGTCCGACTCTCTGTGATCCCCCGGACTGTAGCCCTCCAGGCTCCTCTGTCCATGGGATTCTCCATGCAAGAATACTGGAGTGGGTTGCCATTTCCTTCTCCAGGGCATCTTTCAGACCCAAGGATCGAACCCAGGTGTCCCACATTGCAGGTGGATTCTTCATCATCTGAACCACCAGGAATGTCCAATCACATCATGTGCATCTAACAAAGTTCCTGGTATGTAATGGATACTTTTTAAAAAGACTGTGGTATTTATTCAAAATGAATAAATGAAGGGTTACAGGGAGGAGTTCAGAGACCAGAGGTGGAGGAGGGTATTTCTAGGTTCAAAGTTCACTGCTGAAGTAGGAAAGAAAACAAGATATGTAATTTCACATGTATTTATGAGGCAGCTACTGTTTTCAGAGCTTTGTGCTGGGCAAATTGGGAGAGAGGTGAGCTTTGTGAGATGTGGAAACTACATTTCAGCTGGCAGTCCTCAGCCACCCCTGGGAAAAGGAGGTGAAAACATCATAAGTCACATTTTATGTGTATATATGTGAGACTGTTCTGCTGTTGTTCAGTTGATAAGTCATGTCCAACTGTCTGCGACCCTGTAGACTCTAGCATGCCAGGCTCCTCTGTCCTCCACTATCTCTAAGAGTGTGCTAAGATTCATGTCCATTGAGTTGGTGATGCCATCTAACCATTTCATCCTCTGCCTCCTCCTTCTCCTTTTGCCTTCAATCTTTCCCAGCATCAGGGTTTTCTCCAAAGAGTTGACTCTTCACATCAGGTGGCCGAAGTATTGGAGCTTCAGCCACAGCCTTCCCAATGAATATTCAGGGTTGATTTCCTTTAGGATTGACTGATTTGATCTCCTTGCTGTCCAAGGGATTCTCAAGAGTCTTCTCCAGTACCACAATTTGAAAGCATCAAGCCTATACTTCTGGTCTATTTGTATTTGAGCCATTACTGAAGTGTCCCAATTAATGCACTTCTATAGTAAACCTTGAAATGTAGTGCGTAAGTCCTCCCAATTCATGTTTCCATATGGTCTTGACTCTTCTAGGTCCTACACACTCCTATGTTTGTTTTAGAATCACATTGTTAAATTCCACCAAAAAAGCTGTTGGAATTTTGGTTGGTATTATGTTGACTTCATAGATCAGCTTAGGGGGTAGAGAAGAGCTGTCATATAATAAGCTTCCCTATTTGTGATCACAATCTATTTTTCCATTAAGTTGTCTTCTTTCATTTCTTAGTAATATATTTTTACTTTCATGATGGTGATCACGCACACACTTTGCTAGAATTATTCCTAGGTATTTATTTTTTGGATGCTATTGTAAAAAGTATTTTTTAAATTTATTTTAAGATTATGTGTCACTTTATAAGCCTCTCTGGTGGCTTCCCTGATGGCTTAGATGGTAAAGAATCTGCTTGCAATCCAGGAGACCTGAGTTCGATCCCTGTGTCAAGAAGATCCCCTGGAGCAGGGAATGGCAACCCACTCCAGTATTCCTCCCTGGAGAATTCCATGGAAAGGGGAGCCTGGCAGACTACAGTTTATGGGGTTACAAAGAGTTGGACACAACTGAAGGACTAACACTTTTACTTTAGAAGCCTCAGCTTGAGTTCAGACTCTCCCATTTACGAGCTGTGTGTCTGGGGACACTTGCCCTTACCTGCCTCAGTTTCCTCATCTATAACTGGAGTTGTAACAGTTCCTCCATTACCATATTATTGAGCAAATCACCTACAAGGGAGTGCCAGACTAAGATATTCTCCAGCGCTGCCTGGAAGATGTACTACCTTGGGTAAGTTGGTTGTAGGCCTTTTAGGGGTTCAAAGTTTTGGGAAAATTCAGTAAGTATTAGCGTCTTTCTAGATGTGCATTCATGCAAGCCACTTCAGTCATGTCCTACTCTTTGTGACCTCATGGAGTATAGTCCGTCAGGCTCCTCTATCCATGGGAATCTCCAGGCAAGAATACTGGAGTGAGTTGCCATGCCCTCCTCCAGGGGATCTTCCTGATCCAGGTGTTGAACCTCTCGTTTCTTATGTCTCCTGTACTGGCAGGTGGGTTCTTTACCACTAGTGCCGTCTGTGAAGCCCTCTTTCCACATATTCTCTTGTAAAGCCAGTTTTTTTGTTTTTTTGTTTTTTTTTTTAATTTCTGCAAGAGAAACAAACCATCAGATCTTTAAAGTGGGAGAATTCCTGCAAGATGAGTGGATCTATACTGTTGTCAAAGTGTTCACAATTTGGAGGGGGCAAGCGCTTTTCCATTTTGTATTTTTGCAATTCCTAGTGAGGACACCATTGTGAGAGCTCAACGGAGGCCTTTTGCAGAAGCCTTCTGCCTCATGACCACCATTTAGGACCACTTAGTCCCCAAATGTACCAGGCCAGTGTTCTGCATGTGTTATTTTCTAAGTACATTGTTTCCTTTTCATCATAGTAATTGAAACTCCAACCCCCTGAAGGGGACTAGAACATGTGAGTTTGGTCGACAGTGACCCACAGAGCCAGGGAAATTGTCTGAGAGGCTGTTCTTTCTGGTAAGTCTTTGATTATGGAAAATCAGCTTCCTGCAAACACATGCATCTGCTCAGTGCTTAGCTGGCCACTTTGATGGCCCATTTCCCATATTTTTAAGTCTGATGGAGGTCCTTGCTTCCCCATCCCCCATCTTTAAACGTCTTTTAGGCTTTCACTTGTGTGGATCATTTGGGGGAGTCAGTCCATTGAGGGGATGGTGGACTAAAATCTACCTTTCCATCTCCCAGAAGTGTCCTTTCCCTGTTCACATGCACACCTGCATTCCCACGAAAGTACCCATCCTCACGGCTGGGGAAGACAGCCTGTGCCAATCAGGGTGGGCACTGCCAGATGAGGGACACCTGCACTTGGCATCTCCTCTTCCTGTTTTCATGTTCTCTTCTCCCCTTTTGGCCTGCAGTGCCTCTCTGCCTTACTTACTGCCCCTCCTGTTATGAGATTAAGAATCAGAATCTTCCCATTTCATCCATACATATACATACACCTTTTATTAAAACCATTCTAGATCTAGACATCATCATATCAATACTAAGTGAAGTAAGTCAGAAAGAGAAAGGCAAATAGCCTGTGATATAACTTACATGTGGAATCTAAAATATGACACAAATGAATCTATTTACAAAACAGAAACAGACTCACAGACATAGAGAACAGACGTGGGGTGACCAAGTGGGAGGGAGGTGAGAGAGGGATTGGGAGTTTGGGACTAGCAGATGTACACTATTACATATACAATGGATAAACAGCTAGGTCCTATTGTATAGGGAACTATATTCAATATCCTGCAATAAACCATAATGGAAAAGAATATGAAAAAGAACATATATATATGGCATACATGCTTAGTCATGTCCAACTCTTTTGCAACCCCATGACTGTAGCCCACCGGGTTCCTCTGCCCATGCACTTTTCCAGGCAAGAATACTGGAGTGAGTTGCCATTTCCTTCTCCAGGGGATCATCCCCATCCAGGGATGAAACCCTTGTCTCCTGTGTCTCCTGCTTTGGTAGGTGTATTCTTTACAACTGCACCACCTGGGAAGCTCTGTGTGTGTGTGTGTGTGTGTGTGTGTGTGTGTGTGCGCGCGTGCACATGCATGCACGTGTGTATGTGTGTATTTGATGCTTTTGAACTGTGGTGTTGGAGAAGACTCTTGAGAGTCCCTTGGACTGCAAGGAGATCCAACCAGTCAATCCTAAAGGAAATCAGTGTGAATATTCATTGGAAGGACTGCTGCTGAAGCTGAAGCTCCAATACTTTGGCCACCTGATGTGAAGGACTGACCCATTGGAAAAGACTCTGATGCTGGAAAAGATTGAAGGCAGGAGGAGAAGGGGAGACAGAGGATGAAATGGCTGGATGGCATTATCAACTCAACAGACATGAGTCTGAGCAAGCTCCGAGAGTTGGTGATGGACAGGGAAGCCTGGCATGCTGCAGTCCATGGGGTCGCAACGAGTTGGACGTGACTGAGTGACTGAATAGAACTGAACTGAATATATGGCTGAGTCAGTTTGCTCTACAGTGGAAATTAATGCAATATTGTAAATCAGCTATACTTCAATAAAGTAAATTAAAAGTACATTCTGGATATAAATACCAGTGTTCCATGTCTAAATAGAAACAAAATTAATTACATTAAATTGTCCTTATAGGAAAAAAATATTTAGAAAATATTCCTGATTATTAAAAAAAAAATTCAAATTGGGCTTCTTTTTACAGATGTTCAGAAAGATCCCCTGGAGAAGGGAATGGCTACTCACTCCAGTATTCTTGCCTGGGAAATCTCATAGACAGAGGAGCCTGGTGGGCTACAGTCCATGGGGTTGCAAAGAGTTGGACACAACTGAGAGACTAACACTTTCACACAGGGTGCTTGGAGATGTTTGGGGCTGCTTGGGAGTAAGGCAAATTTCCTTGGCATTTCCAGTTTGGAACCTAAAGGCAGTTCTCATAATGTTTAGCAAAAGAAAGTTAAAGTGAAAGTCACTCAGTTGTGTCCAACTCTTTGCAACCCCATGGGCTATACAGTCCATGGAATTCTCCAGGCTAGATCACTGGAGTGGATAGCCTTTCCCTTCTCCAGGGGATCTTCCCAACCCAGAGATTGAACCCAGGTCTCCTGCATTGCAGGTGGATTCTTAACCAGCTGAGCCACCATGGAAGCCCAAGAATACTGGAGTGGGTAGCCTATCCCTTCTCCAGAGAATCTTCCTGATACAGGAATCGAACGGGGGTGTCCTGCATTGCAGGTGGATTCTTTACCAGCTGAGCTACCAGGGAAGCAATTTTTTGTGAGTCCTTCTTTAAAAGAGCAATGGTGACAAGTAGGTTGTAAAGTCACATACAGGGACTCAATGGGTGAAACCAAAGAACAAGGTCGGGGAAGTTGTACACGCCAGTGGCTCACAAACCCCAGGCAGATTTCACTTGCTTTGGATTCCATGGCTTATCTGGCCTTTAGTGAAAAGTACCGTAGCTCCCATTTTTCTCCCAGAGTAGGAACACTTTGTGGGAAGAGGAGGAAGGTGCCTCTGGCCATAGGGTGCTCTGCTGTATAACAGGGAAGTAAGAAACCTGCCTTCTTTCAGGGAACCCTGAAATAGAAATCTAGGCCTGATCCTTGGTCACATGGTTACCAGTGCACATAGAAACTTAGCCTTCTCAGGCATAGAAAAACCTTATTTATCTTTAATTACCATCATGTAGTTGACTCTCAGTAAAAGACTGTGAAATAAATTCATGTATAGTGGAGCTGATAGGGGCCTTTGAAGAGATCTATGTCACCCCTCTTAGTTCATAAAGAACATGAGTACCAGATTGGTTACCTGATTGCCTAGCAACCGGATGATAGCAATGAGTCCCTGGTATTCTGCTGGGTTTTCCCTTCCCAGTTAGGCCACATGTAATCCACTTGATGGGGTGGCTCAGGGTGAGTCTCATGTCTTGGGTGACTTCTGTGCACACTTGCTTTCCATGAAGAGCATGAGGAGGGCCTGCCTGCACCAGATCTGTGTTGGGGGGACTCTGCTGTCTGCAGAGTTAGAGCCAAATGGTTTATAGCAACATCCACAGGATCCTGAGTATTCTTAGTCCTTTCTCAATCAATGTGAGTGCTGCAGTGCTCTGAAGAATGTTTCTTCATCTTATGTGAGCCTCCATTTCTTCCTCTGTGATGTAGGGGAGTGATCATAACATCTCACTCATTGGATTTCATAAACATGTTTGCATTGTCATCCATGGCTGGCACAGAGCACATGATCAGAAGGTATTAGCCATGTTTATTATTGTTCATTGCAGATCAACTTGGTCAGCATATACCATGATAGTGGAAACAGTCATCCTCCAGATGATCAGAGAGTTGGGAGAAGCTCTTTGTCAAGGATACTTGGAGGACATTCTATATCTTTCGTTGTTGTTCAGTTGTGTCCCAATCTTTGCAACCCCATGGACTGCAGCACACCAGGCTTCCCTGTCCTTCACTGTCTCCTGGAGTTCGCTCAAAGTCATGTCCATTGAGTCAGTGATGCCATCTAACCATCTTCTCCTCTGTTGTTCCCTTCTCCTCCTGCCTTCAGTCTTTCCCAGCATTAGGTTTTTCTAATGAGTGGGCTCTTTGTATCAGGTGGCTGAAGTATTGGAGCTTCAGCTTCAGCATCAGTCCTTCCAATGAATAACCAAGGTTGATTTTCTTTAGGATTGACTGGTTTGATCTCCTTGCAGTCCAAGAGACTCTCAAGAGTCTTCTCCAGCACCAATGTTTGAAAGCAACAATTTTTCAGTGCTCCACCTTCTTCATGGTCCAACTCATATCTGTAATTGACTGCTTGAAAAACCATAGCTTTGACTAAATGGACCTCTGTTGGCAAAAAAATGTCTCTGCTTTTTAATATACTCTCTAGGTTTGTCATAGCTTTTCTTCCAAGGAGAAAGTGTTTTTTAATTTCATGGCTGCAGTCACCATCTTCAGTAATTTTGGAGCTCAAAAAAAGAAAATCTGTAACTACTTCCACTTTCCCCCCATCTATTTGCCATGAAGTCATGGGACTGGATGCCATGATCTTAATTTTTTGAATGTTGAGTTTTAAGCCAGCTTTGTCACTCTCCTCTTTCACTTTCATCAAGCGGTTCTTTAGTTTCTCTTTGGTTTCTGTGAATAGAGTCGTATCTTCTTCATATCTGAGGTTGTTGCTATTTCTCCTGGTAGTCTTGATTTCAGCTTGTGATTCATCCAGCCTGGCATTTCACATGATGTACTCTGCATATAAGTTAGATAAGCAATGTGACAATATACAGCCTTGGTGTACTCCTTTCTCAATTTTGAAACAGATCATTGCTCCATGTCCAGTTCTATCTGTTGCTTCTTGACCTGCATATTGGTTTCTCAGAACACAGGGAAGGTGGTCTGGTATTCCTATCTATTGAAGAATTTTCCAGAGTTTGTTATGATCCACCAGTCAAAGGCTTTAGCACAACCAATGAAGCAGAAGTAGATGTTTTTCTGGAATTCCCTGCTTTTTCTATGATCCAACTGATATTGGTAATTTGATCTCTAGTTCCTTTGCCTTTTCTAAATCCAGCATGTACATCTGAAAGTTCTTGGTTCATGTACTGTTGAATCCCAGCTTGAAAGAACAACATTGCATAGGAAGCTGGAATGCTAGGTGCATGAATCAAGGTAAACTGGACATGGTCAAGCAGGAGATAGCAAGAGCAAACATCGAGATTTTAGAAATCAGTGAACTAAAATGGACAGGAATGAACAAATTTAATTCAGATGACCATTATGTCTACTACTGTGGGCAAGAATTCCTTAGAAGAAATGGAGTAGTCCTTATTGTTAACAGAATGTTCTGAAATGCAGTAGTTGGATACAATCTCAAAAACGACAGATTGCCATATCGAAATGCTTACAAATGTAACCTCTTTGGGTATGTTTGGCCCTCTCTGTTTACCATATGACCAGCAATCCCACTACTGGGCATATACCCTGAGAAAACCTTAATTGAAAAAGACACATGCATCCCAATGCTCACTGCCACACTATTTATAATAGATAGGACATGGAGGCAACCTAGATGCCTATCGACAGATGAATGGAGGAAGAAATTGTGGTACATATATACAATGGAATATTACTCAGCCATAAAAAGGAACACATTTCAGTCATTTCTAGTGAGGAGGATGAACTTGAAAGTGAAAGTGAAAGACACTCTGTTGTGTCTGACTCTTTGCAACTCCATGCACTATACAGTCCATGGAATTCTCCAGGTCAGAATACTGGAGTGGGTAGCCTTTCCCTTCTCCAGGAGATCTTCCCAACCCAAAGATGGAACCCAGGTCTCCCACATTCCAGGTGGATTCCTTACCAGCTGAGTCACAAGGGAAGCTCATAAAAAGGAACACATTTCAGTTCTAGTGAGGCGAATGAACTTAGAGTCCATTATATAGAGTGAAGTAAGTCAGAAAGAGAAAATCAAATACCGTATATTTTGAACTGTGGCGTTGGAGAAGACTCTTGAGAGTCCCTTGGACTGTAAGGAGATCCAACCAATCCATTCTAAAGGAGATCAGCCCTGGGTATTCTTTGGAAGGAATGATTCTAAAGCTGAAACTCCAGTACTTTGGCCACCTCATGCGAAGAGTTGACTCATTGGAAAAGACTCTGATGCTGGGAGAGATTGGGGGCAGGAGAAAAAGGGGATGACAGAGGATGAGATGGCTGGATGGCATCACCGACTCGATGGACGTGAGTTTGAGTGAACTCTGGGAGTTGGTGATGGACAGGGAGGCCTGGCATGCTGCGATTCATGGGGTCGCAAAGAGTCAGACACAACTGAGCGACTGAACTGAACTGAACTGAACTGAAGAAACTGACCCAGACTTGTCTGTGAGTGTCCAGGAGTCTCCAGAAGAGGTGTAGGTTGGTGGTGGCCTGCTGCAGGGTTGGAGGCCCTGAGTGTAACAGTACATTCATGGGATCTTTTGAAAGAGGTCACCATTATCTTCACTACCTCCACCATAGTTTGGCCCCAGGTAAGTAGCAGGGAGGGAACACAGCTCTAACCATCAACAGAAAATTGGATTAAAGATTTAGTGAGCACGGCCCCACCCATCAGAATAAGACCCACTTTCCCCCTCAGTCAGTCTCTCCCATCAGGAGGCTTCCATAAGCCTCTTATCCTTCTCCATCAGAGGGCAGACAGACTGAAAACCACAATCACAGAAAACTAACCAATCTAACCACAGGGACCACAGACTTGTCTAACTCAATGAAACTATGAGCCATGCCGTGTAGTGCCACTCAAGATGGACAGGTCATGGTGGAGAGTTCTGACAAAATGTGGTCCACCAGAGAAGGGAATGGCAAACCACTTCAGTATTCTTGCCTTGAGAACCCCATGAACAGTATAAAAAGGTAAAAGTATAAGACATTGAAAGAGGAACTCCCTAGGTCAGTAGGTGCCCAATACGCTGCTGGAGATCAGTGGAGAAATAACTCCAGAAGAATGAAGAGACAGAGCCAAAGCAAAAAAGAACACCCAGTTGTGGATGTGACTGGTAATGGAAACAAGGTCCGATGCTGTAAAGAGCAATATTGCATAGGAACCTGGAATGTTAGGTCGATGAATCAAGGCAAATTGGAAGTGGTCAAACAGGAGATGACAAGAGTGAACATTGACATTTTAGGAATCAATGAACTAAAATGGACTGGAATGGGTGAATTTAACTCAGAACCATTATATCTACGATTGTGGGCAAAAATCTCTTAGAATAAATGGAGTAGCCATCATAGTCAACAAAAGAGTCCAAAATGAATTACTTGGTAAAAAATGACAGAATGATCTCTATATATTTCCAAGGCAAATAATTTGATATCACAGTAATCCACCTCTATGCACCTACCAGTAATGCTGAAGAAGCTGAAATTGAACGGTTCTATGAAGACCTACGCTGGATCATGGAAAAAGCAAGAGAGTTCCAGAAAAACATCTATTTCTGCTTTATTGACTATGCCAAAGCCTTTGACTGTGTGGATCACAATAAACTGTGGAAAATTCTGAAAGAAATGGGAATACCAGACCACCTGACCTGCCTTTTGAGAAACCTATATGCAGGTCAGGAAGCAATAGTTAGAACTGGACATGGCACAACAGACTGGTTCCAAATAGGAAAAGGAGTACGTCAAGGCTGTATATTGTCACTCTGCTTATTTAACTTATATGCAGAGTACATCATGAGAAACGCTGGGCTGGATGATGCACAAGCTGGAATCAAGATTGCCAGGTAAATGTCAATAGCCTCAGATATGCAGATAACACCATCCTTATGGCAGAAAGTGAAGAGGAACTCAAAAGCCTCTTGATGAAAGTGAAAGAGGAGAGTGAAAAAGTTGGCTTAAAGCTCAACATTCAGAAAACGAAGATCATGGCATCTGGTCCCATCACTTCATGGCAAATAGATGGGGAAACAGTGGAAACAGTGTCAGACTTTATTTTTGGGGGCCCCAACATCACTGCAGATGGTGACTGCAGCCATGAAATTAAAAGACGCTTACTCCTTGGAAGGAAAGTTATGATCAACCTAGATAGCATATTGAAAAGCAGAGACATTACTTTGCCGACAAAGCTCCATCTGGTCAAGGCTATAGTTTTTCCAGTAGTCACGTATGGATGTGAGAGTTGGACTATAAAGAAAGCTGAGTGCCGAAGTATTGATGCTTTTGAACTGTGGTGTTGGAGAAGACTCTTGAGAGTCCCTTGGACTGTAAGGAGATCCAACCAGTCCATCCTAAAGGAGATCAGTCCTGGGTGTTCATTGGAAGGACCGATGCTAAAGCTGAAACTCCGGTACTTTGGCCACCTCATGCGAAGAGTTGACTCATTGGAAAAGATTCTGATGCTGGGAGGGATTGGGGGCAGGAGGAGAAGGGGACGACAGAGGATGAGATGGCTGGATGGCATCACCGAGTCGATGGACATGGTTTTGGGTGGGCTCCGGGAGCTGGTGATGGACAGGGAGGCCTGGCATGCTGCGATTCATGGGGTTGCAAAAAGTCGGACACGATTGAGCGACTGAACTGAACTAAACTGAAGAGATACAAAGACATCGAGAACAGATTTTGGAGGCGTGGGGGGGGAAGGAATGGGGGCAAATTGAGAGAGTAGCATTCAAACATATACACTACCATATGTAGAAGAGATAGCTAATCAGAAGTTGCTGTATAACACAGGAAGGTCAACCATGTGCTCTGTGACTACCCAGAGCTGTGGGATGGGGTGAGGTGTGGGGCAGGAGGTTCAACAGGCAGGGGACATATGTATACTTATGGCTGATTCACATTGTTGTATGGCAGAAGCCAACACAATATTATAAAGCAATTATGCTCCAATTAAAAATAATAATCTGTAAACCCTTTTATAGAAAGAAGGATTATGTTCAGAGCTTCCCCTCCCCCCATATTTTTTTATCATATGGGCTTCCCAGGTAGCTCTAGTGGAAAAAAGCCACCTGACAATGCAGGAGACATTAAGAGACACAGGTTTCATCCCTGGGTCAGGAAGATTCCTGGAGAAGGAAATGGCAACCCACTCCAGTACTTTTGCCTGGAGAATCACATGGACAGTGGAGCTTGGCAGGCTGGAGTCCATGGGGTCACAAAGAGTCAGATATGACTGAGCACCTGACTGCATTTTAATCAGATGCTATGTGGCAAATACATGAGATGTTCTATTCTCTTGTACTGGCGATACTTGGAAAGCTAAAATCACTTCAACTTCTTATTTCCTTTAAAAAAAAAAAAAAGCAAAACTAAAACTTAAAAAGCCTTCATCTCAGTTTACACCCACAAAGTTAAATTTTAAATCAGAGTCAGATTATCAATGTTCACCCAGAGGATTGAAGCAGAGTCATTAAATCTTATTACAAAGCCAAGTGCAGAAAGTAATTGCACATATTTGTTAGTAGCTTAGAATTGATTAAAAATGCATAAAGAAAAGCTGCAAAATTCTCCACAGGCCCAAGAATGCTACCCCCTCAGGGAGACCATTACAGCTGCTCATTCTCTGAGTAACCTTCATGGTTTCCCTGTGAACGGGCAGGAGGGCGGGCTCCAGGCTGGTCAGCTCTTTGAAGCAGAGGCTGTGGCAGGCTGGAGAGGTCACTATGGTTTGGCCAGCCCAGGAGGAATGGAATTTGTATTCCTTTCAGGAAGCCTTGAGGAAAGTCATCATTATACTGAAATGATAAGTCATTCCTAGTGCCTTGCCCCCACCTCAGATTGCATTTCTGCAGGGTAACCTGTACTACAGGGAGGGCTGGAAGAGGAAAAAGCAGACCAAATATTAAAGGGGATTCTGGGAGCATTCACCCAGACGCAGAGGGCAAGGGCAGCAGATGAGCTGATGTTTTTAGTGAGATTTCAGCTAATTTCTAAGAACATCCACTGATATTTGTCTTCCCTGTTTACAATCTCTTGGAAATCACTTCATGTAGCCTCCAGTCAATCATTATGTTGGTTTGGGGCCAGTCACACACAAACCACTGTGACTGGCTCTTGAGGGTGAATGATGATTTCATTCAACAAACTTCTCATAAAACACCTGTCACGGTGGCGCTAGTGGTAAAGACCCCGCCTGCCAATGCAGGAGACATAAGAGACAGGGATTCGATCCCTGCATCAGGAAGATCCCCTAGAGGAGGGCATGGTAACCCACTCCAGTATTCTTGCCTGAAGAATCCCATGGACAGAGGAGACTGGCAGGCTACAGTCTGTAGGGCTGCAAAGAGTTGGACACGACTGAAGCGACATAGCATGCACAAACCCGGGCCAAGCAGCGCTTCTGTGGTGGCTCAGTCACTAAAGAATTCACCTGTAATGCAGGAGACTGCCTGCAGTGCAGGAGACCTGGGTTCAGACCCGGGGTCGGAAAGATCCCCTGGAGAAGGAAACGACAACCCACTCCAGTATTCTTGCCTGGGAAATCCCATGGACAGAGGAGTCTGGTGGGCTTACAGTCCATGGGGTTGCCAAGAGTCGGACACGACTTGGTGACTAAACCACCACCATAGGTCAAGAACTGTTCAAAGTGTAAAGAAACAGCCCCAATCTCAAGAAGTGAATATTCTGGGGGAAGGAGGGATGTATTCTGTCAGTGGATGTGGGCACATGGCCCCACAAATGATTATGGGATTCTTTAGGCAAGAATACTGGAGTGGATAGCCATTCCCTTCTCCAGGGGATCTTCCCGACCCAGGGATTGAACCCGGGTCTCCCACATTGCAGGCGGACTCTTTACCATCTGAACCACCAGGAAAGACTAACAAAAAAAATTAAAAAAACACAATAAAAAACATCTGCATCTCAGCGGCTGACACATCAGGGTTTCTCTCCTTCCTCCCTCCCTCCCTCCCTCTCCCTTCTCTCCCTCACTCTTTCTTCCCTCACTCTCTCTTTCTCTCTTTTTTTCTTTTTGTACAAACACATATGAAGCACTCACCATAGGGCAGACATCCTGCTAGGTGCCAGCAACACGATGTTAACAGCCCGTTTCTTAGTAACTCATGGCCTGTGCTCTAGACTTTCCCCTTGGAATAAATTCTAAATAGAGGGTTACCTGAACTATTTGGCCCCACTTTAATTTTTATTTCTTCTTTTTAAAAGAAACGCATATTGAAATGCATATTAGAAACCCTGTGAATATGGCTGGAGGAAATTTCCTGAATTAAACCCACTCCTGAAAACAACACCCAGATCAAGAAGTGAAGCATGTCATCCACCCCAAAACCCTTATTTTTGCCCCCACCCCAATCATTACTCCCAAACATTACTTTGGCCAACTGATGCAAAGATCTGACTCATTTGAAAAGACCCAGATGCTGGGAAAGATTGAGGGTGGGAGGAGACGGGGACGACAGAGGATGAGATGGTTGGATGGCATCACTGACTCAATGGACATGAGTTTGGGTAAACTCTGGGAGTTGGTGATAGACAGGGAGGCCTGGCGTGCAGGGGTTCGTGGGGTTGCAAAGAGTCGGACATGACTGAGTGACTGAACTGAACTGAATCATTACTGCCCCTAAATAATACTGTAGATGATGGTTCTTTTTTTTTTTTTTTGATTTTGACCTTTATAAATACAATTATACTATTCACAAAAGAGGATTACAAAGTACATTTGACTGTATATTGATTTTTTTTTAAATGACTACATAGATCCTGATGCACCTAGGTATGGTTTTAGATATATTCTTTATTAAAAAATAGTTTTTTAAAAGTATATATATTTTTAATTTTTTTAAGTCTTTATTGAATTTGTTACAATATAACTTCCATTTTATGTTTTGTTTTTTGGCTGCAAGTAGTGTGGAATCTTAGCTCCCTGACCAGGGATTGAACCCACACCTCCTTCACTGGAAGGTGAAGCCTTAGCCACTGGACCACCAGGGAAGTCTCAGTACCACATGGCTGCCGAAATCACAGCTAATGGTAGACACACCGCCTCCATCAGATTGCCTTTGACTAATGTAAAAGCCATGTTTACCCAGCGTGTGATTCAAGGTCTCTACCTCTGGAATCCCACCTTCTCTTCCTTCTCTGCCCTTTTCTATTCTTTTTTTCCCCCCAGCAACTCACATTTGTAGCCAATTTAGAATATTACATTAGAAATCATACCTAGGTGCATTCAGGTATGTTTAGTCATTTCCTAAAAGCAGCATACAGTCAAATATATGGTTAGAGCATGTTGATGACTCTCTCTCACTAGCAGCAGAAGGTGAATTCCCTTGAACAAGGACAAAATCCCCAGTCTTACTATTTTGTAAGCTACCTGCCACCCCATCACCCCCACCCCGTAGTCCAACACCATGCTTGACCCAAGTGGTAACCCAAGAAAATGTTGCTGAGTGGAATCTTCTGATTGTATTTGAGTTTTTGAATAATTACATAAATCACATTCATTTTGGGGGAGTTAGTGACTTCAAAAAGTGGCTTCCACTCCAGAATGAGAGGCTGAGCACCTGTGTTTCTTTTCTCTTCTCAAAATCCTATTTAAATGATAATTGGGGAATGATAAATGATTTAGCTTATAACCATAAAGAAGATGGGAGGGAAACTGTCATTGACGGACAGCTTTCCATAAGTTTTCCGAAGACAAAGGCAGGTGAAGTAATAGTGATGGAGAAGTCAGGGGAGGAAGGTCCAGAGGGGACTGTAACTGGGAGAGACCCCAAAGGCCCATCTGTTCACATGCCTAGTGGGATCCACGGAGCTTTTGAACTCCCAGATGCTTTTGAGGGTGGGAGTGAGACCTGGGAGGATCAATCAGGACTTGCGCGCAGGCAAGCCCCTTCCTAGACTTTGAGGAGAGAACAGCCAATAGGCAGATGTTTACCCCTCAGGCAAAAAAGCAAAGGATTCTTCCCTAAAGCAGTTGAACAAATTGTCTGTGAAAAAGCAGAGCTGCCAGTGAGGGCTGCTGCCCCAAAGCAATGCATCCCGGTCTGGCTTGTTTCCATCTTACTCTACCTGGAGCGGAACCTCCCAGAGGAGGGGCCTCGTTTACAGACCCGGAGATAACTGCCATTGCAGTGTTTTAAAATATGAGTGGACAACAGGGGCTCAAGGGCACTTGAGAGGATTAACTAAGAAAGGCAAAGAGAAGCAAGCAAAAGAAAATGACCCAAAAGAAAGCAAATAATTCAAGAAATAAAAGTGTACTTTGAAAAATCCTAATGGGCGTCCTCAGAGAGATTTGAGACGGTATGAAATCCATAATACATAAACAGGATTTTAAAAAGATGTCTAGAGAACAAGAATGGTCCCTTGTTGAGCAAAAAAAAAAAAAGTCTTCAAACTGCAACATTCAACAGAAGGTTTAACAATGAAATCAAGGAACTCTCTTACAAGAGAGGTTATAAAGTTTATAAAGTGGAACAAAAACAGAATGAAGCAGATACAGAAATGTGTGCAAGCACCTAAGTGACAGGAGAAAATGAACTTATGGTTGCCAAGGAGAAGAGATACTTACGGACTGTGGGATGGACATGTACACACCGCTGTATTTAAAATGGATAACCAGCAAGGACCTAATGTATAGCACAGGGAACTCTGCTCAATGTTATGGGGTAGCCTGGATGGGAAGGGGGTTTGGGGGAGAATTGATACATGTATATGTATGACTGAGTCCCTTCACTTTTCACTTGAAAATATCACAATCTTGTTAATTGGCCATACCCCAATGCAACATGTTTTAGGTGTTAAAAAATTAAAATTAAAAACAAAGAAATATGTATAAGCACCTAAGTGACAAGAGACCAACAAAGACAAAAGGCCAACAGATGAGAGAAACTAAAGAAAGAACAAGGGAATCAGGTGTTGAAGGAATATTAGAAGATAATTTCCTAGAGCTGAAGAAGGTAGGTCCTTGGAATGAAATGATCCTCTGATCCTACCATAAAACAGGAGAAAAATGACATTGAAATGCATTTTTATGAAGGGTCAAAATATGCCAATTAATAGAAGATTCTGAAATCCTCCAGAGAGTAGGAACTGTTCACTTACAAAGATTCAAGTCAGTCTCCCTGTGGAATTCTTACAAGCTTAATGTCACAAGACAAGGAGGAATGTCTTCTAAGTTCGGAGATAAGTGATATACATCCTAGAATTCTATGTGTAGTAAAATTACCAACTAAGTATGAAGGCAGATTATGAAAGAATCTAGAAATTTTATTTCCAAGACAACCTTTGTGACAAGGCTACTCAAGGATATGTTGCAGCAAAAGAAGGAAGTAAACCAGAAGAGGAAGATTTAGGGTCCAGGAAGAATAGATTTTTACCAAGATGGCAGTTCTGCAACAAAACTAGAGAGAGATTATTGACTGTTACCTTTTAGAACTGGAGACTAATCACAATAGTAGTTACTGAACAAAACACATGTATTATTAACACCGACATTGAAAAAACAAAAGTTTTTAGCAGTCTGGAAAGGGTTTAAACCTGGATTTAAAATTAATCTCCTATTTCTTGGCTTTCCTCCTTAATAATCTTGAGTAAGGAGCTCAGTGTATTCTGTCCACTGCATTTTCTTGGATGCTTCCACGGCATACCAGTATCAAGGACACATGTCCAGAACTTTCCCACTTCCCAAGAGCTTCAGTTCTAGTTGGGAAATAATGAACAGGCTTCCATTTGGCACATGTCCTGCCCTGCCACCCTCAGATCATGTCCAAGGTGACTATCTTCAGGGATCAGTCTGGCTTGTCTGTTTCCTTTTCATCTTAACTGTTTTCTACCCATGCAGCCTTTCTTGCCTGTGGCTCTACTTCTGCTGAGTGCTGCATTCCCTGTGCACCTGTGTGGTGATGGCTTCATATCCACGGTACAGAACTGGCCCCAAACTTAGTGGAAAGACACGGGCCCTAGGAAGCACTCAGCCCCTACATTTGGCTTTAGCCTTAGAGTGTCACTGATGCTGTGCTGTATTTATTCATGCTGGCCTGACTTTCTTTTGGGAGACTGTTACATTCAGAATGGAAACCAATGGAGATGATGATCCAGCTGTCTTTGCTGATGGATACAATAGCATATTCAAAAGCAGAGACATTACTTTGCCAACAAAGGTTTGTCTAGTCAAGGCTATGGTTTTCCCAGTGGTCATGTATGGATGTGAGAGTTGGACTGTGAAGAGAGCTGAGTGCCAAAGAATTGATGCTTTTGAACTGTGGTGTTGGAGAAGACTCTTGAGAGTCCCTTGGACTGCAAGGAGATCCAACCAGTCCATTCTGAAGGAGATCAGCCCTGGGATTTCTTTGGAAGGAATGATGCTAAAGCTGAAACTCCAGTACTTTGGCCACCTCATGTGAAGAGTTGCCTCATTGGAAAAGACTCTGATGCTGGGAGGGATAAGGGGCATGAGAAGAAGGGGACAACAGAGGATGAGATGGCTGGATGGCATCACTGACTCGATGGACGTGAGTCTGAGTGAACTCCGGGAGTTGGTGATGGACAGGGAGGCCTGGCATGCTGATATTCATAGGGTCGCAAAGAGTCAGACACGACTGAGCAACTGAACTGAACTGTTGTATTCCTGCAGTTGGATATTGGAAGTGGGTAGAGGTCCCTGAATTTGCCTGCCTCCATATTTTATTTGTCTGCCTTATTAAGTGCCCTTTCTTGATATCTGAGACTAGTTTTTGCTTTGATTAAACAGCTATAAATGCCTATAGCACAAAGCCCGTAGTGTCTATTTTTTAAAGGGAGTAAAAATGGGCCTCTCTAAATTCCTCCATGCAGATCCCCTAGAGGGGACCTGTCTTGGCTTGTTCAACCTCCTGCAACAGGACATGATGATGGTAACAGTGTGGGGGAAGTTGTGGCGTCAAAAACCTGATGAGAACCAAGGGACACTTTGACCCTGGGGAGAAAGGGCTATCTCCTCTCAGTGATGCAGGTATCTCCCCTTCCTCCAACAGGAAAGGCTGGGTCAGCCTGGTTAGTGCTCCACAAAGCTGGGAGGGCTCAGAACCTGGAGTAGCACTCCCCTGTGTCTCCCTGGCATCTGGGCACAGGCACCAGCATGGGGTGAACAAGGGATGAGGATGTTGAGAAGAGGAGGTAAAGACTGGGTGGGGGGGAGGGTGGGCAGGGTGTGGCCTGTGCCCCCTGAGATGCATGCATTACACTATTGTCATTGTTGACATTCTTTAAAGATATATTTATTGATCAGTGCTATGAGAGGTACAAAGACGACTCGGACACAGGTCTTGCCCCAGAGGAGGTGACAGTCTAGCAGAGGAGATATGGTGCATGCAGGGAGTACATGGTCAGAGCTGGGCTTCCCTAAGATGAGTCTAACATGGTCGATGAAGTCCGCTGGACTTAGGAAGAGATGGAGGAAGCTGAGTGGCCATTGACATCAGGCAGGTGAGGAAGGAAGAGGTGTGAGGGGCTGTTGAGGCGGCACCCAGGGGACTTGGATGGGGTCTGGACATTGGGAGTAAGGGAAAGGGAAGCAGGTGACTTAAACATGTAGCAGGGGCCCTGACATAAATGGAAAGAGCAACAGAGCAGGTTTGAGAAAAGAAATGAAGATGGGTGCACACAATTCTACTGCATGTTTTTGCTTTTGTTTTTTACATTTAATTTGCAAAATATGCATGTTCATTGCAGAAAGAAAAACACTTCAGAAGTACAGCCAGTTGCCCTGCAGGAAAAGCAGCTCTCCTCTGTGTCGGGTATGTATCCCCTGGGCGTTTTTCTCCTCTTGTTCTGAAATTTCCTACCCCCACCTTCAGAAGCATTTCTGCCATGGCAGCACGTCTGACTCTAAGGCGGGCTGCTCCCTGCATTCTCCCCCATGCTTGCCTATAAAACTTCTCTCTTCTCAGCCACCTCTGCCAGCAACCTGCTTGGCATCTCAGCTCTCATTTCTGAAGCTCTGGGGCTCTGGCTGGGATCCTGACCATTCTCCAAGGTCAGCAGCATGCAGGGCTATGCCCAGAGAGGATATTTGCTTACCTCTCTGTGGGTGCCTCACTGTCCCGCTGCCCAGAAGCCAAACCACACTGAGTCATTCCTTGACTCAGCTTTCTTAATGGAAGCCACCTGTGGGTGTGTGACTGCATGTATGTGCTTATAATGAGTTTGGAAACATTTAAAATAGAATCTCACACACACACACACACACACACACACACACAAAGAAGCATCACACAAGCTCCCCAGAAAAGACTTCAGCTCCCTAAATACCCAGATCTCAGACAAGGCAGGGTGCAAACAGAATACATTACACTCAAGCAAAATGCTCAGCTGATTTCCAAAATACACTGATCCTTCCTAGAATCCCTACATGTTATTTCTCTTCCCTACAGTGTCTGAATCTTTTCTAGTCACAGGGCTGAGGCTGTCTGTCTCTACCTCACTGTCAGAGCACGATCATTTACGTGGAGCCGCAGTTCTTATTTTTATATCGTCTCCTCTTTGTACCAACAGTACATGGCGGGAGAAATAGGGAGGCTATAGAACTGTTTGTCTTCTACTTGGGGGTACAGCAGATCTGGGCCAAACAATAGGATCTTTACCAGCTTTTGGTAAAGAAGGAAGAAAAAAATTGCTTTCTCCAACTGATGAGATTGACTACATGAGATTTTAGTTGGAGGGCTGATGCTTGGTGAGTCCTGTTATTAAAAGAATTAATCATTGTGGTTGGAGGTCAGATGGTGATGATGGTGATGATGACGGTGACCCAGCTGGTGTCTAAGAACGGAGTTAAGGACGCAGCCTTTCTGAATTTGTTAGGAACAGGTTTCTCTCCTGCTTCTGGCAGTGCCCATCAGTGTAATAAAGGGAAGCCAAAAACATGTCTCTTTTCTCTTACCTATTATTATAGTTTAAAGGCTTGTTATTGTAAAAAGGCTCATTAGAGCCACTAATTTTTTTGAACATTAAAGAGTTTAAATTTTTCCTTTTTATAAAAGCAATGCTTTTTAAGTGAAAAAAATCAGAAAAGTGAAGACAAAGTAAAAGAACACTCATTACCCCCCCCCCGTTCTCAGCCCCTCTAGTTTATGTAATTTTCAGCTTTTATGCACACACGTGTGTGCATACTTAGTCACTTCAGTTGTGTCCGACTCTTTGTGACCTCTTAGAACTGTAGCCCAACCAGGCTCCTCTGGCCATGAAATTCTCAAGGCAAGTATACTGGAATGGGTTGCCTTGCTCTCCTCCAGTGAACCTTCCCAACCCAGGGAGAAAACCTGAGGCTCCTGCGGCTCCTGAATTGCAGGCAGATTCTCTACTGCTGAGCCATCGGGAAGTCCTTTTACATACACAGAAATCACTAAGAATCGCATCATATTGTAGAACTTTTTCAACTGCTTTTTCACTTAAATTTGGAACACTGATGTCCCTGAATTGTTGGTATCTGCACTCATCTTAGGAGTATTCTGTAAATTTCTTTTGATAGCAGAATCGAAGGTCTCTAGTTTGATATTTAGTTTGTCAATGTGAGAAATGAATTAATAAGTATTACTGTACACTGCAGTAAAACTATGAATCATCCAGCTGTAAATTCTGCTTTGACTTTAAATATCAAAATAATGAGTGAGAGAAAAATAAGATAGTTGGTGCAGCATGCATGCATGTGCCCGGGGGGAAGTCTGCATCCTTATTTACTTTCCATTTTCACCAGGTCTAATTACCAGTTACCTGGCAGCCTTGTGTTCTCTGGGAGTTGGAGGGGGTGCCACAGGGAGGTGCCTTTCGGACTGTATTGTGATGTTCATATTCTAGAAACCTATGGTCAGGTTTTTCTCTACATGATGCAGTTGAATACACTCTTTGCCCTTCAGCTGAAATCCCAGTGCTTTCCAACCTAGAATGAAGCAGGCATGCCTTCATGAAAAACCACAACCTCAGTGGAGACTCTCAGCACTGGTCCCCTAACCTTCACAACCGATGGACCGCAGTTGTACGGTGGAGCTCACTAACACCCTAATGATATCTCTAGATGAAGCCAGAGGTTTCCAAGGCAACTGAAGTGATAAGCAGTTCCTCAGAACGAAGTGTCATGCACAGACCCATGAACCGGAGAGAATAATGGATGTGATCGGGAAAATGGGTGGGAGACCCCCCAGGAGACCACTTTTCCTGCCTTTCCCCATACTACAGGTGGGCTAGCATTAGCACCTTCCTGACTCCCTTTCTCCTCACTTTATTTCTCACCCCCATGCTGTTGGGGCTTCTCATGAATTCCACCTGGTGTCCTCAGCTAGGAAGCATCCCATGGACAAACCCCGTCCATTCCACTTTCAATGGTGCAGGTTATTTCTCTACTCCTCCAGTAAGGACTGAGGCTGACCTGGAAGTACTACTACACTGAGGGCGGTGGAGGGCAATTATCCACTGATGAGATATTCTTGACAATATTTTGCATAACTAGGTGATTTCCATAGACAGGCTGTGTTATCCAGAATTGGCCAATAACTGTAATTCCTTGGGAGTTCCCATCTAGCCTTGATGGTTAGAGACTAGGTTGAGAATGATGAGCTGAGACGGATGGCACTGTGACCAACCAGTGGTGCCTGCCCGGTGGGTGGGAAGGGAGCTGGTGATGGGCAAGCCCAGCACATGCTGACCTGCCTTTCATCCAACTGCAAATATCAGATAGCAGGGAGGCTGTGGAGTAGCAACAACACACAAACAGAAATCAACAACAGTTGAGGGGCTCTGTGAGCTCTCTGCATGTAAGCATCCTTGTTTGCACACCAGTTTAAAAACTCTTCTCTCGCATGAGTGCTCAGTCCCTTAGTCATGTTTGACTCTTGGTGACCTCATGGACTGTAGTCTACTAGGCGCCTCTGTCCCGGAATTTCCTAAGTAAGAATACTGGAGTGGGTTACCATGCCCTCCCCCAGGGGATCTTCCTGACCCAGGGATCTAACCTACACATGCTGTGTTTCCTACATTGCAGGTGGAGTCTTACGGTTGAGTCAGTGGAGAAGCTCACCCTGGGGAAAATTGATGAATCAGATGGTGAAGAAAAAAGAACAAACTTTTTTGTTCATAGTTGTCTCCAGGACTCTATGACTCTCCAAGTTGCAGTTGTCTCCATGACTCACATCTACATGGATATGTGGGTCTGAAAAAGATGGCTTTTTCTTATTTCTGATCATCTCGATTATCCCCTGAAGTCTCAAGAAAGCACCTTCTACAACTTGAAAAGTAGTGTCCTCTTGCTTTGGAGGAATGAATGGCTTCATGATAATGGCCTCTGTCCTCTTCAAAGTTTACTACTCAGGACTTCCAGCAGTTAAGAATCCACCTGCCAGTGCAAGGAACATGGGTTCAATCCCTGGTGAGGGAACTAAGATGCCACATGCCTTATCTACTGAACCTCAGCACCAGAGCAAAAGATCCCCCATGACTCAACAACATTCTGTGTGCCACAACTAAGACCCAACATAGTCAAATAAATAAATAAATATTTTTTAAAAGTCTGCTTCCCATTTTCACAGTCAGGGAAAGACAGGGCCTGGAAGACAGGGCCAGACACCTACCCAGACTTACATGTGACTTCTAGGATACAGTCTGTTAGAAGCTTAAAACTATCCTCAAATTTCATTTCTATTTAGTTATACTTCTGCCAAAAATGGAGCATGGACCTAATGAATACTAACTGCAATTCAAAAGTATCTGGTTTGGGATGAAAAATTGAGAGTGTAGAGAGGTATAATCAACCCTGAAGGTGGATGGAGGAACGGACATTTCTTGTGTGTCTAAATGGGGTGACAGTGAGCTCCCATGAATGAGGCTCCAATGCAGAGAGCAAAGGAGGGTCCTTTGTACACTTTTCCCCTGGATTACCTGGGACATTAGGTCCTTATTGCTGTTATGACAACTCCTAGTTGCTTGAAATAACACAATATTTACAGTTTTGGAGGTCAGAAGTCCTGAAATTAAGTGGTATTTTTAGGGACAAAGGTAGGGTTTGTTTTTATTCTAAAAGAAAACAATAACTCCTCAGGGATGTTGACAAAGGAAGGGAATATTTCACACTCAGAGAATAGACACCAGGGTACAAAATGAGGAGTGTTTTGCCTCCATACCAGTCCCCATCTTCTCTAGGAGCAGAGATGAGAAGCAGACAGCTGAAGCAAACAATCAAACAAGCAATTCTGACTTAGGAACCCTGTAAATATGGTTAAAATCTAGGTCTGATTCCTTCCAAAGTCTCAAAGGCAGACTTTGCCTTTTCCAGCTTCCAGAAGCCTTCTGCATTTCTTACCTCACGGGCCTTTCCTCCATCCTTAAGGACAACAGCATAGCATCATCCAGGCTCTCTCCCATCGCTGACGTGGACCTCTGCTTCCACCAGCACATCTCTCTGGATCTCTGATCCTCCTGCCTCCTCCTTATAAGTATCATCGTGATTATATTGAGCCCAACTCAGATAACCTGGCTTCCCAGGTGGCACTAGCAGTAAAGAATCCACCTGCCAACGCAGGAGATGTAAGATACTCGAGTTCAATTCCTGGGTCATGAAGATCCCCTGGAGGAGGGCATGGCAACCCACTCCAGGATTCTTGCCTGGAGAATCCCATGGACAGAGGAGCCTGGGGACTACAGTACATGGGGTCGCAAACTCCAGTCACAAAACTGAAGTGACTTAGCGTGGCACACAGATAACCCAGAAAAGAGTCCCCATCTCAGGAACCTTAACACATCTGCAAACTTTTTTTTGAACCGAGAGGTAACATATTAACAAGTCACAAGAAGTAGGACATGAGCATCTTTAGGGGCCATTACCCTGTACCACATGGAGGGCCTGGAGCTGCCCCTGCAGCCAACTCTCTGCAGGGTTGGGGAACCTGGCTGAGATGATTTGTCCTGTGTCATTAGGATTGAGCTACTGTCTGAATCCTGCCCTGCTTACCTATTTTCACCTTAAATATAACAATAGTAAAACCCTTCAATATTTCAAAGAGAGTAAAGAGCATAGATTCTGCAATTAAAATGTAAATAATCTCTATCCTAAGTACTAATGTTACAGAACGTGGGATCCAGCTGTTTGCTGCTCAAAAGCCAGTATTCGAGAGGCAAAGTTGGTGGAAAGGAATGTTTGCATTATTACAGAGGGAAGCAACCCAAGAGGAGGGCAGACTCGTGTCTGTAAGTTGACTCCTCTCTGTCAATCAGTGGGCAGGTGCTTTTAAGAGGGCATTTCAGGGTGTACAGGCAGAGGGAGGGGCTCCATGCAGAAACCTCACAGTCAGCTCTGACCGTCATCTGGAAATTGGTCATTGGTGGTGTGAGCAGAGTATCTTGATTGTTTTAAGTACAGGTAGTCTTCAGTTCCAGGGTCTGTTTGTTCCCATTTCTTTGAGGCCAAATCTCAGAACTGTGGCAGCTTATATCATGGCTACAGCCTGGTCATCATGTAGTTAACTGTTTGTACCTGGTGGGGGTTTCAGCATCTCTAAGACAGCTCACAGAGATGGCTCTGAATGTTATCTACAGCTCTTGAGGAGGAACTAAAGGTCCTTGACTATGCTTCGGTTCGGTTCGGTTCAGTCGCTCAGTCGTGTCCAACTCTTTGCAACCCCATGAATCGCAGCACCCCAGGCCTCCCTGTCCATCACTAACTCCCGGAGTTCACTCAGACTCACGTCCATCGAGTCAGTGATACCATCCAGCCATCTCATCCTCTGTCGTCCCCTTCTCCTCCTGCCCCCAATCCCTCCCAGCATCAGAGTCTTTTCCAATGAGTCAACTCTTCGCATCAGATGGCCAAAGTACTGGAGTTTCAGCTTTAGCATCATTCCTTCCAAAGAAATCCCAGGGCTGATCTCCTTCAGAATGGACTGGTTGGATCTCCTTGCAGTCCAAGGGACTCTCAAGAGTCTTCTCCAACACCACAATTCAAAAGCATCAATTCTTTGGCTCTCAGCTCTCTTCACAGTCCAACTCTCACATCCATACATGACCACTGGAAAAACCATAGCCTTGACTAGACGGACCTTTGTTGGCAAAGTAATGTCTCTGCTTTTGAATATGCTATCTAGGTTGGTCATAACTTTCCTTCCAAGGAGTAAGCATCTTTTAATTTCATGGCTGCAGTCACAATCTGCAGTGATTTTGAAGGCCCCAAATATGAAGTCTGACACTGTTTCCACTGTTTCCCCATCTATTTGCCATGAAGTGATGGGACCAGATGCCATGATCTTCATTTTCTGAATGTTGAGCTTTAAGCCAACTTTTTCACTCTCCTCTTTCACTCTCATCAAGAGGCTTTTTAGTTCCTCTTCACTTTCTGCCATAAGGGTGGTGTCATCTGCATGTCTGAGGTTATTGATATTTCTCCCAGCAATCTTGATTCCAGTTTGTGCTTCTTCCAGTCAAGCGTTTCTCATGATGTACTCTGCATATAAGTTAAATAATCAGGGTGACAATATACAGCCTTGACGTACTCCTTTTCCTATTTGGAACCAGTCTGTTGTTCCATGTCCAGTTCTAACTGTTGCTTCCTGACCTGTATATAGGTTTCTCAAGAGGCTGGTCAGGTGGTCTGGTATTCCCATCTCTTTGAGCATTTTCCACAGTTTATTGTGATCCACACAGTCAAAGGCTTTGGCATAGTCAATAAAGCAGAAATAGATGTTTTTCTGGAACTCTCTTGCTTTTTCAATGATCCAGGGGATGTTGGCAATTTGATCTCTGGTTCCTCTGCCTTTTCTAAAACCAGCTTGAATATATGGAAGTTCACGGTTCACGTATTGCTGAAGCCTGGCTTGGAGAATTTTGAGCATTATTTTACTAGCGTGTGAGATGAGTGCAATTGTGCAGTAGTTTGAGCATTCTTTGGCATTGCCTTTCTTTGTGGAATGAAAACTGACCTTTTCCAGTCCTGTTTTCCAAATTTGCTGGCATATTGACTATGCTTACTGATGAAACTATTATCATTATTATTTTGTCTGGTTTGACTGCTTTCTTTTTACTCTATATCTTCTCATTTCTCTGATTAAACTTGTTGGCAAAAATTTTTCTACAGATGAAAGGCAAGTGGAGGCCATGGTGGGGAAGGACCAGAGAGTTCTGCTCTGTTTCACTGGCTTTTCATGGGTAAAGGCAACTAGACCTTTATGAATAAAACCAGCACTCCCGAGACCTCTGATTCTCACAGGTGTGTTTTTTCCAATTACAGCTCTTGGAAATATTTGCATGACCTGCTAGCTGTCTTGCTTCAAAAGGAGCTGATGGTGGTTCCCCAGCCTTTTTTTTTTTTTCTTTCAGAATTCCACTTCTGATATGGAGAGGTCGCAAAGAGTCGGACATGACTGAGCGACTGATCTGAACTAAATCGAATCTGAAAGTTCCATGAACTGGTCCCAGCAGAGGGCAGGGCTATTGATTTTGTGCTCTGGTATGCTTTTTCCTTTCTCAGAGCTTAAGTCGCTTTCAACAAACAGTGAGAGAGGTTTGATTACCTCTGGAAACAGAGGGCTCAGGTATGTAATCAGTGTTTAACTGGAAGGAAAGGCTAAAGCCTGAGTTTGACCCAGGCTAGTGTGGGCAGGCTCAGTCATGTCCAACTCTTTTGCAACCCCGTGGACTGTAGCACACCAGGCTCCTCTGTCCATGGGATTTCCCAGGCAAGAATACTGGAGTGGGTTGTCATTCCCTACTCCAGGGAATCTTCCTGACCCAGGGATTGAATTTGCATCTCCTGTATTCCCTCCATTAGCAGGTGAATTCTTTACCTCTACATTACCTAGGAAGCCCTGAGTCTGACCCATAGTAGATATTCAAACACTGGGAAATGCTGGTGAAGATTGGAGAAAATTAAAATTTGGATCTCCTCTCTGGGTTGATAGCACTATGCAAAATTGCCGGCTTAAGGGTGAATTTTTTTCTTTTGGGCTTCCCAGGTGTCGCTAGTAGTAAAGAACCTGCCTGCCAGTGCAGGAGACATGAGATGCAAGTTCGATCTCTGGATTGGGAAGATCCCATGGAGAAGAGAAGGGCAACCCACTCCAGTATTCTTGCCTGTAGAATCCTGTGGACAGAGAAGCCTGGCACCTGCAGTCCACAGGGTCACACAGTGTTGGACATGACTGAAGAGACTTAGCACACATGCAAGGTTTTACTTTGCTTTCAGAATTTATTATTTTTGGAACATCACTCATAAGATTTATGTAAAGTAAATGTGTGATTAACTTATTCATAATGATTTTATTTTCAAGAATGCCTTGCTGTTATCCACCAGAACAACACACTGCTATAAACATGGTGAGAGGTGCAGGCCAGAGGGATTGATCAGGACTTGACCATTTATTTCCTAAATTCTCCTGCCCCAGTACCAGGAAATGTCCACCTCAGCCTGTCATTCCAGTGGCAGGGCTTCCCATTCCCACCTTCAACGTGAGGTCAAAGGATTCCTCAAAACAGTCACATCTTTCTGCTAATGGCTAAGCTATTTTCCAAGGAAAATTCTGGCAGTGTTCTCTCTTTTCCCACCTGACTTCTTGGCTATTCATTTCTCACACTTGAAGATTTATGGAAATTTAAATTACCAAAGAAAGCCCAGGAAAGAATCCCTGGCTTGTAGCACTGTTATCCGTGTCATAATATCAGACATGTCCTTCCCTTGGTTGTTTGTGAACTCTTTGAAAGCAAACAAGTTGCTATTGAATAAGTTTTTCTTAAATATTTTTATTAAATGAAGTTAGGAATAATAATAGCTTCCCTTTCTTTTCCCCCCATTTTCCTCCTCAGCCCTCCTCCTTTCTCACCTGACCCTCCTCCTCATTCCTAACATTTCTTAAGCATTAGCTACATGGCAGGTGCAGGGCTTAGTGCTTTATGTATTTTAAAAGTTAAGGAATTTCCCCGGTGCTCTGGTGCTTAAGATGCTGAGCTTCCATTGAAGGGGGTGTAAGTTCAACCCCTGATCTGGGAGGTAAGATCCCACATGCCCTATGACATAGAAATAAAAAATAAAATTAACTTTGTTGAGGTATAATTTACATGCAGTAAAAGTAAAACCTTTTGAAATACAAGAGGTTTTATGAATTTATAGTTATATAACAACCACAGTCATGTCATAGAACATTTTCATCACTCTAAAAATTCCTCTTTTATCTATTTGCAATACAGTCAGCCAATGATCTGCTTTCTGTTACCATAAGTTAGTTTTGCTTTTCTAGAACATCATGGGTCTGGAATCATCATTATGCATTCTTTGGGGGTTTGATTCTTTTCCTTAGCATATTTTTGAGAGTCATCCATGCAGTTGCATGTATCAATAATTCATTCCTTCCCTCTTTTTCTTCTTCTTCTTCTTCTTTTTTTTTTACTGAGCTGTATCTATTTTGTGGATATGTTATAGTTGATTTACCTGTTCACCTGTTTTCAACAGTTGGGCTGTTTCCTGTCTTGGGCTGCTTTATCTATAATAAAGCTGGTATGAGCATCCATGTACAAGTTTTTATGTGGATGTCTATTTTCATTGCGATAAACACTTAGGACTGAAAGTGTGGGTTGCATGATAAGTGTATGTATAACTTTCTTATTTTCTTCAAATATTGAAAAAAATATAGCCATTATTTTTAAAAATATTTTTTCCTCATTATATTTCTGGCCTCTCTTATTTTTCCTAGAACTCCAATGGTCTTTATGTTAGAATGATATGATTATTGATGATATCTTGATATAATCTCACACTCTACTAAAGCTTTTTTCTGATTTTTTTCCCATCTAGAGTTTGAGTAGATTGTATTGCTGTCTTCAAGCTTATTGACCTTGCTTCTTGTGTTCTGAAGTATCTTACTATTTTATTTATTTAGTGAAATTTTAATTTCAGATACTATATTTTTTAAATCTCTAAAAGTTCCACTTGGTCTTTTATTTATATTTTTATTTTACTCACAATATTCATGTTTTACTTTAAATCCTTGAACATATTTATAGTATTTATAGTAGCTTTTTAATGAATTTTCTGCTCATGTTGTTATTTCTTGATCTGTTTCTATTGATAGATTCTTTATTTTGGTTCTTGATTGCATTTTTCAGCTCTTCTATGTGTTAGTAATCTTTTAATTGTTGTGTTTTATGCTATTGAGCACTGAGTTTTTTAAAAGAGAATATTGAAATTTATTCTAGTAAACAGCTAAGTTACATGTAAATCTGCTTGATCTTTTCAAGTTCTTTTAAAAAAGATTATGTCATGGGTTAAAGTAGCCCATTTTTAGAGCTGGTTTATCCCCCCTACTAAGATGAAGCCCTTCTGATGTCTGTAAGGAATGCCCTATGTATGCAATGAGCAGCTATTGCCTGGTGGATACCTGAATAATTCCCAGTCATGAGTGAGCTCTGGAAATTTTTGAGCCTATGGTTACCAAAAATCCACATCTCAATTCTGAAGAAGGGTAGCACTAAAGAATGTTTCAAACCATCAGGACAATTGCACTCATTTCCCATGCTAGTAAGTTCATGCTTAAAATCTTGTATGCTGGCTTCAGTATTACACAAACCAAGAACTTACAGATGTCCAAGCTGGATTAGAAAAGGCAGCAGAACCAGAGATCAAACTGCACCATTAAGAAAGGAAAGGAATTCCAGAAAAACATCTACCTGTGTTTCATGAAACATCACTTCATGGGAAATAGATGGGGAAACAGTGGAAACAGTGTCAGACGTTATTTTTGGGGGCTCCAAAATCACTGCAGATGGTGATTGCAGCCATGAAATTAAAAGGCGCTTGCTCCTTGGAAGGAAAGTTGTGACCAACCTAGACAGCATATTAAAAAGAAGAGACATTACTTTGCCAACAAAGGTCCATCTAGTCAAGGCTATGGTTTTTCCAGTAGTCATGTATGGATATGAGAGTTAGACAATAAAGAAACCTGAGCAGCAAAGAATTGGTGCTTTTGAATTGTGGTGTTGGAGAAGACTCTTGAGAGTCCCTTGGACTGCAAGGAGATCCAACCAGTCCATCCTAAAGGAGATCAGTCCTGGGTGTTCATTGGAAGGACTGATGCTGAAGCTGAAACTCCAATACTTTGGCCACCTGATGCGAAGAGTTGACTCATTGGAAAAGACTCTGATGCTGGGAGGGATTGGGGGCAGGAGGAGAAGGGGACGACAGAGGATGAGATGGCTGGATGGCATCACTGACTCAATGGACACGAGTTTGGGTGGACTCCGGGAGTTAGTGATGGACAGGGAGGCCTGGCATGCTGCGATTCATGGGGTCGCAAAGAGTCGGACACGACTGAGTGACTGCACTGAACTGAACTGTTTCATCGACTTAGCTAAAGCCTTTGACTGTGTAGATCATAACAAACTGTAGAAAGCTCTTAAAGGGATGGGAATACCAGACCATCTTAACTGTCTCCTGAGAAACCTGTATGCAGATCAAGAAGCAACAGTAGGAACCCTGAAAACTGATTGGTTCAAGACTGAGGAAGGAGTACCACAGGGCTATCTGTTGTCACCCTTTTTGTTTAACCCATATGCTGAGAACATCATGAGAAATGGGCTGAATGAGTTACAAGCTGGAATCAAGACAGGCGAGAGAAACATCAACAACCTCAGATATGAGGATATCACTCTAATGGCAGAAAGCAAAGAGGAAATAAAGAGGCTATTGATGAGGGTGAAGGAGGAGAGTGAAAGAGGCAACTTAAAAGTAAATATTAAAAAAACTAAGATCATGTCATCTGGCCCAATTACTTCACAACAAATAGGAAGGGAAAATGCAGAAGTAGTGACATATTTCCTCTTCTTGGGCTCTAAAATCACTGGATGGTGACTGCAGCCATGAAATCAGAAGGCGATTGCTTCTTGACAGGAAAGCTACAACAAATCTAGACAGTGTGTTGAAAAGCAGAGACATTATTCTGCCAACAAAGGTCCATACAGTCAAGGCTATGGTCTTCCCAGTGGTCATATACAGTTGCGAGAGCTGGATTCTAAAGAAGGCAGAGCACCAATGAATTGACACCTTTGAATTGTGATGCTGGAAAAGATTCCTGAAAGTCCCTTGGACAACAAGGAGATCAAACCAGCCAATCTTAAGGGAAATCCACCCTGAATATTTGTTGGAAAAACTGATGCTGAAGCTGAAGTTCTAGTATTTTGGTCATCTGATGTGAACAGCCAACTCATTGGAAAAGTCCCTGATGCTGGAAAAGATTGAGGGCAGAAGGCGAAGAGAGAGTCATAGGATGAGCAGGCTAGATGGCATCACTGATGCAATGGACATGAACTTGGGCAGAGGAACCAGAGATCAAATGGCCAACTTCCATTGGATCATAGAAACAGCAAGAGAATTCCAGAAAAACATCTACTTCTGCTTCATTCAGTATGTTAAAGCCTCTGACTGTGGACCACAGCAAACTGTGGAAAATTCTTCAAGAGATGGGCATACCAAACCATAGCTTTGTTTGTATGGACCTGATTGATGATATCACTTAGCTAACCATCACTTAGCTTTGTAAGTGATTCATTCATTAATTCAGCAAACACTGATCACTTTGCTCCAAGCAAGAAAGCACACATGGTCCTTGTGCTTATTCTTTGTGTGTGTGTGTTTTATTCCCTTTCTTTTTATAAAAAATTATGGATGTGTCATCCAGCATGTGGGGTCTTACTTCTCTAACCAGGGATGGACTCTGTACCACTTGCACTGTAAGTGCAGAGTCTTAACCATTGAAGTGAACATGGAGTCCCTGTACTTACTATTCAATGTGCAATTTCATGGTAATATGCAATAGACTGTTCGGTATATTGTCAAAGATTTGTTTAATTGATATCTATATGCAATTGATGTCATAAAGGTCATTGTTTATGTGTTGATGGGGGCCATCAGCCTCCTTCCCTGCTCTGTGTACTTCTAGAGGGTTCCTGGCTCATGGTTGTGTGGCTTTGACTTGGTTACTTCCCATGACAGGGACCTTGTTATCACAGAAAGCATTTTTACATCCCATTTTGGACTCTAGTTAACTGCAAAGTCCCCAGCCAGGAAATTAAATGGGTACTAGGTGGATGAAAAAGTATAGAGATTTTTCTGCAGAGTAGAAAGGGAATAGGGATCTTGGAAGCCACAAAGGTAGACTTCATTTATCATTTTTTCCCAGGGCTCAAGGGTTCTTTATCCTCAAGTCTTCCGAGTCCCTCTCTCTGTGTCCTTGCTCAGCAGCTAGATGACAGCTTGTCAGAGAAGCTGTGCAAAGAATTCACATATGCTGAGTGAGTAGTGAGTTGGTGCCTGGCAGGGTGACCTCTGAGATTCTTCTGACTTCTGGGTTACTTCAGCTGGAGTTTTCTTTTTCCACTTCTCTTCAGAAGCTTTGTTACAGCCAGATCCATCCAAGTATAAAAGGCTAATCCCTGAAACTACATCATCCAACACATTTTGTTTTTTGTTTTCTTGCTAGAATTTATGAAAGGTTTATTTATGAAGGGTCTTTGCAATGTATGATTCAATTGCATCTGATCTGATTCTACATTTTTCTTCTCAGATTTCTGAATCTTTGCTTCCACTCTTAAATTCTACTGTATGCAGTTGATCTGGAATCTCAGAGCAACAAGACTGTTCTCAGCAGCGAAGTCCCTAGAAATCCATGCCTCCATGTTTCCATTTTTCTCAGGCATCGCTAGTGGTAAAGAACCTGCCTGCCAAGGAAATGGCAACCCACTCCAGTGTTCTTGCCTGGAGAATCCCAGGGACGGGGGAGCCTGGTGGGCTGCCATCTATGGGGTCGCACAGAGTTGGACACGACTGAAGTGACTTAGCAGCAGTAGCAGCAGCAGCCAATACAGAAGATTTAAGAGCTGTGATTCCATTTCTGGGTCAGGAAGATTCCCTACAGGAGGGCATGGCAACCCACTCCAGTATTCTTGCCTGGAAAGTCCTATGGACAGAGGTGCCTGGAGGGCAGTGGTCCATAGTGTCACAAAGAGTCAGACAACTGAAGGGACTTTGCATGGATGCATGAATATTTCTATTTGGGCCTTGGACACATAGTCAGGAAATATGGGTCTACTGTATAGGTGCTGTGTTTGCTACCTGAGAAGTTTCTTATGAGAGTTGCATTAATTTTAATAAAGCATTTTAATTTACTTTGGAGAAAATAACAAAAAAAATCTAATTGAAAATCAGGAATAAAATTATCCTGTGAATAACATTCCTTTATGACAGAGATTTCAGGCTTTGAATAACCTTGTTAATTCAATTCAGCGATGTGCCTGGGCCAGCTGAGCCGATGCCTAATCCAAGGAGACAATGGGGTAAATTGGATTGCCAGGAGCTAAACTCACTTCCTGCTATGCTGGCCTCCTCCCTCAGAGCACAGCAGATGATGCAAGACCCTTGGCTTTACCCATAAATAGACCACCTACTCAGCTAACAGAAAAATATATTTTAAAGGTTTGTGGGTATGAGCCTTCAGAATAAAATACTATTATAGATTACTTTTCATGCAAATATTTAAAATTAAATATAGGAGACAAAAATATTGATTGCTAAGACTGAAACACAGTTGTGTCTCTGCCGCACCTAATGGTCAAACTTAATTCAGTTGTCTAGCTGGACTAGTCTCTAGGCCCAATTTTCAAGTCTCCAGTGAAGGATTTTCAAATCGATCAGCAATCCTGGTAGAAAGTCCAGAATTGTGACCTTAAAAGGTGTTATGCAGCAATTATATTCAAGAAGACTAAGCTACCCTCTATGGTCTTGTTACTCAACTGTTTTGGTCAATACACATTCTTAACATTCATCTAATTAATGCACAATAAAATTACTTAGTATGATAAAAAATGTGGTACTGTGTTCTGATACTTGGAATGCATGACCTTTGTATAGTTAGAAAGTTAGTCTCCCCATTATTATTTTTTCTGCTTAATTTAACTACTTTGGCTGTTTGCACCTCTCATTAGCCATACATACATTGTAGTCCTCAAAATCAAGTAATTGATTCTGTAAGAAATTCTCTTAACATGGTCTTGCATGAACAGTACTAATTATTTTTGCTTTACATTCTTCACCTCAAGCCACATTCTGATCTCCTATCTTTTCTTTCTTTCTCTAGAGACTTAGCCCTGTACAAGAAAACAGATTGGTTTTTTGAGGGGAAAGACAACTTAGAAGATCGTCCAGATGATTGTTTTTAAATTTTTTTTCACTTTAAAATCCTATTGTAAAACATAGGAAATCCAGTTCAGTTCAGTTCAGTTGCTCAGTCGTGTCCAACTCTTTACAACCCCATGGACTGCAGCACACCAGGATTCCCTGTCCATCACCAACTCCCAGAGCTTGCTCAAACTCATGTCTATTGAGTCGGTGATGCCTTCCAGCTATCTCATCCTCTGTCATCCCCTTCTCCTCCTGCCTTCAATCTTTCTCAGCATCAAGATCTTTTCCAATGAGTCAGTTCTTGGCAAAGAACTGTCAGGTGGTCAAAATATTAGAGTTTCAGCTTCAGCATCAGTCCTTCCAATGAATATTCAGGACTGATTTCCTTTAGGATTGACTGGTTTGATCTTGCAGTCCAAGGGACTCTCAAGAGTTTTCTCCAACAGCACAGTTCAAAAGCATCAGTTCTTTGGCACTCAGCTTTCTTTAAAGGAAATCCAGAAAGCCACACAAAACACATACATTGCTTAATTAGTCACCATAATAATGAGAAATAGAATATTTCCTGCCATACTGTAACAGGGAATAACAGAGAAGAGTCAATTTTGACTCTTCCTTGCTAGATACGTTTCTTTGGCTGATTTTGTTATTATAATCACACCTAATGGCTGAGAATCCTGCCTCTCTGTCTATTAAACTAAAGTAGCTTTGTTCAGAACCCTGTCCACCTGCAGATGGCAGCAAGGAAGAAGTTAACACATCCCCCTGCCCTAAGCTTGCCATTCTAGGAGATATTTGCAAGATTAAATGGCCTTTTTACTTTGCTTCCTCATTCCCCTCCATCTCTGATCCATAAAAGAACCTGGCATTCAGACCCCGACAAGATGGTTATTTTAAGACAGTAGTCTGCCGTCTTCTAGGTCATCCCATTTTCTGGATAAAGTCACATCCCTTGCCTCAACACCTTGTCTGTCTCTCAAATTCATTGGCCTGTCATGTGGCAAGCTGGGCAAGCATGGACTCAGTAACAATCTCAGTAAACAAAGATGTCACAGCCATCAGCAAATGCAGCTACCACGGTTGGTGAGCTGGTGAGCCTGAAGACAATCAGGAAGAAGAACACCTGCCATCTGGTAGCCATCAGACGGCAGCCAATCCCTGCAGTGAGCCCCGAGGAACTCAGGCTGTGAAAACACAGAATTCTGGCCCCAGATAGCTGAGGTGCATGTCAAAGGAAGGATTTCAATGGGCCCACACTCTTGCATCTTCCCAAACACAGAAAAGAGCTCACTTCCTTAACTTGAGTTATCTGGTTTTCTTTAATTAAAAATAATCTTTTGATGTTTTGAGTACCTACCCTTTGTTGCAAAACTTCTATATAATTTGAATCTTTCCCTCACTTCCTTGGAGTACTTCCTCAGAGCTATCTGAAACACTCCCTCCTGGGCTGCTGTCCTCATTTTGCCCTAAGCAAAACTTAACTCCCAATTCTCATGTTATCCAAAGATTTTTCAACAATGGGACACACTGGTAGCTGATATCCAGATCAAAAGTAGCACCATTCATCCACACAGATTCTTCTCCATGTGTACTTTTTCCATTGCAGCAAACCCCCCAAAAGTAGTCCACTATTCTGACTTTTATGACAACTTCCTCCCAATTTTTTAAAGTTTAATCTCCAACTTTGGCTCCCTAAATAGAATTGTTTAGTTTCATCTATTTTTCCCCCTAATTTGATAGTTTCTTAAATATCTTTTAATTTACAACCTTCCTAATGAATCTGACTGCCAATACAGAAGATACAGTGACATGGGTTTGACCCCTGGGTTGGGAAGATCCCTTGGAGGAGAAAATGGCAACCCACTCCAATTTTCTTGGAAAATTCCTCGGACAGAAGAGCCTGTTGGGCTACAGTCAATGGGGTTGCAAAAGAGTAGGACATGACTAAACAACTGAGCACACACCTGATGGAAATATAGCCAGCCCTCTGCCTCTGAGAATGTGGAATCAACCTGAGGGCCAACTGTAGGGGACTTGAGCATCCTTGGATTTGAGCACTGGAGGAAGATTTTGTGTGCACAGAGTTTGTTTTGAGGGTTATTAACTTGAAGACTGCACTGGGCAGGTTGTAGGCCTTATTTTCTACTATTGTTTTATTGGGGCATGGTGCAAACAACATGTCTTTAAAGCCAAATAACATATTTTGGGGGTTATTAACTCACTGAACTCACTGGGCAGGGCACAGGTCTCATTGCCACCATTGTTTTATTGTTTGGGGGCATGTCTCCTGCTTCTGTTACATGGTTTTGTTGCTAAGCAAATTAGCTTGATTTTATTGTTAAGCAACCAATCTGACTTTGATGCTAAGTGACTTATATTGCTTTATGAGTCAAGCAGGCCCACATTGTTGCAGAATTTTCCCATTACTTTCTTGAGTGATCATTAGTCTTACTGTGGTCTCCCAAATCCCCCTAAAGTTCCCTCTCTATCTACAATTCCCTAATGGGGTATCTAAGCTAACTATTTGACATTCTATCTTATCTCTATCACTTTCATCAGAAGGTATATGATATCTGGTTATCTTTATACATATATATGTATGCTCATTGATGCTCATTGCCTCAATCTGTTAATTCACGTTTGTTTTGTGATGGGAGTGATTTTGTATGTTGGTGATTTCCTTTACATTTGTTAAAAAGAGTATCTTTATAAGGGAGACTTCATGTCTACTATCTTGATGCTCAGTAGCTTTGTTCATATAGAAACAGCAATAAATATTGTGTGTTCTTTTTAAACAGCTTTCAATATTTGCTTTACCTTTCCTCATTATTTTCCAGTTTTTAAAATAATTAATTGATTTTCTATCATTTTCCAAAGGTGATCAGTAGTTTTTAAAATAATATGTAATTATATGAAAGAAGGGATATAAATATATTTGATAGGTTTTAATCCATGGTACTGCTATTGAAGCTCAAATTGCTTCATGTTTTTGGCTAATGGGAGCTTCTGCAACTTGTCTTTCATTTGATATCATTCTAGTAATTTTTATAGCCCTCAAACTTTACGATGTGAGAAATATTTTAAGCTTTTTCTAGTGCATTTCCTTTTCCCAAACTTGAAATCATCCATTTCTATAAGAAATATTTTATTTTAATGGATAATGTTATTTCCAATAACAAAGCAATAATCTGGTTTGAGGCATGCTGATGCTATTGGAGTCAGCCATTCTTTCAAAGACTCTCAGTGTTTTTAATAAAAGCATATGTGCAATGTGCATATAGACACACACACATATATTCTTTTTTAAAATTTATTTACGTATTGTTTTTTGCACTGGGTCTTCATTGCTGTGTGAGCTTTATCTAGCTGTGGCAAGTAGGGGCTAATATTTGCTCTGGTACACAGGCTTCTCATTGTGGTGGCTTCTCTTGTTGCAGAGCACAGGCTCTAGATGGGCGGGTTGCAGCACTCGGGCTCAGTAGTTGCAGTGTTTGGCTCTAGAGCATGTGGGTTTCAGTAGTTGTAGCACATAGGCTCAGTAGTTGTGGTGCACAGTCTTAGTTGCTCCGAAGTATGTGGACTCTTCCCAGGACAGGGATCCAACCCATGTCCCCTGCATTGGCAGGCAGATTCTTATCCACTGCACCACCAGAGAAGTCCAGTCTTTATGAGTGCATACTGATACTTCCAATTAAAAATAAAACTACAGCATATTCTTCCCATGCCTTCTGCCTGCTAAGTTGTTTCAGTCATCTGACTCTTTGAGACCCTGTTTACTATAGCCCACCAGGCTCATCTGTCCCTGGGATTCTTCAGGCAAGAATACTGAAAAGGGTTGCCATTTCCTTCTCCAGGGGATCTTCCTGACCCAGGAATCAAACCCAGGTCTCATTTGTCTCCTTCATTGGCAGGCGAGTTCTTTGCCATTGGTGCTAACTGGCAAGCCTATTTTCTTACCATATGATCTGGCAATTCCCTCTTTGGTATTTACCCAAAGGAGTTGAGAACTTATGCCCACACAAAAACCTGCAACTGGGCATTTATTGCAACTTAGTTCATAATTTGGAGAAGGCAATGTCACCCCACTCCAGTACTCTTGCTTGGAAAATTCTATGGACAGAGGAGCCTGGTAGGCTATAGTCCATGGGGTCACTAAGAGTCAGACACGACTGAGCTACTTCACTTTCACTTTTCACTTTCATGCATTGGAGAAGGAAATGGCAATCCACTCCAGTGTTCTTGCCTGGAGAATCCCACGGACGGGGGAGCCTGGTGGGCTGCCGTTTATGGGGTCGCATAGAGTCAGACACGACTAAAGTGTCTTCACAGCAGCAGCAGCAGTTCATAATTGCCAAAACTTGGAATCAATCAAGATGTCTTTCAACCAGTGAATAGTACATAAGACTATGAAATGGACTAAGGGATACACTAAAAAGAAACGTGCTATCAAGTCATGAAAAGACATGGAGAAAACTTAAACATATATTACTAAGTAACCAAAGCCAATCTGAAAAGGCTACATCCTGTATGATTACAACTAAATGAGACACTCTAGAAAAGGAAAACTATGGAGACAGTAAAAAGATTAATAGTTGCTAGGGGCTGAAGTAAGAGGGATGAAAAGCTAGAGCACAGAGGACTTTTTGGGCAGGGAAATACTCTGTATGATACTACAGTGATAGATGCATGTCATTATATATTTGTCAAAATCTATAGAACATACACCAAGAGTGGGCCATACTATAAACTATGGACTCTGGGAGATAATGATGTGTCAGTGTGGACCTATCAATTGTAAAAAAACATACCTTGATAGTGGGGGATGCTGATGATGGGAGAGGCTGGGCATGTTGGGGGGCATCTCTGTACTTTCCGCTCATTTTTTCTGTGAACCTAAAACTGCTCTAAAAACAAAACCTTAATAAAAATATGAACAAATCATAAAGATGCTTGCTCCTCGAAAGGCTAGCTATGACAAACCTAGACAGCGTATTAAAAAGCAGAAACATCACTTTGTCCACAAAGGTCCAAATAGTCAAAGCTATGGTTTCTCCCAGAGAAGGCAATGACAACCCATTCTGGTACTCTTGCCTGGAAACTCCCATGGACGGAGGAGCGTGGTAGGCTATAGTCCGTGGGGTCGCTAAGAGTCAGACACGACTAAGTGACTTCACTTTCACTTTTCCCTTTCATGCATTGGAGAAGGAAATGGCAACCCACTCCAGCATTCTTGCCTGGAGAATCCCAGAGACAGCAGAGCCTGGTAGGCTGCAGTCTATGGGGTCGCAGAGTCGGACATGACTGAAGCGACTTACTTAGCAGCAGCAGCAGCATGGTTTCTCCAGTAGTCATGTATGGATGCGAGAGTTGGACCAGAAAGAAGGTTGCGCACCAAAGAATTAATGCTTTCGAACTGTGGTGCTGGAGAAGACTCTTGAGAGTCTACAAGGAGATCAAACAAGTCAATCCTAAAGGAAGTCTACCCTGAATATTCATTGGAAGGACTGATGATGAAGCTGAAGCTCCAATACTTTGGCCATTTGATGTGAAGAGTCAACTCATTGGAAAAGACTCTAATGCTGGGAAAGATTGAGAGCAGGAGGAGAAGGGGATGACAGAATGAGATGGTTGGATGGTATCACCAACTCAGTGGTCATGAGTTTGAGCAAACTCTGAGAGACAGTGAAGGACAGGGAAGCTTGGTGTGCTGCAGTCCATGTTGTCACAAACAGCTGGACATGACTTACTGACAGAACAACAAATTATAAGCAAACTACAGGGAGAGGCCCTAACCTCTCCTATACTACATCTGTCTCTCCTTTCTCACAAACTAAGAATCCTGGCTCTCAATGACAAAGAGAATGACAGACATAGAATGCCCATAATTGCATGTTTATTCATCCCACTTTTCACACACAGAGTTCTCAGAAGAGCAATACTAATACTATCATCACCAATATGATTACTGGATGTTGTAAACATCTTGTTTTCATGGCTGCCCCCATTTTTCTATGATACTAGATCTCCGTTGTCAGAACATGTAGCCTCTTCATACCACCTTCTTGCTTTTCATTCACATTGAGACTTAATCATAGAAGTAACTATATGATCACCACAGTGCTTATATCAGCATCTTAGAGTCGTTTTTGGTTTTTTGAAGTCATTTCCTTAGAAAGTACCAAAAGAGGGCTCATGAGTGATGATACCAGTTTCTCTGTGCTTTTTTATATTTGAAAGTCAGTTTGTTTGACTATTAAACTTTGATTCACATTTTCTTGCATATTTTTGTACTGTAGTTATTTTTGAGTTATTTTCTCTTATAGATTACTATAAGATATTAAATATAGTTCCCTGTGCTATACAATAGATTCTTGTTGGTTATCTAGGGTCTCTTGCAGTTCAGGTGGACTCTTTACCTTCTGAGCCACCAGCAAAGCTCATTTTATATGTAGTTGTGCCTATATGTTAATTCCAACCTCTTAATATACCCGCCTCTTCCCCTTGGGTAACTATAGATTTTTCTATGTCTGTGAGTCTATTTCTGTTTCATAAATATGTTCCTATTTTTTTCTTTTTTTTTTAGATTCCACATACAAGACATATCATAAGACACTTATCTTTGTCTGGCTTACTTCTTTCTTTAAATGTTAGTCTATTTCTTTTGGTATAAACCATTCCTGCCAAATCTCCTGTTATCGATTCTACTTCCCCCTTTACAGTGATCTTGCTCTTTTGCCCAGATACCTGTTCATTTCCTTTAAGTTCAGTAGTCTTACTAGGGTGTATCTTGGTCATTCTGGGTCAGTATTGTCAAATACATGGTGTCTTTTTCAATCTGTAGCTTCCATGTGTAGTGTGTGAATGTAATTGTTTTGCAGACATATTTTTATGTGCATAATTAACTCTCAGCATTTTATTGTACAGTAGAATGGATTCTGGAATTCTGCAACCAAGTTTGGGGAAGATTGTAGAACAAGGCTCATCAAACCACAGCCTGTGGACTGAATGCATACAACTTCCTGTTTCTTCATGGCCCACAATCTAAGAGCAGTTTTTATATTTTAAATAATTAAATTTGAAATTGTTGCCTAAGTTCCTACGTAATATCCTCCATTTTGCCTCACGATGCTCAAAGCCTCAAATATTTACTATCCGACTTTTAAGAAAAAGTTCGTAGACCCCTTTTTCTAAAAGGACCATTGCAATAAATGAGCGGAAGTACCCAGCAGATAACATGAGGCCCATCCAACCGTGACTTGTCCCAGACACTGTAGGCCTGCGTGTCCTGGCAACTTGTGCCTTAGACAAACTCTGCTAGAACTTCCTGTAGAACCCGTAATCCTGTCTCTCTCTCTACCTCTCTGGATGCTCCTCTCCCTGAAGGGGTCCATGAGTTAGTTCACATTAAAAAGCTCCCTAGGAAATGTTACTCATTCAGATAATTTTTCATCTTTATAGGGAATAATGACTTTAAGACAAAGGAAATGGTATTTGATTTTTAATACCTAGATTCAGCCTCTGTGTGTGTGTGTGTGTGTGTGTATAAGTGTGTGGTGTGGTTGTGTGTGGTCTCTTTGTGTGTGTGTATGTGGTGTGTATGTAGGGTGTGTGTGGTTTCTAAGTGTGTGTGTGTAGTATGTGTATGGTGTGTGTGTATGTCTGTTTCTGTGCGTGTGGTGTGTGTATGTGTATTTCTGTGTGTGGGTATGTGGTGTATGTGTGTTTGGAGTGTGTGGTGTGTGTGTGGTATGTGTGTATATGTGTGATGTGTTTCTGTGTATGTGCAAATAGTATGTGTATGGGTATGTGGTGTGTGTGTATGTATATGTTTCTGTGTGCTTGGTATCTGGGAGCTTCTGTGTATGTGTGTGTGGTATGCGTGGGTGTGTGTGTGTGTGTTTGGTGGTAATGGTGTGGCAGACCAGGCCTTTCCTTAGCCTCTGATGTGCATGGTGGCTTTTCCCTGGATTCACCACGGGAACTGGTTTATGGACCTCGTGGGTGGTTCCAAAACGTACCCAATATCCCCCTGGAAGAGCAAGCCTGGGTGGCAGGTGTTCTGGAAGAAGGTAGGGGCAAAGGCTCTTTCTTACCCCCACCTGTAACTCACCTCCATCTCCCAGACTCAACCAAGGGCCCTTAGGGCACTGGGATACAGGCCTCAGGGTCTGCCATGATTTTTTTGAGTAAGCCCTGAGTAAATGGAAAGTTAGATCGTGTTCTTGGATAGAAAGACATAATCTTATAAAAATACTGATTATTTCAAATGAGAATCTCAAGAGGAGTTGGGGGGATTAGAATTAAATAATCATATAGGGGAAAAAATAGCCTGAAAAGAATTAGAACGCTAGTGAGAGAAATTTACATTTTAGAGTCATCAAATCAATATTGTTTTAACATACCAACAGATGAATTAATGTAATAGACTAGAGAATCTGAAAGTCAATTCTAATACTATATAGGAAAATTTAATTTATGGTAAAGGTTGACATTTATTTGAAAAAGTCAACTTACTTGAAAAGTGATGCTGGCACAAATGTACTGGTTGTCTGTCTGGAAAAAAATAACTCCTATGTCAGGCCATATCCCTAAATAAATTGCAGATAGATTAAGGAATTATGTTTTTGAAAACTGGAAGCAGTAAAAGTGGTCCTAAGGGTAAGGTGATTTTGTTAACAAAATGGAAAAGTCACAAAGTAATACATAACACATATACATGTATATAAATACTCATATGGTAGGAAGATGTCATGCTGTGGTTGTTCAGCTGCTAAGTTGTGCCTGACTCTCTGCAACCCCATAGACTGTAGTCCACCAGTCTCATCTGTCCATGGGATTTCCCAGACAAGAATATTGGAATAGGCTGCCCTTTCCTTCTCCAGGGGGATCTTCCTGATCCAGGGATTGAACCCAAGTCCCTTGTGTCTACTGCATTACAGGCAGATTCTTTACCATTGAGCCACTGGGGAAGCCCAGGAAGATGCCATAGACAAAACAAAAAGACAAATTCATAGTTTTGGAAAATGTATTTGCGATGGGGATGATAAATAAAACCTTTAATGTCAAAAATAACAAGAAGAAAGGGAGCAGCACAACAGAAAAATGGACTAAAGGTGAAGAGGCAGACTGGAGACTCAGCCCCAGGAGGCATGGGCAGCGCAGACTGTGGGGGGGATGTCGCTTCCCACCTCCGGGGCTCTTGTGCCTCCAACCTATGTTCCTCTTTACCCTCCTCATGTGGGTGCTGGGTTCCCCCTCCACAGCCTACCCTGCCCAGAAGCTCCTGCATTTCCTGAGAGTCCCCTCCCAGAGTCTGCCCTGCATCCCAGCCAAGTGTCCCCACCTTCACCTCACAGCTGTTGCATTTTCCCTCAAAACTGGTGGATTAAAAATCTGCTTCAGATTCCATATGTATAATATTGACTGACATTTATATACCATCATGTGTAATTTAGACAGCTAGTGTGAAACTGCTGTATAACACAGGGAGCTTAGCTTGGTGCTCTGTGATGGCCTAGAGGGGTGGGATGGGAGGGGGAAGGAGGTTCAAGAGGAAAGGGATATATATATAAAGCTGCTTTAAAAACAGGAAGAACTGGCAGCCATGTGCCTACACCCCAATGGCTGCACATGCCTTCCTGAAGCTTCTGAGTGCTCCCTCCCCGCCTATACCCCAAGTCCCTGTCTGGCCTGTGGGCATTTGAGCTTGAAACCATAGAATCTGGACTCTCACATGCTCTGGGCCCTCTGGAGTTTGTCTTGGTTTAGAGTCTGCTCTATTAGAGTGGCCCTGAGGTTTTTGGAATGACCCTACTGTGGGCATTGACTGTGCTTAAAGCTTAGTTTGCTTTGATGGTTTTTATGGTTTCTACCTTTAGACTCAGTGGATCTGGTTCCTGGATTCCCAGGTCCTGAAAATGCGAGTTCTATGGTCTATACCTACATATCATCTCTATCTATCTATCTATCTATCTGCCTATCTATATCTGTCTATCTACCTGTCTATCATGTGTCTGTCTCTATCATCCATCCATGTCTATCAGTTATCTAATTACGACATTATGATTTATAAATATATATATATATATATATATATATGTTTGACCATTCAAGACCCATAAGCCTTTGGAATTTCCAGTGTTGAAAATAACAAAGTTGTCTCCTCTTATGTTAATGAGGTGACTCTTGGACCCCTCATTAACATAACAAGAGACATCTTCCCATGCCTGCTCTCTGCATCTCTTCCATCTGACTGTTCCTAAGTTGCATCCTTTTATAAACCAGTAATCTAGTAAGTAAAATGCTTTTCTTGAGTTTTGCTCCAGAAAATTAATAGAACCCAAGAAAGATGCTGGGAAAGATTGAAGGCAGGAGAAGAAGGGGACAACAGAGGATGAGATGGTTGGATGCCATCACTGACTCAATGGACAAGAGTTTGAGCAAGCTCCTGGAGATTGTGAAGGACAGGGAAGCCTGGCGTGCTGCAGTTCATGGGGTCACAAAGAGTCAGACATGACTGAGTGACTGAACACAACAGCAAGAAAGGGTCTTTGGAAACCTCTGTTCTGTCTGTCCCTCAGAAGCACAGGTGACAAGGTGCACCTGCGATTGACATCTGAAGGGGTGGGGCCATTTCCTGGGACAGAGCCCTTAACCCGTGGGATCCGATGGAATCTCTGAGTAGATGGTGTCAGAACTGAGTTGAATTGAATTAAATTGTAGGATACCTCACTGGTGTCATACAATTGCTTCTTGTGAGTGTGGGGAGCCTTGCTTCTTACACTGGAATTGGTGTCAGTATCTATTTATTATCTATCCTCTATTTCTATCTATCAGATCTAGTCCCTTAAATCTATTTTTGACTTTCACTGTATAATCATAAGGGATTTGATTTAGGTCATACCTGAATGGTCTAGTGGTTTTCCCTACTTTCTTCAATTTAAGTCTGAATTTGGCAATAAGGAGTTCATGATCAGAGCCACAGTCAGCTCCCAGTCTTGTTTTTGCTGACTATATAGAGCTTCTCCATCTTTGGCTGCAAAGAATATAATCAACCTGATTTTGGTGTTGACCATCTGGTGATGTCCATGTGTAGAGTCTTCTCTTGTGTTGTTGGAAGAGGGTGTTTGCTATGACCAGTGCGTTCTCTTGGCAAAACTCTATTAGTCTTTGCCCTGCTTCATTCCATATTCTAAGGCCAAATTTGCCTGTTACTTCAGGTGTTTCTTGACTTCCTACTTTTGCATTCCAGTCCCCTATAATGAAAAGGACATCTTTTTTGAGTGTTAGTTCTAAAAAGACGCTTGCTCCTTGGAAGGAAAGTTATGACCAACCTAGATAGCATATTAAAAAGCAGAGACATTACTTTGCCAACAAAGGTCTGTCTAGTCAAGTCTATGGTTTTTCCAGTGGTCATGTATGGATGTGAGAGTTGGACTGTGAAGAAAGCTGAGCGCCGAAGAACTGATGCTTTTGAACTGTGGTGTTGGAGAAGACTCTTGAGAGTCCCTTGGACTGCAAGGAGATCCAACCAGTTCATTCTAAAGGAGATTAGTCCTGGGTGTTCATTGGAAGGACTGATGCTAAAGCTGAAACTCCAATACTTTGGCCACCTTATGCGAAGAGTTGACTCATTGGAAAAGACTCTGATGCTGGGAGGGATTGAGGGCAGGAGGAGAAGGGGACAACAGAGGATGAAATGGCTGGATGGCATTACCGACTCTATGGACATGAGTTTGAGTGAACTCCGGGAGTTGCTGATGGACAGGAAGGCCTGGGGTGCTGCGACTCATGGGGTCGCAAAGAGTCAGACATGACTGAGTGACTGAACTGAACTGAACTGATCCTCTCTCTATCTATCTATGTGTCATCAGTCTATCTATTTGTATACACATATATTTACATGTACAGAGCAACATTTGTGTATCCTGCATATGAATATATGTATGTATGTACATACACATGCACATATGTGGGCCCATACATGTATTTTTACATTTAACACATGTGTACAAACATATTCTTTCTCAAATGTATATCTATGGATCTCCATCTCTATCTATAGTGTGCTGCAGTCCATGGGGGTTGCAAAGAGCTGGACACGATTTAGCAACTAAACAATAAAAACCAACAATAGCTTGTATGCTGTTTTCTTCTCAGGAACTAGGATCTGATTCTCCTAAGCTGCAGACTCTCCTATAGTTTATTTATGGGATGCATTCATCCCTCCTCCACTTTCTTTCTGATTTGGGGCCGGCCCTCCAGAGCCTCACTGTGAATTCCCAGTGGGCCTCAGTGGACCCCCATACCTGCTAGTTCTTCAGAGGGGCTCCAGTCTCATTGGCACTTATGGGAAAAAACAAACAAACAAACAACCTTGGCTCATATTTTTTAAAAAAGCTTCTTTTCCTTATGATATATGACCTGTCTATCTTAATATTCCTTACCTGCAAAACAAATTAGAAACACTTTTGAGGTAAACCACTTAAAACATATGTATTTACTTTTTAATTATAAGATTTTAATCAAGCTTTCAAGTCTCTAGTTGAGATGCAGAAGACTTCTCATATTGGGCTTAGATTTCATCAGAAATAAACTGACAACAAGACAGGACTCCTAGGCTTGCATTTCAGACTCCATTGTCTCTGGGTTCTGGCTGGTATTTTGGCCACATCTGCAAGATACCCTGGCCTGACTCACTCGTTCTTAATTCTTCTCTCTCAAAAGATGTTTCAATGGGGCCATTTTTTGTATTTGTAGCCACCTGATGAACTGCCTCCTTCAGTTTTTCTAGATCTTCCTGTCAGCTGATTGGACTGTTGTCCAGTCAACTCTTGATATAATTTCCAGGCTTGACTCAAGGAAGTGGCTATTTTTCCCAATCTGCTCTTTTTGAAACCCTCCCAGAGACAGTGGTTTTCATCATCTCAAAACCAGCTACCCAGCCTGGTGGCCCCATTTGCCTCTCTAAGAGTCTCATAGCAGTGTTGCACCAAATGGCAGGTTTCTGGAGAGAAGCTGAGCTGGCTGATCCACTGCTGCAGGTGAAGAGAAAGGACTTCATGAAATCCCGAGAGCATCCGTAGGTGTGGAGCCTTCCTGCTGGGAACCCTGCACGTTTGCCCTGCCGAAGCAGAGATGGCCCTTCTAGCACTTTCTCTGTTTCCCTAGTTGCTCTTTTCTGCTGCATGTGTGCAATCTGAATCCTGCCTGTGTTTGTTCCTGCTGCTGTCCCAGAGAGTTGCCGTGATGGTGACGTACAGGTACAGCTCAGGTCTCATCTTGAGCTGGAAGAGCTACTGTTGCAGTGAAAAAGAAGAAAAGAGGAATGAGTTTTTCTTTTTTTTCCTGAGAACAAAGAAGATCGAGAGAATAGTGAGCAGACCTCACTGCTATTTTTCACTTTAACTGTTGCTGATTAGGAACAGGACAAATTTTCTCTTCTTGGACTCCAAAATCACTGTGAATGGTGACTGCAACCATGAAATTAGAAGACGCTTGTTCCTTGGAAGAAAAGCTATGGTAAATCTGGACAGCATATTAAAAAGCAAAGACATCACTTTTCTGACAAAGGTCTGTATAGTCAAAGCTATGGTTTTTTCAGTAGTCACGTATGGATGTGAGTTGGACCGTAAAGAAGGCCAAATGCCAAAGAATTAATTCTTTCTAATTGTGGTGTTGGAAAAGTCTCATGAGAGTCTCTTGGACAACAAAGAGATGAAACCAGTAAATACTGAGGGAAATCAACCCTGTATACTCATTGGAAGGACTGATGCTGAAGCTGAAACTCCAATGCTTTGGTCACCTGATGCAAACAGCTGACTCATTGGAAAAGAACCTGATGCTGGGAAAGATTGAAGGCAAAAGGAGAAGGGGGTGGCAGAGGACGAGACAGTTGGATGGCATCACCAATTCAATGGACATGAACTTGGGTGAACTCAGAGAGATGGTGAGCAACATGGAGGCCTGATGTGCTGCAGTCCATGGCGTTTCAAAGAGTTGGACATGACTTAGCGACTGGACAACAATAACAATCTGTTATCTATAACTAAGCTTGCTTTTCTGCCCCCTAGCTCTGCGTGAGCTACAGTCTTCACTTATTATCCTTTATGCTAATCACCTCCTATATCTGGTGCTCACCTTTACAGCACTCTCTTTGTAGACCACCCGTTGTAGTTCCTCTCTTTTTGCATTATAGAAAGAAGACCACAGTGCGATACACAAAAGACAATGGCCCCAACCAACGGGCTACCTGACACCAGCCTATGACTGTTTTTGAAACAATGCAAGAGGAAGAGGGATACAAGATACTTAGACCTTTGTCCTCATCACCAACCCCTGACTGTAAGCCCTCATCTTATATAATCCCTTAGATTCCTCATGGAAGGGAGGGCACAGTTCTTGAGGCACAAGCCTACTGAATCTCTCCTTTCATAAGGATTAACGTCAGTTTCTATTTCCTCTAAATTCTGTCTCTGTATTTTTTTATTCAGCTTTGGCAGGCAGAGAAAGCCAAGATTTTGGTAGCATCACTACTGCTTTCACCTCTGGTAGAGATGTGTTTGTTCACACACATGACAGTTGAGCACATCGAGTCCCTGAAAATCTCAGTACCTGGCCATGGCAGGGTGAAGCTTGTTCCCAGGGCTGCCTACTTCCCAGGCACAGGGTGATCCCTGTAGCAGAGAGCATCCCCTATGGCCTGAGGCAACACTGGTCTTTCCCCTACTGGCTGGGTGCTTCCCTCTCAGCATCTATACATTTCTTTTCTATAGAACATATTAGCAAGGTGAAAAGACAGCCGTCAGAATGGGAGAAGATAATAGCAAATGAAGCAACTGACAAACAACTAATCTCAAAAATATACAAGCAACTCCTACAGCTCAACTCCAGAAAAATAAATGACCCAATCAAAAAATGGGCCAAAGAACTAAATAGACATTTCTCCAAAGAAGACATACAGATGGCTAACAAACACATGAAAAGATGCTCAACATCACTCATTATCAGAGAAATGCAAATCAAAACCACTATGAGGTACCATTTCACACCAGTCAGAATGGCTGCGATCCAAAAGTCTACAAGTAATAAATGCTGGAGAGGGTGTGGAGAAAAGGGAACCCTCTTACACTGTTGGTGGGAATGCAAACTAGTACAGCCACTGTGGAGAACAGTGTGGAGATTCCTTTAAAAACTGGGAATAGAACTGCCTTATGATCCAGCAATCCCACTGCTGGGCATACACACTGAGGAAACCAGAAGGGAAAGAGACACGTGTACCCCAATGTTCATCGCAGCACTGTTTATAATAGCCAGGACATGGAAGCAACCTAGATGTCCATCAGCAGATGAATGGATAAGAAAGCAGTGGTACATATACACAATGGAGTATTACTCAGCCATTAAAAAGAATACATTTGAATCAGTTCTAATGAGGTGGATGAAACTGGAGCCTATTATACAGAGTGAAGTAAGCCAGAAAGAAAAACACCAATACAGTATACTAACGCATATATATGGAATTTAGAAAGATGGTAACAATAACCCTGTGTATGAGACCGCAAAAGAGACACTGATGTATAGAACAGTCTTATGGACTCTGTGAGAGAGGGCGAGGGTGGGAAGATTTGGGAGAATGGCATTGAAACATGTAAAATATCATGTATGAAACGAGTTGCCAGTCCAGGTTCGATGCACGATACTGGATGCTTGGGGCTGGTGCACTGGGATGACCCAGAGGGATGGAATGGGGAGGGAGGAGGGAGGAGGGTTCAGGATGGGGAACACATGTATACCTGTGGCAGATTCATTTTGATATTTGGCAAAACTAATACAATTATGTAAAGTTTAAAAATAAAAAATAAAAAAAAAGAACATAGATGATAAAGTACCTCTTCATAGGATTGGTGGAAGCAGTAATGAATTTATACATCTCGGCTCTTGGAAGGGCATCCAACATGTCAGTGCCATGTAAAGATAGATGTCTTCCTGTCTCAAACAGGAAGAGAACGTTTCTTAGGGAGAAACCAAGCTGATAACTTTTTAAGGGTTTGTTAAATAAGTGTTCATTTTTTTCTATTCTATGTTTTTCCTTTTTTGTTCTTTTTAAGAACTGTAATCTAGATTTTAATTGTTCATAGTTCCTATTTTTCACACCCCCATGTCCAGATCATAAGCACGTGCATCATACATTTTTGTGAGTTCTTGTGTCTCACATCCCTGTGAATGGAGACCAGCTCCTAGTGGTAGTTCCACTGCATTTTGGCAAGATGGCTCTTTAGAGAAGCAACCCCTGTTTTTAGAGGGAGCACACAAATCCCAGTGACAAGGGATGTCAGGACCAGGCAGCCATGTGCTCATCATCTCCCATGTGGACCTTAATGCTCACCTTGTGCTTAAGACCCTGCAGGGGCCTCTTAGAGTCTGTGAGACCACCTCCAAGGACCATGGCTCTTGTGTTCCTCACCCCCTCCCCACCTCCCAATCTATGCTGGTCATCTGCTCCTGGGGTGGACCCAGGAGCACAGGCAGATAATGAGAAGTTTTCATTGTATCTCTTCTGCCTTTTGTTTGCACTGGCTCTCTGGGATGTTGACTTAAGAAAATAGTCACAACTTAAAAGTTGAGAGTTACATTTTATCTGGTGGGAATTTTTTAGGACTTCAAGCCTGGGAGAGAGCATCTCAAGTAACCCTGAGAGAATGGTTCTGAAGAGGTGGGAAAAGGAGTGAGGTTATATAGAAGACTACAACAAAGGGAGCAGGTAGTCTGAACATCAAAGATTAAGGAAAACCAGACATCTTAAATTGAGAAATTTAGTGCTCTTCTATGTATGAGAAGGTGCAAACCTCTGGGCTCACTCATATGCTCCCTTTCATATGCATCTCAGCTACCTGGGACCAACGTCCTGTTTCTTGGTTTATTCAACTTCCTCACTTCCTTGCCCACTGTAGGGAGTGGCAGATGATTGCCTGATAATTGGCACTGTTCATCCTTTTCGGAAGCCCTTGGAGCTCAGAAATTCACATTTGGAAGACCAAGATCACTGATGGCTATGACATCCTTGTGTACTGATATGGCAGAAAGTACTCCATTTCACAGGGACGCTGGACTCTCCAGGCCGCCTCTGGGGGCCATGTCAACACGCCTCCACTTGTACTGGGTGTTGTTACAGAAAGAACTGTGTCCCCTACAAAATTCATACATCGAGACCTATCTGAAATGTGGTTAACATAAAGGATGGCATTTAGGGTGGGCCCTAATCCAATATGATCTAAATATCTTTGTAAGAAGAGATGAGGACACAGACACACACAGAAAGAAGACCCTGTATAGACATAGGGAAAAGACAGCCACCTGCAAGCCCAGCAGTGGACCTCAGAAGAAACCAACCTTACAGACATTTGGAGCTCAGACTTCTGGCCGCCAGGAATGTGAGACCATACATCTCTGTTGTTTAAGCTGCCCTGTGAGTAGAGCTTTGTTATGGCAGCCATAAGGCAGCATTAAGAGCAAGGTACCCAGTCAGTTTTGATTCTCTCTCATCCTGGGTGAGCAGATGGAGCAGTTAGCAAACCTTTTCTCTGGCTTTGTCTTGAATAATGTATTTTTAGGGCGAGCTTGGGAAAGACAGAGGATGCATACAGGACAGCCTCATATTATTTTTACATTGAGTGCTTCCTCCATTCCAAATTGAATAACTACAATCCCATTTAAATGGATGGCATATGCATTTTAATAAGAAAAATAGTATTTTATTCATAATGAAGCATTTTTACTGTTGTATTTTGAGAAAACTGAGGGTGGTCGGTAATCAGAGTTCTGGCAATAAATTATAAGATGCCTCATTGAATTCAAAAGAAATAGTTCTTTAGTTGGCATCTTTTTGCCTTATGTCCTGTCTTATGAGAATGAATCAAGCAGAGGAAATATGTGTACAAAAAAGTACTTGAGGTAAGAAGAAAAGTTTGTTTTAACACTCACAGCTTTTTTAAGAAACCACATGCAGTATCATGCTAATCTATTTTATCTGAGGAACAAAATACCCTTCGATAAAATATCTCACTGGTTTCTCTTGAAACTTTATTGTATTTTCATGCTGCGTGTATGTTCAAACATCTTTCCATAGCATTGCTTCCCAGACCTTCTGTGGCTTTGGACAAGGATGGAAAGCAGATGACATCCAGCTCTCAAAGCTCTCGTGGTGACAGCCACAGGCCCGCACACTCAGTACAGGTGTTTAACACATGTGCTCACCTCTGGTTGGCACACAAACAAGTTTAGGGCAAAGTTCACTTGCTTACTTCCCTGAATATGCCGAACAGTGAAACTGCAGCACAAATAACATAGTGGCGTAAGCCTTGTTATACGTATGATGAAACATCATTAAATCTAGTTGCCCTTAGAAGCCCAGCCTCCTAGCCCAGCCCTCCTTTAGTCCTCCATTAAAATATACGCCACACACTATTTTCAATAGCCAAGACATGGAAACAATCTAATTGCCCATTGACAGAGGAATGGGTAAAGAATATGCATAAACATACAATGGAACATTGCTCATCCATAAAAAAGAATGAAATAGTGTCATTTGCAGCAAGGGCTTCCCAGCTGGCTCAGTGGTAAAAAATCCACCTGCCAATGCAGGAGATGTAGGTTTGATCCCTGGGTCTGGAAGATCCCTTGGAAGAGGAAATGGCAACCCACTCTAGTATTCTTGCCTGGGAAATCTCACGGACAGAGGAGTCTGGCTGGTTACAGTCCCTGGGGTTGCAAAACAGTTGGACATGATTGAGAAACTGGGCATGAGCATGAGCATGGGTGGACCTAGAGAGGATCATACTAGGTGAAGTAAGAGAAAGATGAGCACCATATGGTATCACTTATATGTCAAACCTAAAAAAAATGATACACATGAACTAATTTACAAAACAGAAATAGACTCACAGACACAGAAAACAAGCTTATGGTTACTAAGGGGGAAAGTGGAAGGTATAAACCAGGAATTTGGGGTTAAAATATACACAGTGTTATATATAAAATAAATAACCAACCAAGACCTACTGCATAGCACAGGGAACTATATTCAATATCTTATAACGACGTATAGGGATGAGAATGTAAGAAAAAGAATATGTGTGTGTGTGTGTGTGTGTGTGTGTGTGTGTGTAACTGAATCACTATGCTGTACACTTGAAGTTAATACCACACTGTAAATCAAATACACTTCAATGAAAGAGTAATAAAAAACTCATAAAATATACACCACACAGTGGTGGTCCCCAGCTTTAAACCCCTCAGAGACCCTCTCTTGCACAAAGAATGAAATTTGAAGTCCTCGCTAGAGCCAAGAAGGTCTTGCAAGATTTACACCATTGATCTTTTTTAAAAAAAAAAAAAGCTTATTTATTTTTAATTGATTGATGATTGGTTTACAATATTGGTTTGATTTCTGCCTTATATCATTATGAATTAACCATAATTGTACATATGTCCTTTCCCTCTTGAATCTCCCTCCCACCTTCCACCCATTCCCACCTCTCTAGGTTATTACAGAGCCCCCATTTGATTTCCTTGAGTCATACAGCAAATCCCCATTGGCTATTTACATATGTTAGTATATATGAATCCATGCTACTCTTTCCACTTATCTCACCCTCTCCCTCTTCTCCCCCACCCTTGTCCATAAGTCTGTTCTCTATGTCTGCATCTCCATTGCTGCTCTGCAAACAGATCTTGACTCACCCCTACTTATCCTCAATGTATGTGGTTCCAAAGACCACTGAGGGTTTTCAAAAGATTCCAAGCCCTTTCCAGCTTCAGACTTGTCCCATCAATAGAATGGAGAGGCAGCTCCAACTTCCAATGTAAATCATGAGTCCTGTTCAACTGTGTCTTGGTGTCCACTCTTTTCCCTTATGGCTCCTGTCTTGTTATGAAAATGCATTTTTTTAATATGGTCAGGCAGCATCTATCTTACCCTTTAAAACTGTAAGTTCCACAAGAAAGCCATCTTATATAGTTTGTTCATTGTTTTCCTACGAACTAATATCCCTCCTTACAAACTCACTAGTTTTTGAAAAAAGTGAATTAATGAAGCACAGAGCTATTGCCCAACACCTATTGTTATTTTCATGAAAGTGTATACAGATTTCCTGAGCTTTTCTTCTTCAGGAAAAGAATGCTATCTTGGGATATTCCATATTTTGCTAATTGACATTCATTAGCAGCTGGAAATGAATTTTTAAACAGTTTGAACCTGAGGACATGTTCACCACCAGAGTAGAGGAAATTACTCCTTAGTGGTCGTAAAGGAGATCTGCTACTAATTGGGTCTTAGGCAGTTCCTTTGACCTTGGGCAATTGTGAATTTTCCTTACATGCAAATGAGCTAGCTTAGATACGCTTTCCTGGCCCTGACCTTGACATTTCATGAGACCATAAACAACTGTAATAGGATGTAGAATGCACTATGTTTGTGAGCATTTAATGGTTTACAAAGTGGCAGTTTTGATTTGGCATACATTCCAGGAAGGAAAGTGTTCTCCTGCATACCTCATTATAATTAATCCTCATCTTAGCTTTCAGGGCTTCCCAGGTGGCTCAGTGGTAAAAAAATCTACCTGCCAATGTAGGAGACTTGTGTTCAATCTTTGGGTTGGGAAGATCCCCCAGAGCAGGAATGGCAACCCACTCCAGGAGTCTTGCTTGGGAAATACCATGGACAGAAGAGACTGGCTGGCTACTGTCTATGGAGTCACAAAAGAGTCAGACAACTTAGCAACTCAACAACAACCAGTGTCTTTCAACCAGGCTGCCCACTGCCAACCATGAACTCCTTCTTGGTTTACTCCAGGGTCTAGGCTCTACAAACCAAGCGTCCAATCTTCTCTAGTGTCTGTTCTTGTATAACTTGGGAGCTAAGTATGTTTTTCTTACATCTTCAATTGGTTACAAAAAACTCATCAAAGGAATACTGTTGAGAGACATGAAAATTAGATTAAATTCAAATTTCAGTACCCGTAAATATGCTCCACTTGAGCATGGCCACTCCTATTTGTTTGTTTACTTGTTGTCTACAGCTTGTTCTACAATGACAGAGCTGAGTAGTGGTGACATTGATCTATATTTCTGTCTTTGTGCCAGTACCATACTGTCTTGATGACTGTGGCTTTGCAGTAGAGCCTGAAGTCAGGCAGGTTGATTCCTCTAGTTCCATTCTTCTTTCTCAAGATTGCTTTGGCTATTTGAGGTTTTTTGTATTTCCATACAAATTGCGAAATTATTTGTTCTAGTTCTCTGAAAAATATCGTTGGTAGCTTGATAGAGATTGCATTGAATCTATAGATTTCTTTGGGTAGTATACTCATTTTCACTATATTGATTCTTCTGATCCATGAACACGGTATATTTCTCCAACTATTTGTGTTCTCTTTGATTTCTTTCACCAGTGTTTTATAGTTTTCTACATATAGGTCTTTTGTTTCTTTAGGTAGATATATTCCTAATTCTTTTATTCTTTTCGTTGCAATGGTGAATGGAATTGTTTCCTTAATTTCACTTTCTGTTTTCTCATTGTTAGTGTATAGGAATGCAAGGGATTTCTGTGTGTTGATTTTATATCCTGCAGCTTTACTATACTCATTGATTAGCTCTAGTAATTTTCTGGTGGTGTTGTTAGGGTTTTCTATGTAGAGGATCATGTCATCTGCAAACAGTGAGAGTTTTACTTCTTCTTTTCCAATCTGGATTCCTTTTATCTCTTTTTCTGCTCTGATTGCTGTGGCCAAAACTTCCAAAACTATGTTGAATAGTAGTGGTGAGAGTGGGCACCCTGTATTGTTTCTGAATTTAGGGGAAATGCTTTCAATTTTTCACCATTGAGGATAATGTTTGCTGTGGGTTTGTCATATATAGCTTTTATTATGTTGAGGTATGTTCTTTCTATGCCTGCTTTCTGGAGGTTTTTTATCATAAATGGATGTTGAATTTTGTCAAAGGCTTTCTCTGCATTTATTGAGATAATCATATGGCTTTTATTTTTCAGTTTGTTAATGTGGTGTATTACATTGATTGATTTACAGATATTGAAGAATCCTTGCATCCCTGGGATAAATCCCACTTGATCATGATGTATGATTTTTTAAATACGTTGTTGAATTCTGTTTGCTAGAATTCTATTAAGGATTTTTGCTTCTATGTTCATCAGTGATATTGGCCTGTAGTTTTCTTTTTTGGTGGCATCTTTGTCAGGTTTTGGTATTAGGGTGATGGTGGCTTCATAGAATGAGTTTGGAAGTTTACCTTCCTCTGCAATTTTCTGGAAGAGTTTGAGTAGGATAGGTGTTAGCTGTTCTTCAATACGTTTTTATTGAGTGAGATATGGAGTATTTCCTACCATATAGGTAAACTACGATGTTACATTCATCAGTGATTGTAGCCCTCCAGTGTGAGTTTCTGAGCCCTAAGGGCACTCAGGAAGGAGAAGAATATCTGTGATCTAACAACCATGAAATTAAAAGACACTTACTCCTTGGAAGGAAAGTTATGACCAACCTAGATAGCAGAGACATTACTTTGCCAACAACTCCGGGAGTTGGTGATGGACAGGGAGGCCTGGCGTGCTGTGATTCATGGGGTCGCAAAGAGTCAGACATGACTGAGCAACTGATCTGATCTGATTATATAAAGTGAAGTAAGTCAGAAAGAAAAACAATACAGCATATTAACGCATATATATGGAATTTAGAAAGATGGTAATGATGACCCTATATGCGAGACAGCAGAAGAGACACAGATATAAAGAATAGACTTTTGGACTCTGTGGGAGAAGACAATGGTGGAATTGAAACCGTTTATCTCAGGTTCGGACTTGAATCCACATGACTGGGACTCAAATCCAGTCAAAACCCTGCTTGGGACTTAAACCCACATGGCTGGGACTCAAACCCAGCCAAAACCTGCTTGGGACTTGAACCCATGTGAATGGGACTCAAACCCAGCCAAAACCCAGTGTACCTGGTTTCAGGACTCAATGAAGCTCAGGTTCTTGATGTTTCACTGCAGGAAGAATTCAGTGAGAGACAAAGTGATAGGTAAGAAGTGGATTTATTCAGATACAGAGAGACGCACACTCCACTAACAGGGTGTGGGCCATTGCAGAGGGCGAGTAAGGCCCTGAAATTCGGTGTGGTTAGTTTTTATAGGCTGGGTAATTTCATATGCTAATGAGTGGGAGGATTATTCCGACTATTTTGGGGAAGGGGCTGAGATTTCTAGGATTTGGGCCACAACTCCTTGGTCTTTTAATAGTGTCTTGGAACTGTTATGGCATCTCTGGGTGTGTCATTTCACTTGCTGATTGAGGATCAAGGTCTAGTCTTATCTGCCATCTTGGTCCCATTTGATTCTAATCAGTTTTACATTGTGTCCTTGGGCTATGTCATTCTTTCAATAGTTGTGCCCTGCCCCTTTCCCTCCTGCTACAGGATGATTTGAGAGAATAGCATTGAAACATGTATATTACCTTATGTGAAGTAGATAACCAATCCAATTAAACAAGGCACTCATAGCTGGTGCATTGGGACTGTCAGGTGAGTGTATGCTCCTCGGTTCTGTCTCGCCACAACAAAGATTTGGAGTGACAGACATTAAAGCCCTTGGCACGTCACAGCTCTTGGGTCTTCGACAAACCTGTAGCTCTTAGACAAATCAGTGTTACAGCTCTATTTTATTTAGAAGATAGCAGGAGATTCCATCCTCGAAGTGTGAGGGCATGCCAACCCAAAGACTCAAACAGAAGAGAGTGGAGGAGTGTGCCAGTGCGTGGGACACAGTGAGAGAGAGAGAGAGAGCCCTTTGGCTCCTCTTTTTGTATGTTTTTTCCTACCCCTGGGCCTGCCCTATGCAAACTGGGCTAGCCAGGAGTGCTGTTTGTTCTACCTGAAGTCCTCACTCAGGTCCTCGGACCTTCCTTTGACCATCTTTTGTTCTATTTTCACGGACTTTTCCCTTCCTTGTCTTTTAACCACCACCATTTTGGATTCCTGTTTCCTATTCTAACTACCTAACAGGACAACTCAGAGGGATGGGTTGGGGAGTGAGGTGGGAGTGTGGTTTGAGACGGGGGACATATGTACACCTGTGGCTGATTCATGTCAATGTATGGCAAAAACCACCACAATATTGTAAAGTAAGTATCCTCCAATTAAAATAAATTAATTGATTAAAAGAAAAAACATAACTATCAACTTTTAGGGTGATTGTATCAAAAGTGATACAATAAACATCACAGTGCACAGTTGTTAGACCTTAAAATTAATCAAGGGTTCATTATACAATATATGATTGCCATTATCATTCACATTCTGGTCTGTTAAGTTTTTGTTACAACCTTGTGTATATTGTCACCCTGCTTATTTAACTTATATGCAGAGTACATCATGAGAAACGCTGGGCTGGAAGAAGCACAAGCTGGAATCAAGATTTCTGGGAGAAATATCAATAACCTCAGGTATGCAGATGACACCACCCTTATGGCAGAAAGTGAAGAGGAACTAAAAAGCCTCTTGAGGAGAGTGAAAAAGTTGGCTTAAAGCTCAACATTCAGAAAACTAAGATCATGGCATCTGGTCCCATCACTTCATGGCAAATAGATGGGTAAACAGTGTCAGACTTTATTTTGGGGGGCTCCAAAATCACTGAAGATGGTGACTGCAGCCATGAAATTAAAAGACGCTTACTCTTTGGAAGGAAAGTTATGACCAACCTAGATAGCATATTCAAAAGCAGAGACATTACTTTGCCAACAAAGGTCCGTCTAGTCAAGGCTATGGTTTTTCCAGTGGTCATGTATGGATGTGAGAGTTGGACTGTGAAGAAAGCTGAGCGCCAAAGAATTAATGCTTTTGAACTGTGGTGTTGGGGAAGACTCTTGAGAGTCCCTTGGACTGCAAGGAGTTCCAACCAGTCCATTCTGAAGGAGATCAGCCCTGGGATTTCTTTGGAAAGAGTGATGCTAAAGCTGAAACTCCAGTACTTTGGCCACCTCACGCAAAGAGTTGACTCATTGGAAAAGACTCTGATGCTAGGGGGGATTGGGGGCAGGAGGACAAGGGGACAACAGAGGATGAGATGGCTGGATAGCATCACCGACTTGATGGACTTGAGTTTGAGTAAACTCCGGGAGTTGGTGCTGGACGGGGAGGCCTGGTGTGCTGTGATTCATGGGGTGGCAAAAGGTCAGACACAGCTGAGCAATTGAACTGAACTGAACTATGTATATTATAAACAGAAATTTATTACCAGAAAAATTTCATAAATGACATACCATGAAATTTTTCATTTCTAAAAGATCTGCCCAGAAAGATTCACCTTGTTGAGTATAAGATAAAATAATACAAAAACAATAATAATTTAAAAAGAGGAAATAATACCCACAGGACTTTAAGAAAATGTTGCCAGATAGTATAGAGTCTGCTTTTTCAGAGAAAAGTGCAGTGAAACATGGTGTATTTATAATAGATGTTCTGCCCCTGCACAGAGGTCTCTGCTACATGGCCTGCCACACTCTAATGAAATACCAGAATGCTTTAATAAGACATGTACAAAGTTTCAAATAAATACATTAAGTGCAAAAATAGTTGTTGGTATTTACTCAAACTCAGGTGTTTCCATATTCACTTATGTAACAAATCATTAGCCACAGGTGTTAGTTTTCTGTGAAAATCCCCCAGTCTATAATGTGATATCTCATGTGTCAGTTCAGTTCAGTCGCTCAGTCATGTCTGACTCTTTGCGACCCCATGAATCACAGCACGCCAGGCCTCCCTGTCCATCACCAACTCCCGGAGTTCACTTCAGAAAACGAAGATCATGGCATCCGGTCCCATCACTTTATGGGAAATAGATGGGGAAACAGTGGAAACAGTGTCAGACTTTATTTTTGGGGGCTCCAAAATCACTGCAGATGGTTACTGCAGCCATGAAATTAAAAGACGCTTACTCCTTGGAAGGAAAGTTATGACCAACCTAGATAGCATATTGAAAAGCAGAGACATTACTTTGCCAACAAAGGTCCGTCAAGTCAAGGCTACGGTTTTTCCTGTGGCCTCATGTATAGCTAAATCATTTTGCTGTTCACCTGAAACACTGTCAACTGTACTTCAATAAATGTATATATTAAGATAAAAAATAATACAATATCTTCATCCAGAATTTGGATTAAAATCTAGATATATTGGTCCTATCAGTCAGTCAGTCAGTTCAGTCGCTCAGTCATGTCCAACTCTTTGCAACCCCGTGGGCTGTAGCATGCCAGGCTTCCCTGTTCATCACCAACTCCCAGAGCATGCTCAAACTCATGTCCATCGAGTCGGTGATACCATCCAACACTCTTATCTTCTGTCATCCCCTTCTCCTCCTGCCTTCAATTTTTCACAGTACAAACATCATTTCTGAGGAGTCAGTTCTTCGCATCAGGTGGTCAAAGTATTGGAGCGTCAGCTTTAGCATCAGTCCTTTCAATGAATATTCAGGACTGATTTCCTTTAGGATTGACCATTCCCCCATAATGGATAAGAAGCCCCAGAATAGGGTTGAGTGCAAGTCACCTTCACTAAATATTGATTCCACATGTCTGCCAACACCTTGGCCTTTCTGGGGAATTTTGGATGATGTCAATCACATGTGAAGAGTGGGCTCCAATGCACAGCCATGGGAACATTTCAAACCCAGTAGCTGCTGATGCTGCAGGACACCTTCCTTGCAACTAAGGATGTGTTTACAACTCAGTGGTGCTAAAATTACCCATTTAGAAAGTCTTTTTCTTAAGATTTCCCTTGGGTGACCCTGAGAGGCAAAGTAATTTTGAACCTAAAGGCCCACAGTGTATACTACCTTGTAATGGAAATAATGTCAGCTTAACTACTCAGGGCCTCTGGATTCAAAATCGAGCTAAGGATGCCCATAAAAGACTGTTTTGTGAACACTGGCTATTGCTTATAAACCACAAATACTGTATACGGTGAATAAAACTTTTGATCATCATCAGCTAAACAACTCCCAATCAATACAATCAATCAATATACTTTTTCTCATCTTCATATCCAACTTGAAAGTAAGCCTGAGCATTTTTTGCCCCATGGATTGTAACCCAGCAGGCTCCTCTGTCTTTGGGATTCTCTAGGTAAGAATACTGGAGTGGGTTGCCATTCCCTTTTCCAGGGGATCTTCTAGACTCAGAGATCAAACCTAGGTCTCCTGCATTGCAGGCAGATTCTTTATCATCTGAGCCACCAGGGATGCCCCCATAAATAAGTAAATATACATATATCCAGGCTTTTCAGTTTCTGCTTCAAAACGTTAAGAGCTTGAAAGTCATTACTGCAATCTTTGTAAGACACAGCTCAAAAAGCTGAAAATCAACAATTTTTTTGGACCCATCAGAGAACTGACATTGAAGGAAAGCTGACACTCCAGACAGACGTATGTAGAGAGATACAGCCACTACAATCTACTTACCTGGAGTGAATTCACTGGAGCCATTCACGCTTAAATGGTCATTTTGATGAACTGTGAAGTCTGAGTATGGACTTGTTATTAGGGTAAGGAACACCTGGGAGTAGCAGTCTTTGGGAACCCCCATGCTTTTGATAGTGTACTGCCAGGAACACCATCTAGTTCTCTCTTTGAAGAGCAGATGTTCTCCTATGTCCCTGACCAGAGGAGGGGCCAGGTAACTACTCTGAAATAGTCCCCAGGCATTCTCCTAAACCAAGGCCAACTCAGCATGGGAAAGGTTTATCAGAACCTTATCGCAACACAGAGGAAAGGAAATGTCTCATCCTGGCTCCCTTTAGCCTTCTTGTCTCACAGAAGGGGTGAGAAAGCTAAGAAACACTTGAAAAGATCACAGTCCAGGGGCACGAGCCCACTAAAGTACAAAGACTTGAATTGTAATATTTTATAACACTTCCTCTCCCTACCTTTCCACATCAACATGGTGCCCAGGTGGCACTAGTTGTAAAGAATCTACCTGCCAATGCAGGAGACATAAGAGACTTGGGTTCAATCACTGGGCTGGAAAGATCTCCTGGAGGAGGGCATAGCAACCCACTCGAGCATTCTTGCCTGGAGAATCCCATGGACAGAGGGGCCTGGTGGGCTACCATCCATAGGGTTGCCAAGAGTCAGATACAAATGAAGTGACTGAGCATGCTTGGAGCTAAAGAAATTGTAACATGCAGATGAAAGTTCTTAGGGAAGCACGAAAATGTAGTAGAGATGTCAGATGTTTAGTGCTATGAACTGAATACATTTATTGTAGCTCCATCTACTTTGTATTAATAGTAAACAACTGTGATCATAATATTTCCTTTGAACTAAAAGTCAATACATCTCAGAATTTGGAAAAATAGATAAAATATCCATTACTCCTCCACATTGATAAAACACTTTAAAAAATATTAATCTTTATTTCCTTAACATGCTGGGTCTTTGTTGTGGCGCTCAGGATTGGCATGTGGGATCCAGTTCCCCTATCAGGGGTCAAAGTTGGGCCCTCTGCACTGGTAGGGTGGAATCTTAGCCACTAGACCAGCAGGGAGGTCCCTACAAAACACTTTTAAAAGTTCTTTTCTTCATCATTCCAATCTGAGCCAGATGAATCTATATAAAATGACACCAACATGCAAGAGAAAGGAACTGTGTTTATTTAATTCAAGTGTTCTGATAGGCAGTTTCAGCTGCTTTATGCTGAAGATCAGAAGACAAGAAAAAGAGAAGTAGAACACCCTTGATGGTTTCCTCAAGGAAAGCAGAAATTACAGGATTTTCCCAATGTAGCTCTTTTCAGAGGAAAATGAGTTTCATCAAAGATGTTTGTAAAAGCATACATCAGGATATATGGATTTCCAGATCCTTTGATATTCACATGCATCTTGTAAAACTTTCCACAGTTTGGAATACTTCTTTTGCAAAACATATTTTCCGTTCAAAATGCCCCTGGGTGTGGGGGGGTGCATGACATGAAAATTTAGGAAACATTGCCAGGATGTGTGGTCCATGACAAGCAAGGAAGATGATTTTACACAGAAAAGGAGACCCTTGGGACTCTGACTGAGAAGGGATAGAATCACTGAAGTTCTTCCTAAGAAAAGCAGTGAAGGCTAAAAAGAATCTGTTCTGGTGTCTTAGCATGCACTGCATTTCTCTCTACTGCAGCAGACATGTCCATCTGTCCTGTCCAACCCCCAGCTGGCCAGATTCCACATGTGTGCTTGGGGCAGAAAGGAGAAGGCTGATTTTATTTGCACTGATGTATGGTGGCTTTATTCTCAGAATATTCTGGTCTCCAAAGGGCCATGTGAGGTTTAAAGCAATATTTTGTTGTTGTTCAGTCAATAAGTCACGCCCAGCTCTTTGTGACCCCATGGACTGCAGCACACCAGGCTTCCCTGTCCTCCACCATCTCCTGGAGTTTGCCCAAACTCAAGTCCATTGAGTCGGTGATGCCATCCAACCATCTCATCCTCCGTTGCCTACTTCTCCTCTTGCCCTCAATCTTTCCCACCATCAGGGTCTTTTCCAATGACCCTGGTGGTTGGCATCAGGTGGTTAAAGTATTCAAATTACTCACTTGTTCAAATTAAGAAAAGATAGCTCCTCAAGAATGACACTCCGTCTCCGCTCTGAGGTGACAACCACCTCAGGGGTTCTTTGCTTTTATTTCTCTCTGTTACATTAGAAAACCCTTTCCTCTGATCTCTTATTCTCAGTGTTTTCACCAATAAAAATCTGTAGACAACCCTTTGTGCAGATCCGTTTTACAGCCCACTTTTCACACTTGCTCTCATTTCATCCTTGCAGCATCATTTTATGGGTGAGCAAATGGAGACTTCCAGATACTTGGTTGCTAGAATATGGTGTCTGGAGGCTCACATTCACATGCTGTGATTATGGAACCAGTTAGTCTTGACTATTGGACATGCTCACCAGCTCCTCCTCAGGGCTGCAGGAAGTTGCTTCTGTCCTCAGCCCTGTCCTTCCCTTTCAAGGGGACACCTACACAAGCTTGTTTCTGCCACTGTTGGTAAACTAGGCAAAACCAGTCTATTGTAGAGCTAATGACTGTTTCCTAAGGACTCCCTCCACTGTTATGCATCACCCTTCCCAGCCTGTATTATGATCACGTTAAAATTCTAAAGGTTAAAAGGAAATAAAGTCATTTAAAAGGAAATTATCAGGGTCATTGTCTATTTTTTTCTTTTCATTCTAGTGAAAGAGTTACTAGAATTTGTGGTATGTACATGTGTATGTGTGTGGTATGTGTATGTGATGTGTGTTTGGTGAGTGTGCACATTGTGGTGTGTGTGTATGATGTGTATGTATGTGGTATGTGTATTTGATGTGTGTTTGGTGTGTGTGCACATTATGGTGTGTGTGTGTGTGTGTGTATGGTATGTATGTGTGTGGTATGTGTATGTGATGTGTGTTTGGTGTGTGTGCACATTGTGGTGTGTATGTGTGTGTGTGTGGTATGTATGCATGTGGTATGTGTATGTGTATGTGAAGTGTGTATGTTGTGTGTGCACATTGATGTGTGTGCAAGTACATGTGTATAGTGTGCTCTGTGTGTACACTTGTACCTTTTCTTCCCAAGGTGAGGGCAGGAAGCTTTAACAGAACAGCTCACACATATAGGAAAACTGAGCAGAGTGCAGTGAGAGAGTGCTGCAGAATTTATTTGGCGTTCCCTTCCTCAGGGTGTGTTTTCATCCTGCTCCAGAGTTAAAAATGATAGTTCAGATCCTCTTTTAATCACAGGTGGAAAATTTTGTCCTGCAAGTAACAAGGATGCACACAAATTGAGTCCAGGATTGTGTAAATGAAAACACAACTTGCCTCTTTATATCAGAAAAATATGTCAAATGTGCCACTAATTTCCAAATATTTCAAATAGAATAAACACACTCAATAAAAGCTACAGATTAAAGAAGTTAATTCCTGTACTATTAAATAGAAGAGACTGAGATTCTGAAATGGAGACCTGAAGAAAGAAGAAAAGGAAGATGAATTCAACTTTGAAGTTTGCTTAAGTTCCACAAGACCAGTATCTAACGTGGCAGCAATAAACTCCATTTGGAAAAAATTACAGTAGGAAAGTCTGGGGAATAAAAATATCTCAGGAAGACCAGCCAAATATTATTGAGAAGTTCAGGGCTAAAATTTAAGTTCTGGAAACACATTCTTACCCAATGTGAACCGTAGTAGAAAACTCAAATTTGCTGCTTTAAAAGGTAAAAAATGTTGCTCCTATATACCTTTAGGGAAATGAAATTTTAAGTTCAAAGAAATTTCTTGTATTTATATTTTTTCAGTTTGTATAATTAATTCCCAAATGCCAAAATTCATTTTGCAATTGTGGAGATTAATTGCACCTCCACTCCCAAGCCCGCCAACACACATGCATACACATCTTACTTAAGGTTTTCTGGGATGCTACAAGAAATTAAGGACTGAGATTCATTAAAAATCTTCCACAAATTTATTTCATTCTGGTGGGTGTGTAATGGTGTCTTATTGTGTTCTTAATTTGTATTTGCTTGATAAACAATGACATTAGACACGTTTCAGTATGTCTAATAGACTTTTGAGTATACTCTTTTGACAAGTGGCTACTCTGTTCTTTTGCCCATGAAGAAATGGGTTGTCTTTTTCTTGTCTTATAGCTTTAGAATTGCTTTAAATATTTGGAATATGAGACACTAGTCAGATGTAAGTACTGAAAATATTTTCTTCTAATCCAATTGTCCTTTCACTCTCTTTTGTGGTATCTTTTGATTGGTGCAACTTATTTAATCCTATGGATCAAAATTTCTTTATGGCTAGTACTTTGAGTCATATTTAAAGGTCAAGAGGATATTACACAAAGATCAAGAAGATATTCTCTTGTCTTATTTTATAGAAATTTAATAGATTTCTTTTTTTCATTTACTTGTATTTTAGATTAATTTTCATACTAGGTTGTTATAGGAGGTAAGAGTTAAGGTTGTTTTCTGTTTGTTTGAATTAATTTTTATTGGAGTACAGTTGATTTACACTGCTGTGGTAGTTTCTGCTGTACAGCAAAGTGAATTTGTTATACATATACATATATCTGGGCTTCCCAGGTGGCTTTGGTGATAACCTGCCTGCCAATGCAGGAGACATAGGAGACCTGGGTTTGATCCCTGGGTTGGTAAGATATCCTGAAGGAGGGCATGGCAACCCACTCCAGTGTTCTTGCCTGGAGAATCCCAGGCGCAGAGGAGCCTGGTGGGCTATGTTCCACAGGGTCTCACAGAGTCAGACATGACTGAAGCGACTTAGCATGCATGCATGCGTGCACATATCTATTCATTTTCAGATTTTTTTTTCCCCAGATAGGTCATTACAGAGTATCAAGGAGAGTTCCCTGTGCTATATACGCTCAATATATTGTTCTAATATTGCTTTATATAAAGTCATCTTTCAGAATAATTAAAATAAAAATACATGATTTTATTCTTTATTTTTTCTCACAACACTCTTTGGTTATGTTGATTCCAGCTTCTGGCTTGCATCATTTTTCTCCTTCCTGAGTGACTTATTTAACATGTCTTGGAGGGCAGATTTACCATCCATGTATTCATTTGGTCTTTGTAGGCCTGAAAAAATCTTCATTTTTCTTTCACTTAAAAAAAGGTATTGAACTTTATGATTATTAATTAAATATATTCATGGCACAAACTATTAATCATGTATTAGGCAACAAACAAAATATCTTTAATTATCAAAAAGAATAATTGTACAGGCTACAATTTTTAAAAATCAGGATTCAGTGAGACTGAAATGTGTTATCAATACATAAAAAAATACTCAAACATAAGCATTTAAACATATATACATACATGATAGACACACAGAATCCTAAATAATAAAATAGCTTTTAATAATGAGACAGATAAACATTAAAATGTGACAGAAACAAAGTTGCATTTAGAGGAAATCTTTTATTATTGTGTCGAAGCAGTAGAGCAAATTTATTTCAGATGCAACTTGAGATTTAGAGAACTCAAAAATAAACCTAAGAATAACTGTTGAAATTAATTTAAATCATGAAAATGGAAAAATGTTTAGAAAAAATTAGAAAAATGTGTTAGTAAGGAAGTCTTTAATCGCAAGTAAACTCTAGCTCAATTGAATCAGTTGAAAAGAAAATATTTTACAGAGCATGAATCCAAATTTAGAGCTATTCCATGCACAGAGTGGTCAGTGCTGCCACGATAGCCTTCATTCCTACCCTTCTTTGTATGCTGTATTTCATCAAGGTCATCTCTTCTTATGTGTACCAAATGGCTCTAACCTTCCTAGATGCCCCTCCCAGGCATGACAACATCTAAATATGTAGCATCTGTGACTCTTTTGAATCATATAAAATATCCTATCCTATCTTTCACTTTTAAAGGATAAATTGCTTGTGTAGGATTCTAAGTTGATTCTTTCTGTTGTTTAGTCACTAAGTCGTGTCTGACTCTTTTGGGACCCCATGGATTGTAGTCCACCAGGCTTCTCTGTCTATGGGATTTCCCAGAAAGAATACTGGAGTGGGTTGCCATTTTCTCCTCCAAGTTGATTCTTTACATCTTTCAAAAAATTTAGTATTTCACGTCACATTCTTTTGCTTACATTGTTTCTGACTAGGAATCAGGATAATTCCTATTATTCTGTAATTCTTAACCTTTGCTGTAGTTTTATTCTTTGGAAAAAAAGCCTCATTCTTTGCTATAATGAGAAATTGCTCTAAGGATAAGTGAATTTCCCACTTCTGGTAATTTTCCCCTTTCTCTGGCTTTTTGGGAGATTTTCTCTTTCTACGGGTTTTCTGTCATTTGAACCTGGTGTGCCTCGGTATGGTTTTCTTTTCCTTTTTTTTTTTTTTTTGAGGGATGGGTATTTATCCCATTTGGTATTCTCTAAACTTCCTGGATCTGTAGTTTGGTGTTTGTTATTCATTTCAAAATTCTTTCCATTATATTCAAATGTTCCTTCTGCATTGTTCTTCTTTTTAAATTGTAGAATAATTGCTTTACAGAATTTTGTTGTTTTCTGTCAAGCCTCAACATGAATCAGCCATCAGTTCAGTTGAGTTCATTCAGTTCAGTCACTCAGTCATATCCGACTCTGCAACCCCATGAATCACAGCACGCCAGGCCTCCCTGTCCATCTCTAACTCCCGGAGTTCACTCAAACTCATGTCCATCAAGTTGGTGATGCCATCCAGCCATCTCATCCTCTGTTATCCCCTTGTCCTCCTGCCCCCAATCCCTCCCAACATCAGGGTCTTTTCCAATGAGTCAACTCTTTGCATGAGGTGGCAAAAATATTGGAGTTTCAGCTTCAGCATCAGTCCCTCCAATGAACACCCAGGACTGATCTCCTTTAGGATGGACTGGTTAGATCTTCTTGCAGTGCAAGGGACTCTCAAGAGTCTTCTCGAACACCACAGTTCAAAAGCATCAATTCTTCAGCGCTCAGCTTAGTATATATATATCTCCTGCCTTTTGAACCTCCCTCCCATCTCCCTCCCCATCCCACCCCTCTAGGTTGATACAGAGCCCGTGTATGAGATTCCTGATCCATACAGCAAATTCCTGTTGGCTATCTATTTTTCATATTGTAATGTAAGTTTCCATTTTGATCTCTCCATACATCTCACCCTCTCCTCCCCTCTCCCCATGTCCATAAGTCTATTCTCTGTGTCTGTTTCTCCATTGCTGCTCTGTAAATAAATTATCCAGTACCATTTTTCTAGATTCCATGTATATGCATTAGAATACAATATTTATCTTTCTCTTTCTGACTTACTTCACTCTGTATAATAGGTTCTAGGTTCATCCGCCTAATTAGAACTGACTCAAATGTGTTCCTTTTAATGGCTGAGTAATATTCCATTGTGTGTGTACAACTTCTTTATCATTCGTCTGTTGATGGACATCTAGGTTGCTTCCATGTTCTAGCTATTGTAAATAGTGCTTCAGTGAACAATGGGATACCTGTGTCTTTTTCAGTTTTTGTTTCCTCATGGTATATGCCTAGGAGTGGGATTGCTGGGTCATATGCTGGTTTTATTACTAGTTTTTTAAGGAATCTCCATACCATCTTCCACAGTGGCAGTATCAATTTACATTCTCACCAACAGTGAAAGAGCATTCCCTTTTTCCACATCCTCTCCAGTATTTGTTGTTTGTAGACTTTTTTATGATTGCCATTCTGACCGGTATGATGTGATATCTCACGGCAGTTTTGATCTGCATTTCTCTAATAATGAGTGATGTTCAGCATCTTTTCATGTGTTTGTTAGCCATCTGTATGTCTTCTTTGGAGAAATGTCTGTTTAGGTCTTTTCCCCACTTTTTGATTGGGTTGTTTGTTTTTCTGGCATTGAGTTGCATGAGCTGCTTGTATATTTTGGAAATTAACCCTTTGTCAATTTTATAATTTACTATTACTTTCTCCCATTCTGAGGGTTGTGTTTTCACCTTGCTTATAGTTTCCTTTGTTGTGAAAAAGCTTTTAAGCTTAGTCAGGTCCCACTTGTTTACTTTGTTATTATTTCTGTTACTCTGGGAGGTGGGTCATAGAAGATCTTGCTTTGATTTATGTCATCGAGTGTTCTGCCTTTATTTTCCTCTAAGAGTTTTATGGTTTCTGGTCTTATATTTAGGTCTTTAATCCATGTTGAGTTTATCTTTGTGTATGGTGTTAGGAAGTGTTCTAATTTCATTCTTTTACACGGAGCTGTCCAGTTTTCCCAGCACCATTTATTGAAGAGTCTGTCTTTGCCCCATTGTATATTCTTGCCTCCTTTGTCAAAAATAAGGTACCCATAGGTGCATGGGTTTATTTCTGGGCTTTCTATCTTGTTCCATTTGTCTATAGTTCTGTTTTTGTGCCGGTACCATACTCTCTTGATGACTGTAGCTTTGTAGTATAATCTGAAGTCAGGAAGGTTGATTCTTCCAGGTCCATTCTTCTTTCTCTAGACTCTTTTGGCTATTCGGGGTCTTTTGTGTTTCCATATGAATTATGAAATTTTTTGTTTTGGTCTGTGAAAAATGCCATTGGTAATTTGACAGGGATCACATTGAATCTATAGATTGTGTTTGGTAGTATAGTCATTTTCACAATATTGATTCTTCCTACCCAGGAACATGAAATATCTCTCCATCTGTTTATGTTGCCTTTGATTTCTTTCACTAGTGTCATAATTTTCTGTGTATAGCTCTTTTGTCTCCTTAGGTAAGTTTATCTTAGACATTTAATTCTTTTTGTTGTGATGGTTAATGGGATTGATTCCTTAATTTCTCTTTCTGATTTTTCATTGTTGGTATATAGAAGTGCAAGTGATTTCTGTGCATTGATTTTGTATCCTGCAACTTTGCTAAATTCACAGATTAGCTCTAGTAATTTTCTGATGCCATCTTTAGGGTTTTCTATGTACAGTATCATGTCATCTGCAAACAGTGATGCACATTTCTTGTTTTCTTTTTCTGATGTATCAATTGAACATATGTTATACCTTTCAAATTGTCTCACCATTTGGGGATGCTCTGCTTCTCCTCCCCTGCCCCAAATATTTTTCTCTCTGTATTTCAGTTTAAGAAGCTTTTATTTACCTGTCTTCAAGTTCACTAGTACCTTTGCTATGTAGCACCAATGGATGAGCCCATCAAAATGGCCTTAATATCTCTTACGGTGCTCTGAATTTCTATCATTTTTCTTTTGATTCTTTCTTAGGGTTTCCAACTCTGCTTGCATTACTAATCTTTTCTTACTTGTCTCCCATTTCTCTCAGAGACATTAACATAGGAGTCATAGTTATTTTAAATTTGTGGTCTGGTAATTCCAACATTTATGTCATATATAGTTATTCTTTGGTATCCATTGTGTACCAAAGTTGTTCTTTGGTATCCAAAAGCCTCCACAGATATCAAAATCTCTGGGTGCTCAGTTCCTTATATATTGGGCTGGCCAAAAGTTCATTTGGATTGTTAGTAAGATGTTATGGAAAAAATCCAAATGGAATTTTTGGCCAACCCTAGAAAACGGTATAGTACAGTAAATACAGTTGGTCCTTTAGATTCATGAGTTTGGAATCCACAGACACAGAGGGCCAACTATACACCTCTGGTTCTGATGCTTGCTTTGTCTTTTCAGGTTTTGCTTTTTCATGCTTTTTTGAATGCTTTGCAATTTTTTGTTGAAGGCTGGATGTTCCCAGTCAACAGGAACTATAGTAGATAGAACTGTGATGCTGGGTTTTGTGTTCATCTGGGCAGAAGTTAGATGATATTTGCTCTTGCTGTCAGGGCCAGAGGCTTCCTATTCCTTCTGCATCATTTGTTTTCTTCTCCCCTGTTGACTTTGGCTACCTGTACCCCCACCACACATATAAAATCTTCATTCCTCACCTCTTTTAGCTGTAATCTAGTGTTTTTCATACTTGAGCACTGGTGGTAATGAGGGGGAAAAGTGTAAGTCATTCAGTCATGTCCAACTCTTTGCAACCACTTAGATTGTAGCCCGCCAGGCTCCTCTGTCCATGGATTTCTCCAGGCAAGAATCAACTGGACTGGGTTACCATTCCCTTCTCCAGGGGATCTTCCCAACCCAGAGATCAAACCCCGGTCTCCTGCACTGCAGGTGGATTCTTACCATCTGAGCCAGCAGGGAAGCCCAGTGAAGAGGAAGGGGAAGCATTTTATTACCTTGTGATTAAATCTCAGTGTTTTAGTGAGTCATGTCTCTGGGCTGTGAACTTCACAAAAGTTTTTGCATTAGCTTAGCTTTTTTGTTGTTAGCTTAGTTGTTCTTGCTTCCCACTCTCTTCCTTGTATGAAGCATTTCTAACCTACTTCTTTGAAGCTTTGACCCCTGATAAGGGCATCATTTTCCCCATAGATGAGACTGGAAGTATACATGAGACTTGATTAGATGGATTGGCCTTTCTGCTGCTGGGATAAGGTTCTGGGAAGTTCTTCTGTACTGGAGAGTATCCCTCTGCTGTGGAGAAGAGACTTACTGTATTTCACAATGACTGATGCTGAAGCTGAAGCTGAAGGTCCAGCACTTTGGCCACCTGACGTGAAGAACTGACTTATTAGAGATGACCCTGATGCTGGGAAAATTTGAAGGCAGGAGGAGAAGGGGACAACAGAGGACAAGATGACTGGATGGCATCACCAACTCAATGGACATGAATTTGAGCAAACTCCAGGAGATGGTGAATGACTGGGAGCCTGGTGTGCTGCAGTCCATGGGGTCACAAAGAGTCGGGCATGACTGAGTGACTGAACAGCAGCAACCTTTCCCCTGCCAGAGCTGGGAACACTTTCCTCAAATCCTCACCACAAGAACGACTTGTGATTTCTAGAAGCAAAGCCCATGAGTGTCTGGGGCCTCCTTCTGGAGTTTCTCATTCTTGTGCTGGCTTACACTGAAGCCTCTAGCAATTTATTTGAATTCACATTTAAACTTCTTACCAGTTCAGGGCTCTGGTGGCTTCTGCCCCAGATAAGCAGATATTAACAATGATTCTCTGTATTTGACTGTCTCTCCAAATTCTGTGGTGATGTTTTATCCTGTGACCTCAATTTTCTGAGACATTCAAGTAAAGTTATTAATTTTTACTATGTTCAGATTTTTCCCAGACTTCCAAGCTCTTTACATGTGAGAGCTGAAATCAAACACCTCTAATTTTTAAATAACCTCTTTTTGATCAAAATAGATGTTTAATGATATTTTTATATATCCCAGGCTTTGCATATAAATAAATCAAATGGTCTAGATAAAATTTTTCATCAGTGAGGTTCTCCTTTCTCTTGTGGTCATATAGGATGAGGGGCTGATCACCTCAATCCAACTGAGATTATCTTGGTCTGCATGGATGCTTAGTCATGTCTGACTCTTTGTGACCCCAGGGACTGTAGCCCACCAGGCTCCTCTGTCCATGGTGTTTCCCAGGAAAGAATACTGCAGAGGGCTGCTGTTTCCTCCTCAGGAGATCTTCCCAACCCAGGAATCAACCTGAGTCTCTTTTGTCTCCTGCATTGGGAGGTGGTTTCTTTACCACTAGCCACCAAGGAAGCCTATCTTGGTCTATGAATTTCAATTTTAGCAAGATTTGTTTTGCATCTGGTAATCCCCTGTTTTTAGTGTGAATCCCCTAGATTTTTGTTTTGTCTCCTCATGCCAGAATGTTCTGTTCTTCAGAGAGTGAGTTTACCTCTTGAGTATTTCACTTTAAGTGAAGTCACTCAGTCGTGTCCGACTCTTTGCGACCCCATGGACTGCAGCCTACCAGGCTCCTCTGTCCATGGGATTTTTTAGGCAAGAGTACTGGAGTGGGTTGCCATTTCCTTCTCCAGGGGATCTTCCTGACCCAGGGATCGAACCCAGGTCTCCCACATTGCAGGCAAATGCTTTACCATCTGAGCCACCAGGGAAGCCCTATTTCACTTTATACAAGGTCAAAACACTACCTATTGTTTTGACCTATCATTGGGGCTTAACAGGTGGTACTAGCAGCAAAGAACCCACCTGCCAATGCAAGAGGTTTAAGAGATGTCTGTTCAACCCCTGGGTTGGGAATATCCCCTAGAGGAGGGCATGGCAACCCACTCCAGTATTCTTGCCTGGAGAATTCCATGAACAGAGGAGCCTGTCAGGCTACATTCATGGAGCCACAGAGAGTCAGACATGACTGAAGCAACTTAGCATACACACACACATCTTTTTGTAGGCCTCCTCCTTCTCATAGGATGTTGTCTCCTAAGGGAGCCTCAGGGAGAATTCACTCTGCTTTAATGCCAAGCTCCCTCATCAGGTATGCCTTTCTTAGATGTGTAACTGGAAACTCTCTGTTTTCTCAGCTCTGGATGCTTTGCCCTTCAGAGTTTTTGAGCATAACCCTCCCCTTGCCCAGGTTGAAACATGGTTAATGCTTTGAGAGAGATACTAGATTTGTGTTAGTTTCAAAGCTTCCTTTCCTTGGACTTTTCTGGGGGTTCAGTGGTTAAGAATCTGCCTACCAATGAAGAGAATGGATTTGATCCCTGATCCAGGCAGATCCCACAGGAGCAACTAAGCCTGTGTGGCACAACTACTGAGCCTGAACTTTAGAGCCTGGGAGCTACAACTGCTGAAGCCTGTGTGCCTAGGGCCCATACTCTGCAACAAGAGAAGCCACTGCAAAGAGAAGCCTGAGCACAGCAACTAGAGAGTAGCCCCTGCTTGCCGCAACTAGAGAAAGCCCGAGGGCAACAACCAAGACCCAGCACAACCAGAAATAGATAAATAAAAGATTTTTTTTAAAGCTTCTCCTTCTAATGGGACTTGGGTCTCTTGAGCATATACACAACTTATATGAAGTTGAAGTCTGTCTTTGTGTCTAGGTTCCCCAGTTTCCAGCAGAGTTCAGCAAATGTCTTACAGGGAAGATGTTCTTGTTTGAAATTTCTGCTATATTTGAATCCAACATTCCATCCCCAAGTGACTTTCTAAAGTCTACCAGTAACATCCCTCAATTTGGGCCAAGCCTGATCCTCAACTCATGTCCAGAACTGGCAAATATGCCAAGAGATGCTAGAGTCAGTAATAACCATCTTATCAAGGAAGAACTATGCCTCTGGTGGGACTTTCCTTCTTCTAGTCTTCAGTACTTCCTTAGCTCAGTTCAGTTCACTTAAGTTTCTCAGTCGTGTCCAACTCTTTGCGACCCCATGGACTGCAGCACATCAGGCCTCCCTGTCCATCACCAACTCCTGGAGTCTACCCAAAGTCATGTTCATTGAGTCCATGATGCCATCCAATCATCTCATCCTCTGGTGTCCCCTTCTCCTCCTGCCCTCAATCCCTCCCAGCATCAGGGTCTTTTCCAATGAGTCATCTCTTTGAATCAGGTGGCCAAAGTATTGGGGTTTCAGCTTCAGCATCAGTCCTTCCAATGAACACCCAGGACTGATCTCCTTTCGAATGGACTGGTTGGATCTCCTTGCAGTCCAAGGGACCCTCAAGAGTCTTCTCCAACACCACAGTTCAAAAGCATCAATTCTTTGGTGCTCAGCTTTCTTTATGGTCCAACTCTCACATCCATACATGACTACTGGAAAAACCATAGCCTTGACTAGATGGACCTTTGTTGGCAAAGTAATGTCTCTACTTTTTAATATGATGTCTAGGTTGGTCATAACTTTCCTTCCAAGGAGCAAGCATCTTTTAATTTCATGGCTGCAGTCACCCTCTGCAGTGATTTTGGAGCCCAAAAATATAAAGTCTGACACTGTTTCCATAGTTTCCCCATCTATTTCCCATTAAGTGATGGGATGGGATGCCATGATCTTAGTTTTCTGAATGTTGAGCTTTAAACCAACATTCTCACTCTTCTCTTTCACTTTCATCAAGAGGCTCTTTAGTTCTTCACTTTATGCCATAAGGGCGGTGTCATCTGCATATCTGAGGTTATTGATATTTCTCCCAGCAATCTTGATTCCACCTTGTGCTTCATCCAGTGCAGTATTTCTCATGATGTACTCTGCATATAAGTTAAATAAGCAGGGTGACAACACAGCCTTGACATGCTCCTTTCCCAATTTGGAACCAGTCTGTTGTTCCATGTCTGGTTCTAACTGTTGTTTCTTGACTTGCATACAGATTTCTCAGGAGCCAGGTCAGGTTGTTTGGTACTCCCATCTCTTGAAGAATATTCCACAGTTTCTTGTGATCCACACAGTCAAAGGCTTTGGCATAGTCAATAAAGCAGAAATAGAGGTGTGTTTTTTTGTTTTGTTTTGTTTATTTTCCTGGAACTCTCTTGCTTTTTCGATGATCCAGTAAATGTTAGCAATTTGATCTCTGGTTCCTCTGCCTTTTCTAAAACCAGCTTGAACATCTGGAAGTTCACAGTTCATGTATTGTTGAAGCCTGGCTTGGAGAATTTTGAGCGTTACTTTCCTAGCGTGTGTGATGAGTACAATTGTGCAGTAGGTTGAGCATTCTTTGGCATTGCCTTTCTTTGGTATTGGAATGAAAACTGACCTTTTCCAGTCCTGTGGCCACTGCTGAGTTTTCCAAATTTGCTGGCGTATTGAGTGCAGCACTTTCACAGCATCATTTTTTAGGATTTGAAATAGCTCAACTAGAATTCCATCACTTGACTTCACATTCCAGGATGTCTGGTTCTAGGTGAGTGATCACACCTTCGTGATTATCTGGGTTGTGAAGATCATTTTTGTACAGTTCTTCTGTGTATTCTTTTTTTTCTTTTAATTTTATTTTATTTTTAAACTTTACATAATTGTATTAGTTTTGCCAAATATCAAAATGAATACGCTACAGGTAAACATGTGTTCCCCATCCTGAACCCTCCTCCCTCCTCCCTCCCCATTCCATCCCTCTGGGTCGTCCCAGTGCACCAGCCCCAAGCATCCAGTATCAAGCATCGAACCTGGACTGGCAACTCGTTTCATACATGATATTTTACATGTTTCAATGCCATTCTCCCAAATCTTCCCACCCTCTCCCTCTCTCACAGAGTCCATAAGACTGTTCTATACATCAGTGTCTCTTTTGCTGTCTCGTACACAGGGTTATTGTTACCATCTTTCTAAATTCCATATATATGCATTAGTATACTGTATTGGTGTTTTTCTTTCTGGCTTACTTCACTCTGTATAATAGGCTCCAGTTTCATCCACCTCATTGGAACTGATTCAAATGTATTCTTTTTAATGGCTGAGTAATACTCCATTGTGTATATGTACCACTGCTTTCTTATCCATTCATCTGCTGATGGACATCTAGGTTGCTTCCATGTCCTGGCTATTATAAACAGTGCTGCGATGAACATTGGGGTACACGTGTCTCTTTCCCTTCTGGTTTCCTCAGTGTGTATGCCCAGCAGTGGGATTGCTGGATCATAAGGCAGTTCTATTCCCAGTTTTTTAAGGAATCTCCACACTATACACAAAAATAAACTCAAAATGGATTAAAGATCTAAATGTAAGACCAGAAACTATAAAACTCCTAGAGGAGAACATAGGCAAAACACTCTCTGACATACATCACAGCAGGATCCTCTATGACCCACCTCCCAGAATATTGGAAATAAAAGCAAAAATAAACAAATGGGACCTAATTAACCTTAAAAGCTTCTGCACATCAAAGGAAACTATTAGCAAGGTGAAAAGACAGCCTTCAGAATGGGAGAAGATAATAACAAATGAAGCAACTGACAAACAACTAATCTCGAGAATATACAAGCAACTCCTACAGCTCAACTCCAGAAAAATAAATGACCCAATCAAAAAATGGGCCAAAGAACTAAATAGACATTTCTCCAAAGAAGACATACAGATGGCTAACAAACACATGAAAAGATGCTCAACATCACTCATTATCAGAGAAATGCAAATCTTCTGTGTATTCTTGCCTCCTCTTCTAAATATCTTCTGCTTCTGTTAGGTCCATACCATTTCTGTCCTTTTTTGCTTAGCCCACTGATCCCTTAAAAATATGAGCTGGATAACTTATATAGCTTTAAAAAATTGTTGTATTGTTAGTATAGTTCCATCATGTCTTACTATATTTACCTAGAATCAGAAGCCATAGAACATCACTTTTAACAAGAACAATTAGAGTTCTTTTATTTTGCCTTTGCCTGCAATGTATCATCTCTAGTAGCAGATCTCAGAAAAGCTGACGAATCCTCAGCTATTGGCTCATCAAGTTAGCAGGGGATACACAATCATCCCACATGTTTGGTGTTGGATTGTCAGAAAAAGAGAAATCCAATATTTGTGCTTCAAACTTTGAAAAGTTTAATAAACATCCACATGGCTATGGTTCTTATGGGCATTTAAGGAGACACAGTAGAGGGGAATTTGGCATCCATAAAGAGGAGAAGGAAACACGACAGAAAAAATTGCACAATATAACACGGAGCAGAAGAAAACTGGGGTATCCTGTGGGGTGCTTTAATTAGAGCCCAGAAAATTGCAATTTCTTTAGAAACAACACAGAGAACAGAAAGCATCCAGGGTAGATTCACGAAGGACCACTTAGCGGTATGCCAAAAATATTATACTGGAAATGGTAAACAGGGGAGAGAAACTCAAAAAATAAAAGGAAAAAGTAAAATTTACTTCAAAGAAAAAACCCTCAAAATATTTTAACATTCTATAATGCCAATTAGGTCAGCATGCTGCAAAAGACCCAAAAGACCATCACATTAATTTCTCAACATCTTTGGCAAGGATGTGAATTGTCAGGGACTTGTGAAAACAGAAACAGTCTGTGTGGAGTCAGCTTGGTTGGATGACAAGATAGATAGTGAGGGAGGGGATGGGGAAGGATGGTAGGAGTCTTTGACTGCAAACAGATCTTTGTGCATTTTGGGTTGAACTGACTGCCTCTTCAAAATATGGAGGTGTGTTATACACATGCATTTGTGGTGTGTGTGTGTGTGTGTGTGTGTGTGTGTGTGTGCCACTAAGTGTTACTTCACTGACTCGATGGACATGAGTCTGAGTGAACTCCAGGAGTTGGTGATGGACAGGGAGGCCTGGCGTGCTGCGATTCATGGGGTCGCAAAGAGTCAGACACGACTGAGCGACTGAACTGAACTGAAGTGTTAATTGTAGATACAGAAACTGTCTTTCCAAACACAAATGAGAACAGATCATCTGACATATGTGTTTGTATATTAAAGGGTCCCAAGGGACAGAGTATCTGAAGTCAACCATGTCCTGGAAAAGTCAAAGCATGAGGGCTGCCATGTTGGAACAGTATAGAGAAAGTGAATTCTGATATCAGAAGTGAAAGTGTTAGTTGCTCAGTTGTGTCTGACTCTTTGCAACCCCATGGACTGTAGCCTGTCCCCCCATGACACCTCCGCCCAGGGTCCTCTGTCCATGGGTTTCTCCAGGCAAGAATGCTGGAGTGGGTAGACATTCCCTTCTTCAGGGGATCTTCTTGACCCAGGGATGGAACCTGAGTCTCCTGCATTGACAGGTAGATTCTTTACCATTTGAGCCACCAGAGAAGGCCTTGTGGGTTCATATTCAGACACCACACTTAACTGATGGATAAACATAAGGAAGTACTTAACCTTTCTGAGATGCAGCCTCCTTGTGTGTAGAGTGAGGATAACATCCTCCTTACTTGTCTGCAAAACAGAAACAGGCTCATAGGCATAAAGAATAGACCTGTGGCCAACAGGGAGTGCATCAGGGAGGAAAGGATGAGAGCAAGGAATTAGCTGATGTAAACCATTATATATAAAATGGATAAACAGCAAGGTCCTACTGTATAGCCCAAGGAATTGTATTCAATATCCTGTGATAAACTGTAATGGAAAATAAGATAAAAAAGAATGTATATATGTGTATAACTGAGTTACTTTGCTGTACAGCAGAGATTGGCACAAGCTTGTAAATCAACTATGCTTCAGTGAAAAAAATGAACTAAAAAAAAGAATTCATGATGTCTTGGTGCAGTGGCAAATATTCTACCTGCAGGAGTTACAGAAGATGCAGGTTCAATTCCTGGAACAGGAAGATCCCCTGGAGTAGAAAAGGGCAACTCACTCCAGTACTCTTGCCTGGAACATTCCATGGACAGAGGAGCCTGGCGAGTCCATGGGGTCATAAAGAGTCAGACATGACTGAGTAACTGAACACACACAAACACACACATACAAGTTAAAGAAATATCTAATAATTTTTTTAAAGAAAAAAAGTAAGGAGAAAAGTGCAAAAATGTAACATGCAAAGAGGAGGCAAAACAAATAACAAATGACTGCAGTGGAAATAAGAAGAAAACAAAGCAGAGGTCATAGTGGGCCACCAGCTAGACACACATCCTCATTCAAGGGCTTGCTAAGGAACAGACAGTAACAGGGGATGGGGGGTGGGTGGGTGGGGAGATGCAGCAATTCCAATTTGTGCAATAAAGTTAAATAACTCTCTTGGCAGAGTGGAATGGGGGTGGGCAGTGAAGGTCAGGAGGAAAAGACATTAGCTTAGAACCCAGTGCTTCCAGGAAGTGAGAAACGTGGCTACTTCCTCCTTGACAAGGGTCACTGTGCAGAGAGGTTTAGAATGTAACTCACATTTGCTTCTATGCTTGGAAGGCTTCCTCCTCCTTCATTTTTCAGCCTTTGGCCCCAGCATGATTTGGCTTGCTGAGTATCTAACCTCTTAATTCACTTTACCTGATGAAGGAGACATTTTGTGGTTAGTCAAACAGTGGATGAGGACAGAATTGGGAAGCACATAGGTGAGATGGAACAAACCTACTTTTCCTGAGGTCAGAAAAGAATTCCAAGGAGAATCCAAAAGAAATTAGTGTGGACGAGGAAAGGACTGACCTTCAGATTGTCTGGAGTAGAAGGTTCTGGGTGTGATGTGCACAAATATTAAGTTAAGGGCTTTGGGTTCTGCCCAGGGATGGAAAAGTGAGGAGTCAGTGTGATCCTGGGTTTCCTGCCACCGAAAGTTATAGTGCAACAAAAGTTTATAATGCAGCATTGTAATTCACAGTCTCTGAAGTGGTTGGACTTTATTTCCCTCGTCCCAGTATCATTCTGTAAGTCAAAGTGATGGTTTTGTTGTTGTTTAGTCATTCAGTCTTGTCTGACTGTTTTGCAACCCCATGGAATGTAGCCAGCCAGGTTCCTCTGTCCATAGGATTTCCCAGGCAAGAGTACTGGAATGGGCTTTCATTTCCTTCTCCAGAGGATCTTCCTGACCTGTGTCTCCTGAAGTGGCAGACAGATTCTTTACCACTGAGTCACCAGAAAAGCCCTATAGGTCTGTATGGTCAAAGTCATGGTTTTTCCAGTAATCATGTATAGATGTGAGAGTTGGTCCATAAAGAAGGCTGAGCACCAGAGAATTCATGCTTTTGAACTGTGGTGCTAGAGAAGACTCTTAAGAGTCCCTTTGACTGCAAGGAGATCAAACTAGTCAATCCTAAAGGAAATCACCCCTGAATATTCATTGGAAGGACTGATACTGAAGCTAAAGCTCCAATACTTTGGCCACCTGATGCAAAGAGCCTACTCATTGGTAAAGACTCTAACACTGGGAAATACTGAAGGCAGGAGGAGAAGAGGATGACAAGGGATGAGATGATTAGAAAGCATCACCAAGTAACTCACTGGACAAGAATTTGAGAAACCTCAGGGAGATAGTGGATGACAGAGGAGCCTGGCATGGCTACAGTCCATGGTTTCTCAAAGAGTTGGACATGGGTTAGCAACTCAGCAACAACAACAACACAGTGAATGATGAGATGCTATTCCCCCCCATGAGAGCACTAATGCAGGGTAACCTGCTACATAGAAAAGCAGAGGGCTATCCTGTAGCTCACTTTTTAGCATTTCCTTCAATGGTGAGTAATCAGAATTGCTGCAAGGTGATGGTAACAGCCTCCCCTTTGAACAGTTGCAGGGGAGCCATGCAGGGGAGAAACACTGAGTCTTCTGTATCTTATTCTCTCCTGCAGTGGACAGATCCTAAGGAGATCCCCTGTGATCCCTGTCTCCTGGGGTTCATGCCTTTGTAAAATCTGCTCCTGTTGAGTTTGGTCAGGATCTATGACTTGCTCTTTACCGGAGGTACATGGTTCCTATGGTTGATTCATGTTAAGGTTTGACAGAAAATAGCAAAATTCTATAAAGCAATTATCCTTCAATAAAAAAATTAATTAAAAAAAAAACAACTACATGAAATGCTGAAAAAAAAAAGTACACGGTAAAGGTGTTAAGCTATCTCTCCTGTGATTACATTGTATCAGACTTTATTTGACTAGTGACTGACCCTGACTCTCCTGCAGGTCATATTGGAGAAACAATATGCCATGTTGGGCACAGGTTAGGAGAAAGGCTCCTTGGTGGGAATCTGTGAGCACCTGTAGGAGCTGTGGACAGCCTTCAGCCTACAGCCATCAGGAATTCTGTGGAAGCTTCAAAGTGAATTCCTCTTCAGTCTAGCTTCCAGATGAGAACATAGCCCAGCTGGCAGCTTGATGTCAGCTTTGTGAGATCCCTGAGCAGGGAACTCAGGTAAGTTGTGCTTGGAAAGCTTTGAAAAAATAACAGAAACTGAGATAATGAATGGGTATTGTTTTAAGCCACTAAGTTGTTAACTTGTTATGCAACCTAGAAAACCATCACACCTCCCCAGGCCATATTCTGCTTGGGGATTTTGACACCTTTGAGGTGAGAACCCTTGAAACCTTGGATAATGATATCCAGCTCTGCATCTTTCAGGCTGTCTACAGTGGCAGGGATGAGCCACCATCCATGATGGTATGATCTTCTTCTGAAACACATCTTTAATCTTGAAACACAGCTACAATCAGTGCAGATACAGTAGACAAAGCTTAATGAACAGAGGATGAGATGGTGGATGGTATCACTGACTCAATGGACACAAGTTTGAGCAAACTCCTGGAGATACTGAAGAACAGGGAAGCCTGGGGTGCTGCAGTCCTTGGGGTCACAAAGAGCTGTACATGACTGAAGACTGAACAATAAACAAAATGCTTTCTTTCTGCATGGATTCACCTGGAATCCAGCAGAGGAGAGGAGTATTTAGATAAAGGCACATTTAGATAAAGGCACCTCATTTAAGGCACATCTGCAGTCTACGAATGAAACAAATTGAAGAAAATATGAGATGCTTTTGTATTCATTACTCTCTAAGCATCTTCTTGATGGTTTTGACCTCACTTTCTAAGGAACCAGGCTTCTGGCCCGTCCATACTCACATGCCCTCTCTTGAGCTGACTTCTCTGACCATTCCCCGATGTTCTAAAACAGGAATCATAAATGGATCTTATTTTCTATGCCAAAGCTGGTTGGCTTTTATGGCATTCTCAAACGCTGTGCATTCTGCTTTCTAAATGTTTTGATACCCAGGGGTGCTCATTCCGCAAAATTTTGTGTTCAGTTAATCTAGGTGTCGGTGGCATCTATTTCCTTTTCCTGTCACAGTGGTCTTCCTTTTCCATTCAGGAATCTGATGCCTTCTTCTCTATCAAATGTTGAACTCAAGAAAAGCATCTGCATGCCAGCCATTTGTCTCATGTGCTCTTTCAGGTCGACCTACATGTCTGTGCTAATGTTCCCAGGGGTATTGGTAGATGAAGTTTCATCACTGTAGATTGAAAGACTTGGTTACCATTTACATGTGTAACTTATGGAAATGTCTAGGAAGACTTCTTCAGACTAGAAAGAAATACTCCAATTTGCTGATTGCCTAGTCACTCAATTGACTGCAACTTTTTTGGGGGGCTGCAAAATCACTGCAGATGGTGACTGCAGCCATGAAATTAAAAGATGCTTGCTCCTTGGAAGAAAAGTTATGACCAACCTAGATAGCATATTAAAAAGCAGAGACATTACCTTGCCAACAAAGGTCCATCTAGTCAAAGCTATGGTTTTTCCAGTAGTCATGTAGGGATGTGAGAGCTGAAACATAAAGTTGGCTGGGCACTGAAGAATTGGTGCTTTTGAATTGTGGTGTTGGAGAAGACTCTTGAGAGTACCTGGGACAGCAAAGAGATCAAGCCAGTCAATCCTAAAGGAAAACAGTTCTGAAGATCATTGGAAAGACTGATGCTGGAGCTGAAGCTCCATTGCTTCGTCTACCTAATTCCGAGTCAACTCAATGGAAAAGACCCTGATGCTTGGAAAGACTGAAGGCAAAAGTAGAAAGGGGCAGCAGAGGATGAGATGGTTAGATAGCATCACCTACTCAATGGACATGAATTTGAGCAAATTATGGAACATATGGAGGACAGGGCCTGGACTGGTGTGTTATAGTCCATGGGGTTGCAAAGAGTTAGATATGACTGAGTGACTGAACAACAACAACAACAACAACAATTGTTAGCAGTGCTAAGGTTGAGAATCTCTGATCTAACAGACTCACATTCAACTCCATATATTTGGCAAAGAAAACAGCAATGATAACAAAAATTGATAAAGTGAGAATTCCCTCCATATATCCCATTCTTTTCCTTCAAGCCAGTGAAGCTCAAAGAGAAATAAAGTTTGCTGTTTTTCCTCTTGAATTGCTGTTAGGTTTTAATATTCATTTTTATTAACTTTATCCTGATTATCCACACAAGGTTTCTCTGGATTAGTGACAGATGATCATTATTTCTGAAAGCAAAAAATGACCTCACCTCAATTCTTATCCCTGGGGTGTTGTGATGAGAACCAGGCCAAATGTCCTACACATACACATTTCTAAGTCTGTATCTAAGTGAAGAGTGATTTTTCTCTCCTCCTATACAGGAGAAAGAGGCAGTTGCCTCCTCTTCTCTCCTAAAGGAGGAAGGGAAAAATCTTTGCTGCTTGAAGATGGAAGAGAAAGGGCCTTTGGTTCTCATTCTAACCTTTTGGAGTATAAACACATCCCTTCCAGGGTCAGGTGAGCCCTGTTGTCCAACTTTTATGACCTGGAGATGTTTCCAAGTTCCAAGGCTTCATTTCTTCCTTGAAAGTTTCTCTCAAGTCTCTCTTGAGCTGTGAATTAACTTCCCAAGTCTTACTCTAAACCCAGGGCCCCAAACTTGCAGACAAATTAATACAGAAAGCCCCAAGCTGCATGTACATGCTCAGTTATGTCTGGCTCTATGTGCAATCCCATGGACTATAGCTCACCAGAGTCCTCTGTCTGGAATTTTCCAGGCAAGAATACTAGAGTGGTTGCCATTTCCACCTCCAGGGGATCTTCCTGACTCAGGGGTGGAACCTGCATTTCCTGCATTGCAGGCAGATTCTTTACCACTGAGCCACCTTGGAAGCCCTCCTACCATCATACAGATGGTATATTTACAGTTTAGAAGAAGCCTGGTAGAGTTCAATATCCACACCCAAAAGATTATGTCGGGGTGGAAATCTGTTCCTACAGGTAGCTAGTGGTAGGTACACTTGTAAGTGCCCCTGGAATCAGTCTGAAAAGGAGCTACCACTTGCACCTGAGAGACTGGCATCTGTGTGTTCCCATCAAGACAGCCCCAACCAGGGAGGATATCTCCTTTTCCTGGATGCTTTGTGCCTTTGCTGTACACACAGCCAGCTGCTCTGTTCTTCCTGGCAGTCAAGGACAGTCGTAGTATGCTCTTTGCATTCAGAGATTACTAAAAACAGTGTTAAAATTAAGGCAAAGTTTTTCTATGATTCCTTCCAACTGCACAATTTGGGGGTCAATGTGTTCTAAATTATTTCCCAAGGGGAAAAAATAGAGCTGTAAGTCACTAGTAAATCCATAGAATAGAAGAGACTGAATAGAAGATACCAGGAAGCAGGTGTTTATAATTTATGAAATAAAGCTGGAAGGTGAAACATACTAAATGTATGACTCACACCCTGTTTCAGACATTTAAGTATTCACTGGTGAAAATTGATGATAAGAAATCAGAAGCTGAGCTTGGATTCTGAGCTTGGATTCTCATCCACACTGAGCATCCCAGTGAGAAGGGCCATTCAGTCTGAGACCATTTTTCAGAAGGTTGGTGATAAGCAGGTTGTCAGAGTCTAACCTTAATGCCAAGTCCCCTAATGGCAGTAAATTGTAAAGATTAGCTACCAACCACTCTATCTTGTGATTTTATCATGCAACAAGAAACACATTCTGGATGTTTTAAAGCAATTGTTGCTGTTGTTCAGTTGCTAAGTCATGTCTGACTCTTTGCAACCCCATGGATTTCACAGCACACCAGGCTCTTCTGTCCTCCACTTTCTCCTAAAGTTTGCTTAAATTCATGTCCATTGAGTAGGCTATAGTATCCAATCATCTCATCCTCTGCTACCTCCTTCTCATCCTGTCTTCAATCTTTCCCAGAATCAGGGTGTTTTCCAGTGAGTTGGCTCTTTGCATCAGGTGGCCAAAGTATTGGAGCTTCAGCTTCAGCATCATTCCTTCCAATGAAAATTCAGGGTTGATTTCTTTTAGGATTGACTGTTTTGATCTCTTTGCCATCCAAGGGACTCTCAAGAGTCTTCTCCAACACCACAGTTTGAAAGCATCAATTTTTCTGCATTCAAACCTTCTTTATGGTCCAACTCGCACATCTGTACATGACTACTGGAAAAACCATGGTTTGACTATGTGGCCTTTTGTTGACAAAGTAATGTCTCTGCTTTATAATATAGTGTCTCATTTCATCATAGCTTTCCTTCTAAGGAGCAATTTAATTTAAAGCAATAAGTAGATATTTTTCAAGTGGGTTCCATTTGCCCTGAAGCACAGCTGTCATCCAAAGGTGTCCATAGAGTTTGTAACTGTCCTCTGACTACATGAGTTAATACAACCCTGTCCTGCCTCCTGGGAGCTTCCAATCTGTAACAGGCAGAAGAACTACTGAAAAAAATTCATGCGTCCGCCCTGGGATTTATTTTCAACCAGAGAACGTTCATTGTTTTAGCATGGAGGGTAAGATGTATTCTCTGAAAACATGTAGTAGACTAATGTTTCTGTTTCTATAAGAGCAGCTCAGACATGGCCTAATCTGATGTCACTGTTGGGTCAGATGCCCTCAAGATTCTTAGATTCCACCAAGATAAACTAACGGCACTTGGAACTCAGGCTGAGAAGATTGCCAAGGCAGGCAGCCAAGGAAGCTCCTCTGTGGAATGGTCACTGGTCTTCTCTCAAAGTCCCCAGGGTAAAACAAAGCCATGTTTCCAACAGTTGAGTATATGGTAGACTTGGGAAAAGTCTACAAAAGGGTACACTGTCCTCTTTGGTTTCAGGAGAGACTGACCACCTGCATGTAAATAAGCTTAAATGTCTTCAGTGACGTTCTCTGAGCTCATTGAGTAATTGTCAGGGAGGGTTGACCAGATGGCTCTGGGGATGAGCCCATGGATAAGACAGATACAGTGTCTCTCTCACAGAGTTTATAATTCAATGGAGAAAAAAGAACCTGAAGGATGATGGCAGCCACAGTGAGTCATGTGCATGTAAGGGAAGGGCTCAGCTGGCTTCAGGGTTCATGGACAGTCTTCCCAAGCAAGCACTGTCAGGACGGAAATAGCAGGGTGGAGCAAGCTGGTCAAGTAGACAGCCTGCAGGGCAGCTGCTGCTCAGGGACCCATTCTGCACAGTGAGGGACACAGAGCCATGAGGGGCTTTTCAAGTAAAATAGCTGAGGATTTATTCTTTTGTTCCCTACTGTCAGGGAAACAATGACACCCCTCCCATTGCAACCATGGAGACCGGTTTATGGGAGGCAGTGTTTGTTGTTTTTTAATTTCCCCTCCTTCTCTCCCTCCCTCCCTCCCTTCCTCCTCTCTTTCCCGCCTTCTTTCTTCTCTCCCTCCTTCTCTTACTTCCTTCCTCCCTCTCCCCCTCCAACTTTCTCTTCCTCCCTCCCTCCTTCTTTCTTCCTCCCTCCTTTTCTTCCTTCCTTCCCTCCCTTCCTTCTTTCATCTTTTTTTTGAGAAAACATCAGCCTAACCTATTCCCACCTGTCAGGAATCATCCCTCTGGCCTTCCAGCTCCTGCCCAGAACTGTTTGGCAACTGGACATCCTGCAGGAGAATCAGAGGTGGGAAAGCAAAGAGACTGAACATCTGTTACCTAAGGAAGAAGCCAGCAGTCAGGTACAAGAGATTGATAGTTCCCACCATAAACACACTCCAGTTGTACATGTATTTTTTATCTGCTTTCAGAAAACTATTTTTATTATTGATCCTTGATGTCTATTTGACCCTTGTCTACTAATTCTTGTGCACTTTGTAAAGCTTGATGACTCAGCCCTTTCTGGTTCATAAAGGATGAAATCTGGAACTGCTGAGCTGGTGTGGGAGCCACTGAGCTGGTGTCTAGGGAGGCAAAGCTGCCCTTGTTACAAAATGGTACCTGGATGGGAGAGTACAGTCTGGCTCTCTTTGCATAACATGCCCCCAACACAGGTTTACTGGGAAGAGAACATGAGGTAAAATGGCTTCGCTCCTCCTCTTTCTCTGAGACGCTTTGGTTTGTGGACATGGAGCCTGGCCAGTCTCGGTGCCCACCTGCAGATAAGGGGGGAAGACTTGCAGCCCTGGTAAAGACAGCAGGACATCTCTGGAGGCACTCAGTGCAGAGGGTCAGGTGAAACCAGCTATGGCCCCACTTCACAATGACTCATTAATTAGGGGGTGAAAAATAGGTCAGATTTCCATTTCAAAGTAGAGTGGCATGCAGAAATTCAATATTATGCAAATCAGAATTTTGTACGGCAAAACAGTATCTTTCCATGTAAGTTTGGTTGGACAGTTGTGGTAATATAAACGCTATTAGTGAGTACACTCTCTTAACCCTGGGGTATGACTTAATGGTCCCAGGTACACAAAATTTCAATCAGTCATTTAGTGAGATTTTTTTTTTTTAAGAAAAGCAAATGTGGACCATTACTGCTATGGCCCTACATTCATGCTGACATGCTTTGCAAGAAATCTCATTGCATTATTTATTTCAGAGTCAAAGTGCTTACTTTATGGAGAAGGTAAAATTTCACCTGTAGGAAAATTGGCACAATTTCTTATTTTAACATCCTCAGTGCCAAGCATTAAAAAAGGCCCTTTCTGTTTGGGTAATTTTCCGCAGCAGGAACTTTAAATTATTTACAGCTTCTCTTATCTGAAACCAGAGGAAACACACCGTTTTCCATGCCACGATTTATACTGTGAACTGTTTGTAGGAAAAAAAAAGTGGGGGCGGGGAGTAAATTACAGATGTGAGCAAGAATCAGAGACAGAACAAAGGATTGTCACAAAACCATGGTGTCTTTCTCTTGTGGAAGCTGAGGTGGGTCTAAAGGACCCTGGGAGGTCAGGGAACATCAAGATGGTCAGAAATTGCCTTGTTTTGGGGAGCTTCTGCAGTGGTTCCCAAATAAGCAACAGTGAATGACCAAAAGCTGGAATGAAATGAGCAAAACCTGGGTGGGTAATCGGAGGCAGTGGTAGACAGAGAACTTGATCCCTGGGTCAAGAAGATCCCCTGGAGTAGGAAATGTCAACAGTTCCATGAACAGAGGAGCCTAGTGGGCTATAGTCAGTCACAAAGAGTCTGACATGACCAAGCAGGAGTTCTAGCTAGCTAGACAGAGACCACGGCTGGTGGCTCAGGTTGTAGCAATAAGGCTTGGCTGTGTCTTATGGGAAATGCCAGCGAAGTATACTGGTGGACAGAGCATCTGTGTTCCTGGAGAGGCCAGAGGCATTTTCCCTTCCTCTCTTCTCAGCCTTCAGCCTTCCTCAGCCTTCTTATCACACTCCCTTCCTACTGAATTGCGCTGTCCTGAGGCATCCTCTGAATAGTGTTGCCAGATGTTCCTGGTCTTGGTCCCCTCCTCTGATTAAGAATTTCACATCTTGGTTTTGAACTCATCTCCTATCAGTTTAATTAGTGAGGGTGAGTCCGTTGAGCCTGATTTTCTGGACCTGTATGGTCAGAATCACACCAACTTCCCCACCTCAGAAACCACCTGGTGATGCTGAGGAGCAAGTGAGCCCTTCTCACTGGACCTCATCATGTGTTTGATGTCATTCAGGAGACTCTGCCTCACCATCCATTTAACCTATTATTACCAACTGTGATACTATTGTTAATAACAGAACATGTATTGCTATGCTGTGCTCAGTCCTGTCTGACTCTGTGATCCCATGGACTGTAGCCTGCCAGGCTCCTCTGTCCATGGAATTTCCCAGGAAAGAATACTGGAGTAGGTGTCCATTTCCTCCTCCAGGGGATTTCTCGACTCAGGGATCAAATTCACGTCTCCTGCATCTCCTGCTTTGGCAGGTGGATTCTTTACCACTGAGCCACTTGGGAAACCTGAACATTTATTGAGTATGTTATAATTTTCAAAACATACTCATCATGTTTCCTCATCATGCTCTCTTTTGAACCTCACAATAGGTACAGGACAAATGTTTTCACCTTCTTTTACGGGAGAATAGCATAACTCAGGAGTATATGCCTAAGGTTACCGGCCAAATGAGCAAAGAATGAAACAGAGCCCTCTGATCATGAGGCCTGAGCATGTTGCCCTCCCTCATGAGCCCACTATACTGCTCCTGTTCCAAGACTTCTGTTTCCAATCACGACAGTCATTCATTAAATCTTGGCAACAATGAATGTCAGGGTGTCAGGGCTTCAGGTGAGGGACCACAATGATGGGCAGCCAGGGAGCAGAAGGTCTCATATTATCTTTTCATTTCTATAACAGTCTACACCCCAACCAGGAGACATGCTAGGGCTCAGGGCAAGGAAGGTTTGAGTCTTGAAAAAAGTTGCCCCTGAGAAGGCTGGGCACAATCTCCTAGCAATTGTGCTGGGGGAAAGCAGAGAGATTCTTTACTCAGAGAAGGACTGATACAGAGGACCCATCCCATTAAGTCAAAAGCAGTGTAGAGACTGGCAAATGGTGAGGAGAAGCACAAAGCAAAGGGGAGATAAGTGACACGTGCTTGAGCAACAGAAGCTTCATTGTGATTGCTGTTGTGATAAGAGAGTCTTTGTCTAAATAACAGCTGTTTAGACATAGGGTGGAATGAAGAAACAGCCTTGGAGGTCCTGCCAACAGTGAACTTTGGAGTCATCAGAATTCTACTGCATTACATACTGGATCTGTAATCTGGACCAAGGAGCTTATCCTTCTTTGCTCCAAGTTGTCCAACTGAAAAACAGGAATAATACTTCATTCATGACAATGCTCTGAGAATTAAATGTGATGACATACACAGACAGCCTCACAGAGGATCTGGCACACTCTGGAGCATCAGTCCATGCTATTTCCTGTCTTTCTTGTCTCTTCTTCCACACCGTGAATGAGGACCATGGCTCCATCTCATGGGATAAATGACTTAGTCCAAACCCAACAGTTGGCACGTTCAGAAATCTGCCTAGTAGTGATCCAGTCCAGGCAAGGAGAAATATATCTTTCCTTTGAGAAGCTTCTGGTCTTCATTGGTTGGGGAGAAGCATATGGTAAAATAACTAAGCCACATTCAGTCCACAGGGTGACAAAGAGTCAGACATGACTGAGCGATTCACACGTTCAAATATAAACTGAATCACTTTGTTGTACACCTGAAACTAACACAATTTGATAAATTAACTATACTTCAATAAACAAATGGTTTTTCAAAAGAATTCACCTTATTCTAGATAACTAATCAATAATAAACTACCATAAAAGCACTTTAAGAAAAAAGCAAGAAAAAATGTCAGGTCAAGAGCACTCAGCAGAAGAAAGTTGTCATAGAACAGATCAAAATTGAGGCTGAGCCCATTTTTAGCAAGATGGAGATACTGATAATATTAATTTAATTATGAAATGTTGATATTAATTTAGTCATCAGTATCTAGCAATGTAGGGCTTCCTAGGTGGTGCTGTGGTAAAGAACCCAGCTGGGAATGCAGGTAGTTTTAAGAGACATGAGTTCGATCCCTGAGTTGGGAAGATACTCTAGAGGAGGGCACAGCAACCCACTCTAGTATTCTTGCCTGGAGAATCCCACAGACAGAAGAGCCTGGCTGGGCTACACAGTCCATGGGGTCACAAAGAGTCAGACACGACTGAAGCAACTTAGCAGGCACACGTGCACATCAAGCAATGTAAAGTAAAATAAACAAACAAAAAAATGAGACATATAAGAGCTCAGGAAAAGATAGCAAGAGAGAGAAGGTGAAACATGAAAGTGGCGCAGTGTGGAGTGTAAACCGAACTTACGCTGTTTCCAGGGTTTACAGGTGTTACCAGCAGGAGACCTGGCTTGCTGGGGGAATACATCACCACAGTGGAAGCAGAACTGCCTCCAACCGCTCTTTAAATTACATCGGAGCATAGATAAACAAGAAAATCTTACTTTTTAAAAAACCGAAACAAACATAACTTTGTCATCAAAGGTAAAAATAAAAAGAAATAGTATGCAAAACAAAAACCATAGGCAAATCTTACTCAGTGACATTAAACAACACATTGGAAAAAATAATACCATGAGAGTTCTATTTGCATAATATAAAATTTCTTCAATAGTAGGAAATCTTTCAGTAATAATTCACTACATTAATAGACCAAAAGAGAACAGGTTTATAACCCTCTTCTTGGATGCTGAAAAAACAGTAGATAAATTCAACATCTAAATTATTAACAAGAAAAAATACACCTCCTCATCAGTCTGAAATATATCAAGCTTAAGATATAGCAGCCAAAAGCAATTTGTGATCTCTGATTATTTCTTGCCACAAAAGCAATTTGGGGATCAATTGGACATATTTGAAAATGAACTAGCTATTATAATGATTAATTTTATTTTGGATAGTGATTTGTGTCTATGTAGAGAAATCTTAATTTTTTGACAATCCATGATTTCTGTAATTTATTTTTTAATTAAAAAATTGAAAATATATCTTTATTTTTCTGGTCACACCACACGGCATGCAGGATCTTAGTTCCCAAACCAGGGATCAAACCCATACCCCCAACAGTGGAAGCATGGAGTCTTAAGCATTGGACTGTCAGGAAAGTTCCTGTAATTTACTTTAAATCATTCAGATACAGATAGATATAGATAATGTGTGTGTATGTGTGTGAGGCAATTCAGATAGAATGCTAACAACTGTTGAATCTAGGTTCTTGCATTCATGATGTTTATTGTACCATACTTTCTAAATTTCTGTATGTTTTAAAATTTTTTATGATAAAATATTTTTAAAATATTCATCTCAATCCAAAATATATTCAGTGCTTCACAGGGAAATGTTGGGAGCATTCCCATATAATCAGTAATAAGACAAAAGAATGTTAAATATTACCACTCATTTATTTTAATCTGGAGCTAATGGTCAATGAAATTAGAAGGGAGAAAGAAATAAGGATGGATCAAGTAACACTTTTACTATGGGAAAAATTGGAAAGCCAAGAGGAAACAGTTGAAAAGCAATAAATAAAATAAGAGAATACAGAAAATATCAGAATAGAGCTGTTAATATTCAAGTATCAATTGCTATCTTATAAACGGCATAAAGAGGGTACAGTGGAAGAAAAAGACCATTTATGACGTTAACATGACATAATTGGGGATAAGCTTACCAAGAAATGGTGACCATCATGATGAAGAAAATGCTAAAACATTGTGAAAGAACAAGACAGACAACAGAAAAACATACTCCATGCTGAGAGAGAACTCGGCTTTATAGAGTTGTCTATTCTCCCTTAGTTAATCTATACATTTATTTTTTTTTAATTTTATTTTATTTTTAAACTTTACATAACTGTATTAGTTTTGCCAAATATCAAAATGAATCCGCCACAGGTATACATGTGTTCCCCATCCTGATATCATCAAAAAAAAAAAAAAAAAACTTAGTAGCAATTTTTAGAAGGGAGGAATAAACCATCTTTCTGAAAAAGAACTTTCAAATAAAATTGCAATATTAAATTAATGTGATGCTCATATTAAAAAAGATAGATAACTGGAAAAGAACCTCATGCATGCTCGCATGCTCAGTCGTGTCCAACTATCTGCAACCCCCTGAACTGTAGCCCACCAGGCTCCTCTATCCATGGGATTTCCCAGGCAAGAATACTGGACTGGGTTGCCATTTCCTCTTCCAGGGGATCTTTCTGACCCAGGGATTGAACCTGTCTTCTGCCATCTCCTGCACTGGCAGGCAGATTCTTTACCACTGAGCCACCTGGGAAGCACAAAGAACCTCAAGTTCAGTGGCTCAGTCAATCCGACTCTTTGCAACCCCATGCGCTGCAGTATGCCAGGCCTTCCTGTCTTTCACCATCTCCCAGAGTTTGCTCAAACTCATGCCCATGGAGTTGGTGATATCATCGAACCATCTCATCCTCTGCCATCCCCTCCTCCTCCTGCCTGCAATCATTCCCATCATCAGAGTCTTTTCCAATGAGTTTACTCTACATATCAGGTGGCCGAAGTATTAGACCTTAAGCTTCAGCATCAGCCCTTCAAATGAATATTCAGGATTGATTTCCTTTAGGATTGACCTGTTTGCTTTCTTTTCAGTTCAAGGGACTTTCAAGGATCTTCTCCAATGCCACAGCTCAAAGGCATCAGTTCTTCAGTGCTCAGCCTTCCTTATGGTCCAACTCTCATATCCATACATGGCTACTGGAAAAACCATAGCTTTGACTATATGTACCTTTGTCAGTAAAGTAATGTCTGTGTTTTTTAACATGCTGTATAGGTTTGTCATCGGTTTTCTTCCAAAGAGCAAGGGTCTTTTTATTTCATAGCTGCAGTCACCATCTGCAGTGATTTTGGAACCCAAGAAAATAAAATCTGCTACTGTTTCCATTGTTTTCCCATCTACTTGCTATGAAGTGATGGGACTGGATGCCATGACCTTAGTTTTCTGAATGTTGAGTTTTATGCCAGCTATTTCACTCTCCTCTTTCACTTTCATAAAGAGGCTCTTCAGTTCCTCTTGGCTTTCTGCCATAAGGGTGGTGTCATCTGAGTATCTGAGGTTATTGATATTTCTTCTGGCAATCTTGATTCCAGCTTGTGCTTCATCCAACCTGGTTTCGCATGACGTACTCTGCATATAAGTTAAATAAGCAGGGTGGCAATATACAGCCTTGATGCACTCCTTTCCCAATTTGGAACCAGTCTTTTGTTCCATGTCCAGTTCTCACTGTTGCTTCTTGACCTGGATACAGGTTTCTCAGGAGGCAGGTCAGGTGGTCTGGTATTCCCATCTCTTGAAGAATTTTCCACAGTTTGTTGTGATCCACACAGTCAAAGCATAGTCAATAAAGTAGAAGTAGATATTTTTCTGGAACTCTCTTGCTTTTTTCTATGATCCTACAGATGTTAGCAGTTTGATCTCTGGTTCCTCTGCCTTTTCTAAATCCAGCTTGAACTTCTGGAAGTTCTTGGTTCATACTTACACCAAATTAGATATAAGAATTTAAAGATGATGTTTTAAGTTAGAGAGGAAAATGTTAATTAATAAGTAAGGACTATGGAAATAACTGTATAGTTTTCAGAAAAATAATTTATAGAAAGAAAATTTTAAATAGCTCAACTATGAACATACAAAAAGGAAACAATGAAAACACTAAAAGAAAATGAAAATAAGGAACTTCTCTATAAGTATTACACATGATCTAGTTTGGTAAATTTGACTACATAAAGCCCTGAATTGGGAAACACTTAACAAACAAATTCAAAAACCAAATGGAAATCTTGAAAAAAATTTTGCAATTTTTATCATGATCAAAGGGTTAAGTATTCTAACAAACCAATGAAACCAATGAAAAAATGCCTACCATAAAATAAACACTGCATAAGGGACATATACAGAGAGTTTCCACCCTTCCTCCCAACACAAATATAAACCTCTGAACATGTGGAAATGTATTCCTTCTCACTTAATTTAAGAATGCTGCAAATTGTAACTATATCCCAATTCTGTTGTTCATCAACCAAACTGACACGGATCTTCCAACTGTAGCTCTAGAGAAGGCTCTTGAGAGTCCCTTAGACAGCAAGGAGATCAAACCAGTCAACGGTAAGGGAAGTCAACCCTGAATACTCAGTTCTTCCAATGAACTGAGGCTGAAGCTGAAGTTTCAATTCTTTGTCACCTGATGTGAAGAGCTGACTCACCGGGAAAGACCCTGATGCAGGGTAAGGTTGAGGACAAGAGGAGAAGAGGGGCAACAGAGGATGAGATAGTTGGAGGTCATCACAGACTCACCGGACATGAGCTTGAGCAAACTCCAGGAGATGGTGACGGACGTGGAAGCTTGGTGTGCTGCAATCCATGGGGTTGCAAAGAGTTGGACATGACTTAGCCACTGAAAAAGAACAACAAAAGCAATACCACTTATTGGGGAAAAATAGAAGGAAAGACACAGGCTCTCTTTTCTCTGGGAATTATCGCTTGGCACATCTTCTGAAGCAAATTTGGTAATATTGATAACAAATTTTAATTGTGTTTAATTATGTTTACTATATATCAATAATATTACTAATAATACGTTACTGTTATGTATTTATAATATTTACTTATAAAATAGAAATACAGTTTTCCTCTGACTCGGAAATTTCCTCTTCTAGTCTTCATCACAGGTATTTTCACACATACATAAATTCCTTGTAAGGCCTTGTAAGATTTTTCTATAGAAAGCTGGTGAGAAAAATAAGAAACAAACAAACCCTAGATATTTTATTCAGGAAACAGGTAAATTAGGTGACACATTCATTTAGTGCCAGCAGTTAAAAAGGATTGAGGTAAGTCTTTGATACTGACATTGAAACATCTCCAAAATAAATATAATGTGGGAAAAAAATCAAGAATACGGTGTTCAGGAGGCTTTTCTGTGTACAATTTTCTTTCCCACAATTTTTTTTTTTTGCATAAAACACAGATAAATTCCATTCTGTGAGGATGAGCCTACAGCTGGTAATGATGCTGTGAAAAGGTGGTTGAGGAGAAACTTACATCCTCCTGTATAACGTTTTTATCTGAAGTTGTTGTAATCATTTGCACATATTTTTTTTTATCCCTGGTGGCTCACCAGGTAAAGAATCTGCCTGCAATGCAGGAGGCCCGCGTTTGATCCATAGGTCAGGAAGATGCCCTGGAGAAGGGAATGACAACCCATTCCAGTATTCTTGCCTGGAGAATCGTATGGATAGAGGAGCCTGGTGGGCTACAGTTCATGGGGTCGCAAAGAGTCAGCCATGACTGAATGACTAACACTGTCACTTTCATTTTTTTATCCAAATTGTGAACCTAATGTTGACAATTGTAACTATGAGAGCAGACACAAGCGTTTACTATGTGCTGGGCATGGCTCTAATTGCTTCAGAGACATCAGCTCATGCCATCCTCACCACAGCCTCAGGAGATAGAAACGTTATAGATGCTGAAACACACCGCAAGGAGCACAGCTTGGTAAGTGAGCAGCAGCACTGGATACCTTCCAGCCATTTGCCTCCGAGTTTCCATCTTATCCATGTTTCTGGAGGAAACCCCTGCAGAATGGGAGTTCTTCTATGGTTGATGATACAGATAAGAAAGAGGGTACAGATTACGGAATGGAAGTGTTCAAGAGGTGTGAGGAGTTGGGGTCCAGGACCAAGGCAAAGATCGATCTGGTTCAGGAGGAAGGACCCCTCTCCTTGGAGAAGGATCTGGTAGAGACTGGGGCTGTCAGCACATGATTTAATGCTGACGTCAGATGTTTCAATGTCAGTACCAGAGACTTACCTTATCCTTTAAACTGCTCCCACTAGATGAATGTGTCCTAATGGATTTACAAGTTTCTTAATGTAAGTATTTAGGGTTTGCTTATTTTTCTATTTCGTTATATTTTTACTACAGTTTATGTATTATACATCTCAATCCTAAAGAAAATCTGTCCTGAATATTCATTGGAAGGACTGATGCTGAAACTGAAGCTCCAATACTTTGGCCACCTGATGTGAGGAGTCAATTCATTGGAAAAGACCCTCATGCTGGGAAAGATTGAGGGCAGGGGGAGAAGGGGGTGACAGAGGATGAGATGGTTGGATGGCCTCACCAACTCAGTGGATATGAATTTGAGCAAACTCCAGGAGATAGTGAAAGACAGGGGAGCATGGCATGCTGTAATCCACGGGGTCACAAAGAGTCGGACACGACTTAGCAACTGAACAACAACAACAAATATTTTTATTTATATTTTGTATAATATGTAATCATATAATTCATATTGATGTGATTGCATGGAATCAGTAGTAAAAGAGGTGGTTCAAAAACTTGAAGACTTGCCCTGCAAATCAAAATCACATGAGATAATCAGGATGGCTAGAATCCAAAAGACAGACAGCAACAGGTATTGGTCAGGATGTAGAAAAACTGTAGTCCTCATTCACTGCAGGTGGGAATGTAAACTGCAGTCACTTTGAAAACAATCTGTCAACTCTTTAAGTGCCTAAATGAAGTTACCATGTGCATGCTTAGTGACTAAGTGCCAAGTGACTTCAGTGGTGTCCTACTCTTTGCAATCCTATGGACTATAGCCTTCCAGGCTTCTCTGTCCATGAGACTCTCCAGGCAAGAATACTGGAGTTGGTTGCCATGTCTTCCTCCAGGAGATCTTCCCAACCCAGGGATCAAACTGAGTCTCTTACATCTCCTGCATTGACAGGTGGGTTCTTTAACACTAGCACCACCTGGGAAGCCCCACAGTTATCACATGACCCAGCAATTCCATTCCTCGGTGTATACCCAAGACAAAAATATATGTCCACGTGAAAATCTGTGCAAGAATGTTTATAACAGCTCCCCCTCCCCCCATAATAGCCAAAAAAGTAAAAACAAGGCAAATATCCATCACTATTTCTTTGGAAGGAATGGTGCTAAGGCTGAAACTCCAGTACTTTGGCCACCTCATGTGAAGAGTTGACTCCTTGGAAAAGACTCTGATGCTGGGAGGGATTGGGGGCAGGAGGAAAAGGGGACAACAGAGGATGAGATGGCTGGATGGCATCACTGACTCGATGGACGTGAGTCTGAGTGAACTCTGGGAGTTGGTGATGGACAGGGAGGCCTGGCGTGCTGTGATTCATGGGGTCGCAAAGAGTTGGACACGACTGAGCGACTGAACTGAACTGAATACATGGATAAATAAAATGTGGTTTATTCATACCGTGGAATATTATTCTGCCATTAAAAGGAAAGACATACTGACACATGGTACAAAATGGATGAATTTTGAAAGCATTCTGCCAAGTGAAAAGAGTCGTAAATGCTGCATATATATGATCTCACTATTATGAAGTGTCCAGAATAGGCAAATATTTAAATATTTAACATAGATTCTTGGTGGCCTAGGCTGTGGATGGGATAAGGGGTAAATGGGAAGTGGGTGCTTAATGGGTCCAAGGTTTCTTTTCAGGGAGATGAAAATGTTCTATGACTGAGGTGATGGTTGCCCATGCTCAATTCTGTGAATATACTAAAACCACTCAACTGCATACTTCCAAGGACAAATTGGAACTGCATGTGAACTGCATCTCCATAAGCAACTCTGGTTTCTTTGTGAAACAGATGGTGAGGTTGTCTCCTAGAACCCAAGGTAGGCAATAGGGAGCTGCTTCAAGTGAAAAGTGAAAGTGAAGTCGCTTCAGTCATGTTTGACTCTTTGCGACACCAAGAACTGTAGCCCACCAGGCTCCTCTGTTTATGACATTTTCCAGGCAAGAATACTACAGTGGGTTGTCATTTCCTTCTCCAGGGGAGCTTCCCGACCCAGGGATAGAACCTGGTTCTCCCACATTGCAGCCAGAATCTAAAGATTCTGGCCGCCAGGAGCAGCCTTAAGGAGACAGGCAAAGGTGTGAAACAGCTGCTATGGGGCTAAGCGATGCCTGAGAAGGACCCCAGGGCCGCTGGCTGTGGGCTCAGATGACATTAGCATCCCAGAGCTCGTGGCCACAGCAATCATTGCAGGTATGCTGTTTCTCCAGCATTCAACGCACAGGTGCGCCCTCCTAGACAAAACTCCAACAACGCAGGTTTCCTCTTCACTTGCTGAACAGTAGGCAGGGACAATTAGGTGGAGCCCGGCCTGGGGTACCACACCCTGAGGACACAGTCATCGCCATTCCCAGTGTCCCCTAGGGTGGCACACCCCTGACTCTGCCCATCAGCTCAGTCTTTCCCAGTGGAAATCACCATAGTTAAAAAAATACACCGTGCCCTGATTTTGCTCCTGTAACTGTGCAGCCAGTGTGCATAGATCCCTTTAAATTTCCACAGCAAGAGGAGAGTTGTTACAGTCACTGTATGGATGATGGACCGAGACTCAGGCATGGGTGACCTGCTCAGACCCCTGCACCTGCAGTCTGGGGTGGAGGGTGAGTTTGGTCTTGCTCCTGGTTGGTAGGGTTTCCATGGTTCTGTGCCCCCTCTTCATGATTTCAGTGGGTACTTACTGACCACCCTCCACCATGTGCCACGCTCCTGCCTGGGAGGTGAGAACGTAGAGGTGGCCTCAAGGAACTTGCAAGCCAGACAGGAGACCTGGTCCTCCCACGTGGCACCCATCATGACAGGCCGTCTGCATAGGAAGCAAGACAGTTTCATGTGGTTGTTTGACTTGGAGAATGTTTTGACACACGCGTTTTGATGTCACGGTTTGACATGAGTTGGGTCACAATGCCCCTGTAAACGTGTAAAAACTACTTATAACAGGTGTTCCTGGACCTGACCATATCCCTGACTCCTGCCCTTGCTAAAAGGTTTTTCCACTTTCTATGGCAGAATTTCTATAGCCTGCCATTCTTTTTTCCCTGGAAGGTATTGCTTTTATGATCAGAAGAGTAATAAAGATTTTTTAAAACTTTATTAGAACTAGACTCACTTCTGAGGAATGTCAGCCTAGTCACCTCAAATCATCCTTTTTAAAGGAATTTATGATATTAAATTCATTACCAAGAGTATAGAAAGGACATTTGATTGTTTTTGAGGATTTCCTGCCACATCTAGACTCAGAGTAAAGAATAATTTTGTGGCACAAATTTTGTTTCCTTCTTATTCTCCAGGCTCAGTGGCTAATGAGTCAGTGTTTAGTCAGTTAAAAAAAAAAAGTGAGCACAGTTGTGAAGCCAAGGCAAAGCAAGGTTTACAGTGTGGATAATTGATTTTTTCTGCTTTTAATAACATTTGTTTTTAGATGCTACATTTTTACAATTTTTAGATGATTCATTTTACAATGCCTGTAAAAGGCAGAAGAGAATGCGAGATTTCCTCCAGATCTGTCCTCCAGCTCACTTCCGTTGAGGCAGCTGTGCTGTGCTCAGTCGTTCAGTCGTGTCTGACTCCTTATGACCCCGTGGACTGTAGCCCGCCAGGTTCTTCTGTCCATGGGATTCTCTAGGCAAGAATGCTGGAGTGGGTTGCCATTGGTTAGGCAGCTGAGGTTACCAGAATCCTGCCAGAGCTGTTATACACATATACAAACAAGAGATTAGATGTGAGCATAGATACATATATATATATATATATATATATATATACATACATACATATATGTATGTGCATACATATATATTGCAAAGTTGCATGCTTTGCTTTCATTTTTTATCCTGACTCCTGTTATAATGAATGATCTTCCTACAAACTGACATAAACTAAGATGCTTTGATAATAAGACACTCTATTAGTTTATGTGCCATTTTATGTGTTTTTAACAAAGAAAAGATACAGCAGCATTGATTATAAAACTCATTTCAATTTCCAAGATGCATCTTCAAAAATTGATAAAATACATCATATTGTCACTCAAGGCTGTAGGATAAACTCCCAGGAGTGGAACTGCAAGTTTAAAGTGTAGGTTTATTTGTAACTTTTAAAAACCTAATTGGACTACCCAGAGGGATGGTACGGGGAGGGAGGAGGGAGCAGGGTTCAGGATGGGGAACACGTGTATACCTGTGGCGGATTCATGTTGATATACAGCAAAACCAGTACAATATTGTAAAGTTAAAAAAATAAAATTAAAAAAAAAATCTAAAAAAAAAATCTAAAAAAAAATAATAAAATAAATAAGAGTTTTAAAAAATAAAAAACAAACAAACAAACAAAAAAACCTAATTGTGTCCACCAAGGCACTCCCTGTCCATTTACAACTGAATAACCCAGTAAATGAAAATGCACCATTTCCTCAAATTCAGTGTTGTAAACAAAGGCAAAAAATTTCCTCAAATTCAGTGTGTTGTAAATAAAGGCAAAAAAATCATTTTTCAACCTAATAGAGCAAAAAATGGTATATAAGTATAGTTTCATTTTGTCCTTTTTTTTTTTTTTAATAAGCGGTCACGTATTTCACTGAGGAGCTGATGCTGGAGATTTTGTTTTATTTTGTTTTCTGAGAACTTTTATAATCTTGGCTCATTTTCCCATTGATTTGTGGCTTTTCATTTGGCTTTATAGTGTTTTTTCTATTTTCAGGAATTTGGTCCTTTGTGATACGAGCTGCAAATTTTAAGAATTTTCCATTTTGATTATGGTGCTTTGTTGGCAGATAAAAAAATCTTCATCTTCTCTCTTATAAATTCTAGATTTATTATCTTACTTACAGAAGCCTTTGAACTTTAAGATAATTCAATTCATCCATACTTATGATACTTTTATCATTTCTATTTTTTTAAATATAGAATTTGTTTTGATTTATGGTTTTAACTATAGATTCATATTTTTTTTTCCTGAATAGCTATAAGTTTTCCCCTGTGATATGAAATGTCCTCTCTAAACATATAATAAAGTCCCACATGTGTTTGGATCTATTCTTGGAATCCTTTCAGGTTCTTATTTGCATTCTCCCTGAAATCTTATATCTTTCTACTGGATTCTATCCACTGGATTTTGGAATCAAACAGTGGTTTGTTTTTGTTTTTGTTTTTGTTTTCCCGTAAAATAATACCCTTCCTCAACCTTACACTGCCCCACATCTGAGACTACCCATTTTCACCTTTGTATTACCAAACTTCTAGAAAGAAGAAAATTGCACTTTCTTTTTCCTGACTTTTGGTTGGCTCTTCAGTTCTCTGCAACCTGGATCCTACCCAGCATTGCAGTGAAATAGTTATTAAAGCCATCAATGGGGTTTCCATCCATGGGATTTTCCAGGCGAGAGTACTGGATTGGGGTGCCATTGCCTTCCCTGAGGTCACTTTATTAGTAGCCTTAATTCCATCTGAAAAGTATGTAACATATTCAGTCATAACACCAAGGGTCAAAGTCATGGGGACCAAAATTCTGCCTATCACCATCTGCCCTCTGGTTTCCAAGATCCATGCCCATCCCTCATGTTTCCAAAAGCCCCCAAGGGCTCATCTGGTCACAGCATCAACTCAAAGTCCCCAAATCTCATCTAAATCTCATCCTTTCTAAAGTACCAGAGCTCATCGTCTGAAGCAAGTGCAGATGAGTAACCCATTAAGGGCACAATTCCTCCCAACTTACAGATCTGTGCGTCTTGTCCCCAAGATAGAGCCAAGGGACAGGTGTATGTTACCAGTTGTTCTAAGACATCTAAGACATCAGTTGTTCTAAGTGGTGGGAAATGGAGGGTTAGAATAAGCCATCAATCCAAAGCAGTTTTAAAATTCAGCCAGGCAAACTCAATTAGATTTTAAGAACTCGGAATAATTTTCCATGACTTTAAGTTCTGCCTCTGGACTCAGTTTTATTCTGAGCCATCTCTCCTTTCTCAAGAAAGGTGGCATCACTTTCAGATGAACTGTTTTATTAACCTGCTTCCTGCCAGTAAGATTTGGGGTGGAGGGTGGGGATGGAGATGGGAGTGGGCAGGACAGGAAGGCTGCCCAATAGCCTCCTTTTATTTCATCCCCTGTCCCTTTTGTTCCAAACTGGTAGTGCTTCCACTCATGAAATTAGTCAGAACATTGTGGACCTCCTGGGAATGTCACGGGTGTTCACTCCAGTGGACAAAAGACCAGTTCACAAATCCCTCATCCTAAAAATTCTATTATTGTCATAAAATTATTATCATTGAATTTGCTATTTAGGATGTTTTCCTTTCTTTAGAAAAATTTTAGTTCTTAAGTCACGAAGTGAGATGAGAGCACAGGTGTTCATTTGTCATAAGCAAACTTGATCTCTGGAAATCTGATTTAAGGAGAATAATAGAAGGGAAGTAATGTGATGCCTTTTACTCTTGTGGCTTACAGAATCTGGATACTATTGAAGCCTCAGCCTCTGCAGAAGATTTGCCATTTGTTTTCTACAACCAGGAGTCATTTCATGTTATGAAAAACAATTTTATAAAATATCACTCACAATTCCACTTTGAGAGCCACCGGTCGAAGATAAATAATAAAATATTACATATGTAAATGAGATAGACAGGAAGTATATGCATTCCTGGTTGGCTCTTGAATGGATATTCTGAAATTTAAATTGAGTAACCACTGAGCCATTCATTCAAACACAGACGATCATAAATGACAAACCACAAACTGAAAGTGACTTAATGTCAAAGAAATACACAGCTATATTAAACGTAAAGTGTCATTGGAAACGACCCTGATGCTGGGAAAGATTGAGGGCAGAAAGAGAAGGGGGTAACAGAGGATGAGATGGTTGGATGGCATCACTGACTCAGTGGACATGAGTTTGAGCAAGCTCTGGGAGACAGGGAAGGACAGGGAAGCCTGGCATACTGCTCTTCATGGAGTCACAAAGAGTCAGACACGACTTAGTGACTGGACAACAGCAAAAATTTAACAGAGGAATTGATAGAAAATCAAGACGTTTAAGAGGAAAACAAAAAGATTATAGAAACATTTTGTTTGGAGGTACCAGACATATGGGCCACTGTTAAAGGCAATGTTTTAGAGAGAGTCTAACCTTCTGTCTGTGATCTTTAATCAGAATTTTTGAGGGTGAAGAAGATTTGAGAAGAAAATCATTGGAAGATTAATAAAATATAAACCAAATATAGGAAAACTGCAAAAATAAGCGGAGAAGACAATGGCAACCCACTCCAATACTCTTGCCTGGAAAATCCCAGGATGGAGGAGCCTGGTAGGCTGCAGTCCATGGGGTCACGAAGAGTCAGACATGACTGAGCGACTTCACTTTCACTTTTCACTTTCATGCATTGGAGAAGGAACTGGCAACCCACTCCAGTGTTCTTGCCTGGAGAATCCCAAGGATGGCGGAGCCTGGTGGGCTGCCATCTATGGGGTCGCACAGAGTCAGACACTACAGAAGCGATTTAGCAGCAGCAGCAAGAATTAAGTGTTAGGATAACAAACTAGTAACTGTATTTATGTGTGTGCACGCACATGTGTACATACAAATATACATGTGTGAAATGAAATGTTTTCTGTTTTATGCTCTACCAGTAAACAAGCCTTTTCCAAATGCAAATTTCTGAGCTGAGGTGAAACAAAGTCAGCTATTTAGAAGCCATCAGCTATTTCTTCCCCTGTAAGCTCCAAGGAGGGCTTCCCTGGTGGCTCAAATGGTAAAGAATCCGCCTGCAATATGGGAGACTTGGGTTCGATCCCTGGCTTGGGAAATCCCATGGAGGAGGACATGGCAACCCATTCCAGTATTCTCACCTGGACAATCCCCATGGACAGGGAAGCCTGGCGGGCTATAGTCCATGGGGTTGCAAAGACTTGGACACAACTGAGCAACTAAGCACAGCACACAAGCACACACACATGTATAGGCACACATACATGCAACCTCCACATGTTTGATTCTGCCATTGTTCTCGTGCACTTGAACTGAAATCTGAATGCAGCCACAAAAGAGTAGGAAAAGTCCATCATTTATCAAGTTGGATATTTATCATTACATTTCAAGAAGCAGGGAAGGCTTTGAACTGAAGCCCAAGGACCAAAGGGTGAAATGAATGGGGAGAGTACCATGGACGCATATACACGAACATATGTAAATAGATAGCCAATGGGAATTTGCTGTATGACTCAGGAAACTCAAACTGGGGCTCTGTAATAACCCAGGGGGGTGGGAATGGGTAGGAGGTGGGAGGGAGAGTCAAGAAGGAGGGGACATATGTACACCTATGGTTAATTCACAGTGGTGTATGACAGAAATCAAACCACTACTGTAAAGCAATCATCAATCTCCTAAAAATAAATAAATATTTAAAAAAAAGAAAATAAGGAAGATACACTTGAGGATCTCACTCACATCATTTAATCCTAAAATCCATAGCTATTTTCATAAAGAACTAACTACCCAATTTTCAGAGTGCAATGCAAAATTAAAATACAAGACTTCTTATGCAAATTATTAAGAATTTCAAAATGGCATTAATCTAATTTCAGGGTCCTTCTAACCTTGGAACCCTTTGTAGCCTCACAGATCACACACACTATTTGTATAATAACAGAACTTAATGGATTGTGTCTTTTACTACCCTCAATTCACAAATGAGGAAGTATAAATCCAGAAAGCTTAAGTGGTTCACCAATGATCACAGAAGGTTTGGAGATGGGACATCCTAGGTTTCAAACTTCAAAATTTGTGTTGCTTTTTCTTAAAATATTTGTGATGACATTCTATAACTAAATAAATTTTGTAACTAAAAACAGAAAAGGAAACATAACTGAAAGGTTTTCAAAAATTGTTGCTAATATCTAAAATATGTAACAGAGTTATTAATTATCCAACGAATAGTGTAATGTTTACATAACATTGTGAATGTACTTTCAGTTCAGTTCAGTTCAGTTCAGTCGCTCAGTCGTGTCCGACTCTTTGCAACCCCATGAATCGCAGCACGCCAGGCCTCCCTGTCCATCACCAACTCCCAGAGTTCACTCAGACTCACGTCCATCAAGTCAGTGAATGTACTTAATGCCATCAATTGTACACTTAAAAATATAGATTTTATGCTATGTATGTTTTAACATAATAAATTTCTCTGTATGTATGTAACTCAATGAACATTTTGCCCAAAGCTGTGTGTGTGTGTGTGTGTGTGTGTGTGTGTGTGTATGTGTATAATCTACATATAGCCTAGTTATGTTTCTCTGGAAAACTTCAACTATAACACCCCAGGATCTCTATATTTAAAATAACAATAATAAAATCAACTTTCAAGACCAAAAAAAAAAAAAAAAAAGCCCCCCCAGGACCATCCCAAAGGTGAGAATTCCTGAGATCCTGATATTCACAATTAGAGGTTCCCAGCCTTGGTGACAGACGACCTTGAAAAATACTGTGTCAGTTGGACTGGGGCATGAATATTTCTTGTCAGCATAAGAAAAGATAACTTTTCTGAATTACTTATTGATCAGTTTATGTGGGGAAAAAAATGCTGTTGACAGAGTGAAATGGGTCTCCGGCACCTTTCCTTCCCCCAGCTCTCCGGGGAGATTTCTTTTTAAGTCTACTGGGAGGAGGGCCAATCATCAGGGGTCCAGATGCTCTGCATCACTTCACACAGGACAGAGAAAGGAATTAGTTGGCATAGAGGACAAGGAGAAAGAGAAAAGGGGCAAGTGGGCTGTGTTAAGAGGATTGAGGGGAGTTGGTGGAGACAAATCAGACATTGTACTGCTGAATATCTGAGAGATACCATGTGTCTGGGGCCCATGGTGACCCCCAAAAGATATGTCAAACAGAAACCTGGAGATGTGCACTTATTTGGAAAAAAAAGCATCTTTGAGCATGTAATTAAGAATCTCAGATGAGATCATGCTGGTTTGGAGTGGACCTAAATGAATGACAAGAGTCATTACCAGAGAAGAGAAGGGAAGAAAAGAGATGAGGAGAAGATGATGGTGAAGATGGTATGAAGAAGGGGTGGAAATCAGGGTGATTTGACTATAAATAAAAGAACACCAAGGATTAGCACAGCCATAAGAAACTAGGAGATGGGTAAGGAATGACATATCCCCTCAGAACCCAGAAGGAACCAACTCTGGGATACCCTGATTTCAGACCTCTGGCCTGGAGACTTGTGAGAAAATATGTTCCTCCTGTTGTAAGCCACCAGGTTTGTGGTAAGTTATCACTGTGGCTGCAGGAAACTCATAAATCATGAAGCATGGGGTCAGGGGGAGGGGAGAGTGAGAGAGAAAGACAAAGGAGGGAGGGAGAAGAAGCAAAGAATTGAAAACAAGGTTTTCCCCTTTAAAGGGTTTTAGTAAATACATTTCCCTTCAATATTTTTAATTCATTTAATACAAATTTCTTAAGTTCCTACTCTGCGCTTGGGATCACTCCAGACACAGGATTCCAGAATTGATAAAAGAGTTACCAAAACCCTTGGTTCCATTGAAGTTACACTTTATTTGAATATCACATTGTCCTAAAGTGAGGACCAAAACATACATCTCTGTATGAGTTAGACATGTTCCTGCCCTGCTGTCTTCTGACTCACCATCAGCCTCGATTCTGGCAGTGTTCAAAGTCTTCCTTAGAGATTTCAACTGCATATGGTAACTGTTTTTAGTGTCTTAAGGAGCCTCCATCCTATTCTCTTTAAAAAGTTAAAAATAGAATCACCATATTATCCACCAATCCTACTCCTTGGTATATATTTTAAAAAGATGAAATACAGGCGCCTCAGTGTTCATAGCAGCACTGTTTGCAATAGCCAAGACATGGAAGCAACCTAAGTTTCCATCAACAGATGAACGGATAAAGAAGATGTTGTACATATATATACAATGGAATGCTACTCAGGCATACATAAGAATGACATTTTGTCATTTGCAGTATCATGGATGGAACTAGAGATTATACTAAATGAAATAAGTCAGATAAAGATAAACACTGTATGATATTACTTATATATGGATCTAAAAATGATACAAATGAACATATTTACAAAGCAGAAATAGGCTCACAGACATAGAACACAAATTTATGGTTACTAAAGGTGAAAAGTGGGGAGGATGAATTAGGAGTTTGGGATTAGCAGATACAAACTACCGTATATAAAATAGATAACAACAGGGACTAACTGTATAGCACAGGAAACTAGATTCAGTATCTTGTAATAACCAGAAAAGAATCTGAAAAAGTATATATATACACACATAACTGAGGAGAAGGCAATGGCATCCCACTCCAGTACTCTTGCCTGGAAAATCCCATGGACGGAGGAGACTGGTGGGCTGCGGTCCATGAAGTCCCGAAGAGTCGACACAACTGAGCGACTTCACTTTCACTTTTCACTTTCATGTATTGGAGAAGGAAATGGCAACCCACTCCAGTGTTCTTGCCTGGAGAATCCCAGGGACGGGGGAGCCTGGTGGGCTGCCCTCTGTGGGGTTGCGCAGGGTAGGGCATGACTGAAAGGACTTAGCAGCAGCAGCAGCAGCATACATAACTGAATCACTTTGTTGTACACCTGAAACATTGTAAATCAAGTATACTTCAATTAGAATTTTTTCAAAGATGTAAATTGCCTTCCAATAATTTTCTGGATGGTAGGATGGCATCACTGACTCAATGGACATGAGTTTGAGCAAACTCTGGGAGATAGTGAAGGACAAGGAAGCCTGGCATGCTGCAGTCCATGAGGTCGCAAAGAATTTCACACAACTTAGCAACTGAACAACCATTTTTTTGGTAACAAGCCTGGGGAGTCTTTGATGTTGTCATCATGTCCTTCAGGTAGAAACAAGAGGGTCTGGTTTTAGATGCTGTATATTCAGCTACTTTTGGTGCAGACCTACAACAACTTGCCCTCCACATAGGCTAGTATTCAATAAACCCTGTGTTGTTTTGTGTCTATACCCCATAAGGCAGAAAGCGTTCAAAGGAATCAACAGGCGTTGCCCCATCACCTGGGGAATCTGAATCATAACAACTGAGATAATGCAATAGGATTCTGATGCTGAGTCATTTATCTCTGTGCATCTCATGCTACAACTCTCTTCATCTGTAGAAACAGATTTTCTGTAAGAATCAAGCTTACAGTCCTCTGCTTTCCCCTGGTGGACATCCATGTTTAGAGGATTCTGATTCTCTTTTAGAAATGCTCTTCAGTAAATCTGATTCACCCTAGAGCAGAGAGCACCTGCCTGCCCTAGGAAGCCTTAACTCGCCTGGCAAAGAGAAGGGCCACATCTTAGAGAGTTTCAGTGACAGCACAGATGATACACTCAAGGTAAGGCCATCATCACATGTGGTATGAAACTGGAGTATTATGGAATTTATCAGGCAGTCTTATTTTATTTTTTTTCTCTGTAAAAGCAGATACTGCATGCAAGAATTTAATTAAAATTTTATCCCATGGATAAATGATTCTTTATATCTTCCAGTTTTAATTGAGTTTATTTTCATTCATTCAGCAATTATTTCTTAAATTCCTACTCTGCACCAAACTTGTCTGAGCTGGTGGATCAGATCTTCCCTGTAGTTCATATGGTAAAGAATCTGCCTACAATGCAGGAGACCTGGGTTCGATCCCTGGGTCAGGAAGAACCTCTGGAGACGGGAATGGCAATCCACTCCATGGAGAATCCCATGGACAGAGGAGCCTGGTAGTTCGTGGGGTCGTGAAGAGTAGGACATGACTGAGCGACTATTACTTCTTTTCCTGGCTTGATTTGTATATCTGAACTCATTGTTTCTCTTTGTCTTTTTTGGTAGATGGCCTCATTTGGTTTTCTGTTTATTGAGAAGTGTATTGTTAACATCTGAATTCACCTCTTCCACTTGCTAGAGCAACATCAGTAATGACTGTGAGTCTAAGAGGTCAAGCTGATTCAATCTATTAAAATGTTAGCTTGCTTGCCAATTTCAGTGCCAACAGATTTTAAATCACTCATATAAAAAGGGTTAAATGTGACAAGAAAAATAGAAAACCCAGGTACATTGTGCCCATCAATGACCTTGGGAACCTGTTATGAAATCTTTTCAATTTTGAAAGGATAAAATAAATGGTTGGAAAGAGACATTTAAAAATCATATGCAATTCTAACAATACAGTCAGCCAACTAATTGGGGCCTGTTTGCGATAATGATCTAAAGTGACATCCATCTCCAAGGCATCCGTCAGCTTTAACAATGGTGACACTGTGTGCTCACGGGACCCGCAAGGTTGTGATGTGAAAATTATCCTTCATTTGGCTCCTTCGGCCCCAATTCCAAAATGAACCCTTCGAGAAATATTTGCTTAAGACTGAGCTTTCAAAATAAAGCAAATGTGCTTTTAAAAAAATCAAAAGAAGTTAGAGACGATGGTTTTACCAGAGCAAATGAATTAGGTAGAGTTAGGTGTAATTTTAGACAAAACAAGGTTAGTTTCAGGAGAGTCACCAACAGGAGTTTTAAAAAGTTAAACAAAGCACACTAATGCCATGGAATTCCACACTGGCTGCCCAGTGATGAAATGAAGGTACAGGCTCAGAGAGGACCAGCTCAGAATGGTAAAAAATGACTTATTAAGGCCAAGGGAAATGAAAAGATTCAGAGTACACTTACAGTTTTTAAAGGAATTTCATGGGTTTTGACCAAAATTGTTTAATATCACTAGAAAAAGCTAAATTTTCATAAGGTCTTCTAAAGGAAGATGAAATCAAGAACTGGACAATATAGGTCAAGGGGAGCACCTCTCTGAAGTAAAAACAAAAGTTTTACCTGTGGAGAAATGTCTATTTGGATCTTCTGCCCATTTTTTGATCCCTGGTGGCTCAGATGGTCTGCCTGCAATGCAGGAGACCAGGTTCAATTCTGGGTGGGGAATATCCCCTGGAGGAGGGAATGGCAACCCACTCCAATATTCTGGCCTGGAGAATTCCATGGACAGAGGAGCCTGGTGGGCTATAGTTCATGGGGTCACAAAGAGTTGGAGTCCACTGAGTGACTAACACTTTCACTTTAATATTGAGTGTTATACATTGTTTGTATATTTTGAAGATTAATCCATTGCTGGTCCCGTTGTTTAAGATTTTGTTGTAATTTATGTCAAAGAGTGTTCTGCCTGTGTTTTCCCCTAGGAATTTTAGAGTGTTTGGTCTTACATTTATGTCTTTAATCCACTTTGAGTTTATTTTTGTGTATGATGTTAGAGTGTTCTAATTTCTTTCTTTTACACGTAGCTATCCAGTTTTTCCAGCACCAATTACTGAAGAGACTGTCTTTTCTCCATTGCATGTTCTTACCTCTTTTGTCATAGATTAATTGACCATAGGTTTATTTCTGGGCTTTCCAACCTGTTCCATTGATCTATGTTTTTGTTTTTGTGCCAGTATTATTTTGATTTCTGTAACTTTGATATCAACGCAAAAACAGAAATTGGTTTGCCCAAGGTATCGGGATTAACCAGTATCACTGGGTGTTGGCCTCATCACACACAACAGCTGGCTGGATCTTCATGGCAGTACTATTTTTGCAAGTTCAGTCTGAGCATGTAGTATTTTCTTAATAGCCACACAAAAGCCATGCTCTTCAACCAGGAATTCAAAGACTCCTCAGTCTAGCCTCATGTTACCTGTGATCCTGTATTCTTCTAGCGTCTACACTACTGATTGATGAGTCCTTTCCTCTTTCCTTTCCTTCCTTTTTGCTGTCCTGTCTTTTCTTACCACCCCCCATCCCCCACAGTCATTAAGACCATGAGCCCTTGGTTTATATTAAGCCTGTAATACCTTCTAGCTTCCCTTTTGTTAAAGGCCTCTACTGGTTTCCCCATGGCTTAAATTCATGGCTTAAAACAGCAAAAAATAGGAACATATATACAATGGAATATTACTAAGTCATTAAAAAGAATGAAATAATGCCATCTGCAGGAACATGGATGGATCTAGAGACTGTCATAATGAGTGAAATAAGTCAGACAGAAATATCATATGACACCCCTTATATGTGGAATCTAAAAAGAAATTATGCAAATGAACTTATTTACAAAACATAAACAGACTCACAGACTTAGAGAACAAACTTATAGTTGCCAGGTTGGGGGGCTGAGAAGAGATAGTTAGGGAGTTTGGGATGGATGTGTACACACCGCTACATTTAAGCAACATAATCAACAAGGACCTCCTGTATAGCACAAGGAAGTCTGCTCAACGTTATGTGGCCATCTGCAAGAAAGGCCAGTTTGAGGGAGAATGGATACATGTATATGTATGGCTGAGTCCCTTTACTGTCACCTGAAACCATCACAACATTGCTAATCATCTATCCCCCATTGCAAAATAAAAAGCTAAAAATAAATTTCAAAAATATAAAATATATCCAGGTCTTTAAAAAAAAAAGCACAAAATACATTCTCCTGTGACTCTGGAGGTCAGAAGTCCGAAGTGGGTCTCACAGAGCTAAAATCAAGGGCTGGTTCATTTTGGAGATGCCTGGGAAGAATCTGTTCATTTGCTGTTATGGATTGAATGCTTGTGTCCCCCCAAAATTCATATGCTGAAATCAGTCCCCAGTGTGACAGTTGTTTGGAGGTAGGGCTTTGGAGGTAATTAGTTTATGCGGATGGAGCCCTCATGAATGGGATCAGTGGCCTTACAAAAGGGACCACAGAGAGCTCTCTAGTTCTTTCTGCCAGCTGAGAACTTCTGAAAGTCCACCATCTGCAGCTTAAAACTGACCAAACTGGCAGACTGGTTTCAAACTTCCTGCTTCCGGGACTGTGAGAAATAAATGCTTGTTGTTTAAGCCACTGGGTCTGTGGTATCTTGTTGTAGAAGCTTAGACTAAGTCACTTGCCTTTCTCAGCTCCTAGAAGTTGCCCACAGTCTTTGGCTTGAGGCCCCTTCTTGGAACACCCTGACCTCTGCTTGTCATCATGCCCTCCACTGTCCCCCTGGTGTCCTTCCCCTGACTTTCCTAGAGACCCTCATATTTATACTGGACTCACCCAGATAATCTAGGTGGTCTCCCCATTACAAGATCTTGAACTTATCCAACCTGCACATTCTTTCAGCATGAAAGGAAACATCAACCAGCTCTGGGGAGAGGGTGTTCCATTCTGCCCACAGCAGGGCTCACTAAATTCTCTATCATTGGGTCTGTCCTATCTCCTGCAGCCCAGCACTGCCCCCCTCACTGCTTGGCTCCTCCAGCTGTCGTGATCAGATGGTTTTAGTCATTGACTTGTTTGAGGTTTGCAGCATTCACAATGTGCTGGACCCCCACCCCCCCACACACACTCTGCTCTCAGGTTCACTCCTTCGAACTTCTAATCTCTGCTCCCTAACATGATGAGGCTGACCTCATCACCAGGCTTCCAGGACTGTCAGCTGGCTTCAGGATGAGTTTCTGCAGTGGAAGGAAAGGGGAAGCCAGGGCAATTCCCACCTCCTCTCTGGGTTGGAAGAGCTCCAGGCATCATCTGCACACCCTCCGTGGTTTCTCTCCTGCTACTGCCCCACTTCCTCTTCTCTTTCCCCTCCTAGTCCTTCCAGCCCCTCTGGTGCCTGGGGCTTCCTTGTGCTGCTCATTCCTGAGTTGCCTCACTTCTCTCCCCTTCTTGCAATTTTTCCAAACATCTCTGTGTTTAATTCAATGAATTATATCCCCTCTATTTAATTATCTGATAGGGATTTTGCTTTCCCGGCGAGTCCCTGACAGATAAGCCATTTTAGCAGTGTGAGGGAGGTGGAGATGAGACACCACTGTATCTATGCTCTCAGAGGTTGATGACATAGCTGATGATGCATGGGAACAAGTGGCATCCTGTGATACAGGATGATGCATTCACAAGATCCTGGGGACACAGAGATAGGTTCTTCTAGAGACTTTAAGCTTAATGTCAATTTGGTTTGGAAGGACGTGGAGAATGTAGAACAATAAGGAGGGGAAGGGACATTTCAGGAGGGGTAGAGGAATTTGAAGAGAGACTTAAAAAGTACACAGCCTAAAAGTTGAGAGTTATGTGCTATTCACAGAAATGTTTAGGACTTTAAGCCCGGTAGACAGCATCTCAAATGACCCTGAGAGAACTGCTCCAAGGAGGTGAGGGGAGGAGCCAGGTCATATAGATGTTTTGCAACAAAGAGCAAGTAATCTGAACATCAAAAATTATTGTTTATTAAAGAAAACCAGATAACCCAAGTTAAGGGATTTAGTGCTTTTCCATGTATGGGAAGATGCAAGAGTCTGGGCTCACTGAAATCATTCTTTTGATATGCATCTCAGATATCTTGGAGAAGGAAATGGCAGCGCACTCCAATATCCTTGCCTGGAAAATCTCATGGACAGAGGAGCCTGGTGGACTGCAGTCCATGGAGTCACAAAGAGTTGGGCACAACTGAGCAACTAACACACTTCAGCTATCTGGGGCCAGTATCCTGTTTTCACTTTCTGAGCTTTTTCAGGGCTCACCATAGGGAGTGGCTGCAGTCTTATGGCTGCTAGATTACAGCTTCTTTCCTTCCTGAGTTCCCTTAGGACACACAGGCTCACCTTAGGGGCTGTTGGTTGCTGATGACTATGACATGCTTGTTTACCGGTATGACAGGAAATATTCCATTTCCCATGGGGTAAGGGGCATCTGGAGGTGGAGAGTAGCCCAGTGTGGCTTGCGGTTGCGGGGGGAGGGTACACACACACTCCCTAGGGAGGGAGGGGGAAGGAAAGGACAGAGAAAGGTGGGTGGGACTGGGTACCTGTTTCCACAAACCAGATTGCTTAAGACAACAGAAGTGTATTGTGTCTCATCTCTGAACGCTGCAGAAACCCTATCAAGGTGTCAGCAGCACTGTGCCATTTGAAAGCTCTTTCATCTTCTGATGTTTTTCCCAACCATCCTTACCTCATGGCCTGTACATGCATCACTCCAGTCTCTGCCTATTGTCTCATAGCATCTCCCAGTGTGTATCTCTGTCTTTGCCCAAATTTTCCCCCTTTTATAGGGATTTTTTGTTGTTGTTCAGTTGCTAAGTCATGTCTGGCTCTTTGTGATCCCATGGATGGCATCATACCAGGCTTCCCTGTCCTTTACTATCTCCCCAAGTTTGCTCAAACTCATGTCCAGTGAGTAAGTGATGCTATCCAAGTATCTCAACCTCTGGCATCCCCTTCTTCATTCCCTTCTCCTGCCTTCAATCTTTCCCAGCATCAGGGTCTTTTCCAGTGAGTCAGCTCTTTGCATCAGGTGGCCAAAGCATTGGAGCTTCAGCTTCAGCATCTGTCATTCCAACGAATATTCAAGGTTTATTTCTTTTAGGATTGACTGGTTTGATCACCTTGCTGTCCATGGGACTCTCTAGAGTCTTCTCCAGCACCACAGTTCGAAGACATCAATTCTTGGCATTCAGCATTTTTTATTGTCTAGCTCTCACATCTATACATGACTAGTGGGAAAACCATAGCTATGACTATGCAGACCTTTGTTGGCAAAGTAATGTCTCTGCTTTTTAATATTCTGTCTAGATTTGTTATAGCTTTTCTTCCAAGGAGCAAGAGTCTTTTAATTTCATGGCTACAGGCACCACCTGCAGTGATTTTGGAGGCCAAGATAATGGTTTAGGGTCCACCCTAATCCAGTCTGATGTGAATAGATGACTCATCAGAAAAGTCCCTGAAGCTGGAAAAGATTGAGGGCAAAAGGAAGAGAGGGCATCAGAGGATGAGATGGCTGGACAGCAACACTGATGCAATGAACATGAACTTGGGCAAATTCTGGGAGATGGTGAGGGACAGGGAGGCCTGGTGTGCTGCAGTCCATGGGGTCACAAAGAGTTGGGTACTGCTGGGCAGCTGAACAACAATGACAACTAATCCAGTCCAACCTCATCCTAATTTGATGACGTCTTCCAAGACCCTATTTCCAATAACACTTTCAAGTATGAGGGTTAGGGCTTTATGTATTTGGGAGGAACTTGACAGCCCATCACAGGCTGGTTTATGGAGAGCCCTCAATGCCATGCTGAGGTGTGTATGTTTGGTGACCTGCTGAGATTTCAGCTGGAGAATGATACAAGGGGACTCCCGTAACTAGTACATTTTCATGAGCATTTACACTAAACCCATGCTCCTCTTTATTAACAAAAGCAAAAGAAAACAGCAATGTGCCCAAACCCACATTTCCATGTGTTTCTTTTCCCCTTAGGAGAGAAGTGACCCACACCTGCTATCCTCCTTTCCCCACCCCATCCTCTCTCCAACCTGCTGAAATATAGATTCTGTTCCCACCTCTCCCACCAGCTCTCTGTGCCACCCTCATCATTTTCCCGTCTACTTACTGATGGCACTGGGTGCTGAGGGCTTCGCAGGTGGCACTAATGGTAAAGAACATGCCTGTCAGTGCAGGAGAAATAAGACGCGAGTTTAATCCCATGGGTTGGGAAGATCCCATGGAGAAGGGCCTGGCAACCCATACCTGTATTCTAGCCTGAGAATCCCATGGACAGAGGAGCCTGGCAGGCTACGGTCCATAGGGTCACAAGGAATCAGACACGACTGAAGTGACTTAACATGCTCAGGGAAATGGCACCGCTCACCTGTCCTGCAACTCAATGTCTCCAAAACAGACTATTTGCCTCTCCAGCCTGTTCCTCATCTCCAGTCCCCTTGGACAATGACCCCCAAGGCCTCCAGCTTTCAAACCAGCTTGAGAGTTACCTTTTTTGCCTTCCTCTCATTCATGCAACATCGCCACCATTCCACCATCCCCTCCAGATTGTAGCGATTGTTCCTAAATGATTCCCAGACCCTAAAATGCTCATAGCAGCCACAGCAATCATCGGACTGTGAATCTGTCATGTGATTCTTCTACTTGAACCTCTGCTTGCCTCCAGCTGCCTACAAGATACACACTGACTCCTAGGGCTGTGAGCAGACCCCATGGGGCCTGGACCTGGCTGTTTTTATTTCTCATCAGGTAGGAAGTATGTTACCAAGTGTCGGCGCACATAAATACTATGTTATTCACATTGTTGATGTTGTCATTATTCTTTAGTTGCCTCAGTCAAGTCTGACTCTTTGCAGCTCTATGAACTGTAACCCTGCCAGGCTCCTCTGTCCATGGGATTTCCCAGGCAAGAATACTGGTGCTCGTCACTCAGTCATGGCCGACTCTTTCCAACCCCATGGACCGTAGCCCACCACACTCCTCTGTCCATGGAATTTTCCAGGCAAGAATATTGGAGTGGGTTGCCATTTCTTCTTCAGGAGATCTTCCCAACCCAGGAATTGAACCCACGTCTCCTGAATTGGCAGGTGGATTCTTTACCACTGAGCCACCTGGGAAGCCCCACCCTACTCACATTTCTGTCCCATAAAATATGCTGCTTTCTTCTCCTCCTACAAGGTCTTTGTGCAACAGAGAAATTCTTCTTCCCTGTTCACCTAGCCAGTGCCTGCACATTCCATTTTAACAAGGCCTTAAGCAGAGAGAGCGTGTGAACAGCAGAATACTGTAATTATCTTTCCATAACTACCTACTCCCCCTCCCTCCAATTCTCTTCACTTAGGACAAAACCCAGGTGGCTCCTCTCCCAACATCACAGGACCAAGCAGACACGAATGCAAAGTCAGCAGTTAGTCTACCTCCATCACGCACCCTGAGAGGCCTTTTCCTCAGTGATAAGAGCATTTCAGACTCTTGTCAGACCCCAAATGTAGGGGGCAGAATTGGCAGTTCAAATAACTCTTTGATTTCCAAGCCAAGAAGATATAATTTACATAAATGACAGAAAACACAGGCTCCTTTACATCAAAGTCCTGTGCCATTCAGCATGGATCTGACCATCTGTGGAGGGTTTGTTTAAACAGAATCCACTCCTAAGAGCACATCCCACTGAAATTCATTAATTTATATTTGGGGGAGACCAATAGTATCAGTGGGCTTCCCAGGTGGTGCAGTGGTAAAGAATGTGCTTGATGATGCAGGAGATCCAGGAGACACTGGTTTGATCCTTGGGTTGGGAAGATCCTCTGGAGGAGGAAATGGCAACCCACTCCAGTATTCTTGCCTGGAAAATCCCATGGACAGAGGAACTTGGCGTGATACATTCCATGGGATCACAAAGAGTCGAATATGACTGAACATGCATGCACATAAATACATAATAACATCAATGCTGAGAAGCGTCATCACCTGGTGCAACCACTCCATGCTCTGCAGACGAGAACAGATGGGAGAGAGAAAGGAGATGCCTCACCCAAGGTGGTCTGGCTCCACAAAGGACTGGAGACACAGCCCTGCTGGTCTGAAGCCCCATCCTGGCATTTCTTTCACAGGCACCTGGTCTCCCTGATGACACTCCCCACTCTCAGCATAGTCTAATGAAGAAAAAGTCAAAGAAGATTGAGATGCGGACCTGATGAGCTGCTCACCAGCTCTGAGATCCTGGGGAAGATGCTTGTCTAAGATGCCAGGTTTCCCTTTTGTATCTTGCATAGGCATCTCTTTCCCAACCATCTCAAGTGGTCTATGTATTCAGTCATTATTCGTCTATCCTGATATTTATGCATCATCTTGCCAAGCCTTGGGCATTGTGCTGTGTGCAGTAATGCTGGGCCAAAAAAAAAAATTGTGGTCTCAACCTGAGTCCCCAGCATAGCGTTTCTCTAACTTTGCCCCTCACGGCTCTACGATACTTCAGAATCTCTTGACACCCATAGAAGTGCTGTGGGCAAGGGTTGCTGTCACTGCTGCTGGTAGGGAGAGGCCAGCCTGGGCTCTGACATCAGGTCTTGCTGCATGGGCTTCCAGGTGCCTCTGGCCCCCACTGCTGTGATGCTAGGTATCTTGGTCTGTTGCTGTTCAATTTCCCAGTTGTGTTCAACTCTTTGTGAACCCACTGTCTACTGGAGCTTAAAAAGCAGACATTTATTTTATCAGAGGGCTGGAGGATGGAAATCCAAGATCAAAATGCAGGCAGACTAGGCTTCTGGTGAGGCCTCTCTTCCTGGTTTACCGACAGCCACCCGTGTCCTCATATGACCTTTCCTCCATTCATCTGAGCACCTGGTGTCTCTTCTTATATGGACATTCATCCTATTTGTATGGGCTTTCCCGGTGGTTCAGTGGTGAAAAACCTGCCTGCAAGGTAGGAGATGTGCAGACATGGGCTCCCTCTCTGGAAAGATCTCCTTGAGAAGGGAATGGCTACCCAATCCAGTATTCTTGCCTGGAGAATTCCATGGGCAGAGGAGTCTGGCTACAGTCCATGGAGTTGAAAAGGGTCAGACACAACTAAAGACATGACTTAGCAACTAAACAACAATTACTTAGGAACTAAACAACAACAACAACAAATCTTAGCTTGTCAAAGACACTCCGTGACCTTGCTTATCCTTAATTACTTTCTCTGAGGCCCCATATGCAAATACAGCCACACTGGGGGGTTAGGACTTCAATGTATGAATTTGGGGAGCGCTTCACAAACCAAAGATCAGTGGTGGACTCTATTTGATGTTGTTAATGTTCCTTCACTGCCCAGTTTGCTCAGTAATGCACATCCTGTATTTTGACATTCCCAGAAAACTAAATAGCTCTTTCAGGCTTTATTTTTTATTTGTTCAGATGAGTGGGAAATCAATCTTTGACACATTGATTTTTCTTTTTGAAATGAATGTTACTGCCAGAATAATAGAGTGGGGAGCCTTTCCCTTCTCCAAGGGATCTTTCCAACACAGAATTCGAACTGGGGTTTCCTGCACTGAAGGTGATTCTTTACCAACTGAGCTATCAGGGAAGCCCATTCAGTTCAGTTCAGTTGCTCAGTTGTGTCTGACTCTTTGCGACCCCAAGAATTGCAGCATGCCAGGCCTCCCTGTCCATCACCAACTCCCGGAGTTCACTCAAACTCATGTCAGTGAATGGCTATGATGCCATTCAGCCATCTCATCTTCTGTCGTCCCCTTCTCCTCCTGCCCCCAATCCCTACCAGCATCAGAATCTTTTCCAATGAGTCAACTCTTCGCATGAGGTGGCCAAAGTACTAGAGTTTCAGCTTTAGCATCAGTCCTTCCAAAGAACACCCAGGACCGATCTCCTTTAGAATGGACTGGTTGGATCTCCTTGCAGTCCAAGGGACTCTCAAGAGTCTTCTCTAACACCACAGTTCAAAAGCATCAATTCTTTGGCGCTCAGCTTTCTTCACAGTCCAACTCTCACATCCATACATGACTACTGGAAAAACCATAGCCTTGACTAGACGGACCTTTGTTGGCAAAGTAATGTCTCTGCTTTTGAATATGCTATCTAGGTTGGTCAGAACTTTCCTTCCAAGGAGTAAGCGTCTTTTAATTTCATGGCTGCAGTTACCATCTGCAGTGATTTTGGAACCCCAGAAAATAAAGTCTGACACTGTTTCCACTGTTTCCCCATCTATTTCCCATGAAGTGATGGAACCAGATGCCATGATCTTTGTTTTCTGAATGTTGAGTTTTAAGCCAATTTTTTTACTCTCCTCTTTCACTTTCATCAAGAGGCATTTTAGTTCCTCTTCACTTTCTGCCATAAGGGTGGTGTCATCTGCATATCTGAGATTATTGATATTTCTCCCGGCAATCTTGATTCCAGCTTGTGCTTCTTCCAGCCCAGCGTTTCTCATGATGTACTCTGCATATACATTAAATAAGCAGGGTGACAATATAGCCTTGACCCCAACCAGTAACGCTGAAGAAGCTGAAGTTGAATGGTTCTATGAAGACATACAAGACCTTTTAGAACTAATACCCAAAAATGATGTCTTTTCATTGTAGGGGACTGGAATGCAAAAGTAGGAAGTCAAGAAACACCTGGAGTAACAGGCAAATTTGGCCTTGGAATACGGAATGAAGCAGGGCAAAGGCTATTAGAGTTTGGCCAAGAGAACGCACTGGTCATAGCAAACACCCTCTTCCAATAACACAAGAGAAGACTCTATACATGGACATCACCAGATGGTCAACACCGAAATCAGATTGATTATATTCTTTGCAGCCAAAGATGGCGAAGCTCTATACAGGCAGCAAAAACAAGACCGGGAGCTGACTGTATCTCAGATCATGAACTCCTTATTACCAAATTCAGACTTAAACTGAAGAAAGTAGGGAAAACCACTAGACCATTCAGGTATGACCTAAATCAAATCCCTTATGATTATACAGTGGAAGTGAGAAATAGATTTAAGGGACTAGATCTGATAGATAGGGTGCCTGACGAACTATAGACAGAGGTTTGTGACATTGTACAGGAGACAGGGATCAAGACTATTCCCATGGAAAAGAAATGCAAAAGAGAAAAATGGCTGTCTGGGGAGTCCTTACAAATAGCTGTGAAAAGGGAAGCCCATTACTGCCCTTCAGTTCACTAAATCAACATGGGTCAGGGCTGTGACAGCATGACTGGTTACCTACTGGCATCCTCCTCTTCCTCTGAACTGTAGGAACTTCAGGTTAGTTGGGCCCATCCTGCCCTGATGAAAGTCTCCATTTTTCACTTTGCCTTGCCGAGTGGAAGTGCTGACTCCCACTGCAGATCCTGGCTGAAAGTTCAACTACAAAACATACTTTGGCAAATTAAAAGTGGACCAGGAGGGAGGGAATGAAAAATGACGGTGATCACAGATAGGGATCAGTTCAGTTCAATTCAGTTCAGTCGCTCAGTCATGTCCGACTCTTTGCAACCCCATGAATTGCAGCACACCAGGCCTCCCTGTCCATCACCAACTCCCGGAGTTCACCCAGACTCACGTCCATCGAGTCAGTGATGCCATCCAGCCAGCTCATCCTCTGTCGTCCCCTTCTCCTCCTGCCCCCAATCCCTCCCAGCATCAGAGTCTTTTCCAATGAGTCAACTCTTCGCATGAAGTGGCCAAAGTACTAGAGTTTCAGCTTGAGCATCATTCCTTCCAAAGAAATCCCAGGGCTGATCTCCTTCAGAATGGACTGGTTGGATCTCCTTGCAGTCCAAGGGACTCTGAAGAGTCAGACCTTGCTTCTATCACCAGTCACATCCACAGCTGGGTATTCTTTTTGCTTTGGCTCCATCCCTTCATTCTTTCTGGAGTTATTTCTCCACTGATCTCCAGTAGCATATGGGGCACCTACTGACCTGGGAGTTCGTCTTTCAGTATCCTATCATTCTGCCTTTTCATACTGTCCATGGGGTTCTCAAGGCAAGAATGCTGAAGTGGTTTGCCATTCCGTTCTCCAGTGGACCACATTCTGTCAGATCTCTCCACCATTACCTGCCCGTCTTGGGTTGCCCCACGGGCATGGCTTAGTTTCATTGAGTTAGACAAGGCTGTGGTCCTAGTATGATTAGATTGACTAGTTTCCTGTGAGTATGGTTTCAGTGTGTCTGCCCTCTGATGCCCTCTTGCAACACCTACCGTCTTACTTGGGTTTCTCTTACCTTGGGCGTGGGGTATCTCTTCACGGCTGCTCCAGCAAAGTGCAGCCGCTGCTCCTTACCTTGGACGAGGTGTATCTCCTCACCGCCGCCCTTCCTGACCTTCAACATGGGATAGCTCCTCTAGGCTTTCCTGCGCCCGTGCAGCCATGGCTCCTTGATAAAACATGCTTATAAAGTGAAATTCACAATGAACTATATAAATAACTAGTTTTTAATGTCCATTCATGTGGATTTAAAAATAGACAGCAATGGTAAGCCAAAATCACTGTGAATGGTGACTGCAGGGTGCTGGAGAGGACTCTTTTTTTTTTTTTTTTTTTTTTAACTTTACAATATTGTATTGGTTTTGCCATATATCAAAATGAATCTGCCACAGGTATACCTGTGTTCCCCATCCTGAGCCCTCCCCCACCTCCCTCCCCATACCATCCCTCTGGGTCGTCCCAGTGCACCAGCCCCAAGCATCCAGTATCAAGCATCGAACCTGGTGACTCGTTTCATACATGATATTTTACATGTTTCAATGCCATTCTCCCAAATCATCCCACCCTCTCCCTCTCCCACAGAGTCCAAAAGACTGTTCTATACATCAGTGTCTCTTTTGCTGTCTCATACACAGGGTTATTGTTACCATCTTTCTAATTTCCATATATATGTGTTAGTATACTGTATTGGTGTTTTTCTTTCTGGCTTACTTCACTCTGTATAATAGGCTCCAGTTTCATCCACCTCATTAGAACTGACTCAAATGCATTCTTTTTAATGGCTGAGTAGTACTCCATTGTGTTTATGTACCACAGCTTTCTTATCCATTCATCTGCTGATGGACATCTAGGTTGCTTCCATGTCCTGGCTATTATAAACAGTGCTGCGATGAACATTGGGGTGCACGTGCCTCTTTCAATTCTGGTTTCCTCGGTGTGTATGCCCAGCAGTGGGATTGCTGGATCATAAGGCAGTTCTATTCCCAGGTTTTTAAGGAATCTCCACACTGTGGGAGAAGACTCTTAAGAGTCCTTTGGACTGCAAGGAGGTCAAACCTGTCAATCCTAAGGAAAATCAACTCAGAATATTCATTGAAAGGACTGTTGCTGAAGCTGAAGCTCCAATCCCTTGGCCACCTGATGCGAAGAGCTGACTCATTGGAAAAGACCCAGATGCTGGGAAAAATTGAGGGCAGGAGGAGAAGGGAGTGACAGAGAATGAGATGGTTGGATGGCATCATCAACTCAATGGACATGAGTTTGAGCAAACTCTAGGAGATGGTGAAGGATAGGGAAGCCTGGCGTGCTGCTGTTCATGGGGTAGCAAAGAGTTGAACATGACTTAGAGACTGAACAATAACAATGGTCAGAAAAAAGTATCTTCATCCCATTAAGGGATTTGCTAGATCTACTGAGATAGGAAAAGCTTTATATTCTGCTAGAGTTATAATCGTTTGTACATTAACAATTTAAGATTAAAAACCAAAGCACAAAAAATAATTTATAATTTCCTAACCAATGGAATTAAGTGCTGGTGAAGAAAAATAAAGAAATCAATTCAACCAAAAGCAGGAATAGAGAAAAAGTAAAGCCAAGGAAAAATGCATGATCACAGAAAATAAGATGGCAGTAATATGTCACAGTAAACGTTAGGTTGAATGAGATGGGCTTGCTAGTGTTTCAGATCAGATCAGTCGCTCAGTCGTGTCTGACTCTTTGAGACCCCATGAATCGCAGCACGCCAGGCCTCCCTGTCCATCACCAACTCCCAGAGTTCACCCAGACTCATGTCCATCGAGTCAGTGATGCCATCCAGCCATCTCATCCTCTGTCGTCCCCTTCTCCTCCTGCCCCCAATCCCTCCCAGCATCAGAGTCTTTTCCAATGAGTCAACTCTTCGCATGAAGTGGCCAAAGTACTAGAGTTTCAGCTTGAGCATCATTCCTTCCAAAGAAATCCCAGGGCTGATCTCCTTCAGAATGGACTGGTTGGATCTCCTTGCAGTCCAAGGGACTCTCAAGAGTCTTCTCCAAACCCACAGTTCAAAAGAATCAATTCTTCGGCGCTCAGCCTTCTTCACAGTCCAACTCTCACATCCATACATGACCACAGGAAAAACCATAGCCTTGACTAGACGAACCTTTGTTGGCAAAATAATGTCTCTGCTTTTGAATATGCTATCTAGGTTGATCATAACTTTCCTTCCAAGGAGTAAGCGTCTTTTAATTTCATGGCTGCAGTCACCATCTGCAGTGATTTTGGAACCCAGAAAAATGAAGTCTGACACTGTTTCCACTGTTTCCCCATCTATTTCCCATGAAGTGGTGGGACCAGATGCCATGATCTTCGTTTTCTGAATGTTGAGCTTTAAGCCAACTTTTTCACTCTCCTCTTTCACTTTCATCAAGAGGCTTTTGAGTTCCTCTCCACTTTCTGCCATAAGGGTGATGTCATCTGCATATCTGAGGTTATTGATATTTCTCCCGGCAATCTTGATTCCAGCTTGTGTTTCTTCCAGTCCAGCATTTTTCATGATGTATATATAAGTTAAATAAACATATAAGTTAAATAAACAGGGTGACAATATACAGTCTTGACGAACTCCTTTTCCTATTTGGAACCAGTCTGTTGTTCCATGTCCAGTTCTAACTGTTGCTTCCTGACCTGCATACAAATTTCTCAAGAGGCAGATCAGGTGGTCTGGTATTCCCATCTCTTTCAGAATTGTCCACAGTTTATTGTGATCCACACAGTCAAAGGCTTTGGCATAGTCAATAAAGCAGAAATAGATGTTTTTCTGGAACTCTCTTGTTTTTTGTATGATCCAGCGGATGTTGGCAATTTGATCTGTGGTTGTTCTGCCTTTTCTAAAACCAGCTTGAACATCTGGAAGTTCACGGTTCACATATTGCTGAAGCCTAGCTTGGAGAATTTTGAGCATTACTTTACTAGTGTGTGAGATGAGTGCAATTATGTGGTAGTTTGAATATTCTTTGGCATTGCCTTTCTTTGGGATTGGAATGAAAACTGACCTTTTCCAATCCTGTGGCCACTGCTGAGTTTTCCAAATTTGCTGGCATATTAAGTGCAGCACTTTCACAGAATCATCTTTTAGGATTTGAAATAACTCAACTGGAATTCCAGCACCTCCACTAACTTTGTTCGTAGTGATGCTTCCTAAGGCCCACTTGACTTCCCATTCCAGGATGTCTGGCTCTAGGTGAGTGATCACACCATCATGGTTATCTGGATCATGAAGATCTTTTTTGTATCTGTTCAGTTCAGTTCAGTTCAGTTGCTCAGTCGTGTCCGACTCTTTTTGACCCCATGAATCACAGCATGCCAGGCCTCCCTGTCCATCACCATCTCCCAGAGTTCACTCAAACTCACGTCCATCGAGTCGGTGATGCCATCCAGCCATCCCATCCTCTGTCGTCCCCTTTTCCTCCTGCCCCCTATCCCTCCCATCATCAGAGTCTTTTCCAATGAGTCAACTCTTTGCATGAGGTGGCCAAAGTACTGGAGTTTCAGCTTTAGCATCATTCCTTCCAATAGTTCTGTGTATTCTTGCCACCTCTTCTTAATATCTTCTGCTTCTGTTAGGTCCACACCATTTCTGTCCTTTATTGTGCCCACCTTTGCATGAAATGTTCCCTTTGTAGCTTTAATTTTCTTGAAGAGATCTCTAGTCTTCCCCATTCTATTGTTTTCCTCTATTTCTTTGCATTAATCACTAAGGACGGCTTTCTTATCTCTCCTTGCTATTCTTTGGAACTCTGTATTCAGATGGGCACATCTTTCCTTTTCTCCTTTGCTTAGCTTCTCTTCTATTCACAGCTATTTGTAAAGCCTCCTCAGACAACCATTTTGTCTTTTTGCATTTCATTTTCTTGTGGACGGTCTTGATCCCTGCCTCCTGTACAATGTCCCGAACCTCCATCCATAGTTCTTCATGCACTGTGTCTATCATATCTAATCCCTTGAATCTATTTGTCACTTCCACTGTATAATCATAAGGGATTTGATTTAGGTCAGACCTGAATGGTAGTGGTTTTCCCTACTTTCTTCAATTTCAGTCTGAATTTGTCAGTAAGGAGTTCATGATCTGAGACACCGTCAGCTCCTGGTCTTGTTTTTGCTGAATGTATAGAGCTTCTCCATCTTTGGCTGCAAAGAATATAATGAATCTGATTTCAGTATTGACCATCTGGTGATGTCCATGTGTAGAGTCGTCTTCTCTTGTGTTGTTGGAAGAGGGTGTTTAATATGACCAGTGTGTTCGCTTGGCAAAACTCTGTTAGCCTTTGACCTGCATCGTTTTGTACTCCAAGGCCAAATTTGCCTGTTACTCCAGGTATTTCTTGACTTTCCACTTTTGCATTCCAGTCCCCCATAATGAAAAGGACATCTTTTTTGAGTGTTAGTTCTAGAAGGTCTTGTAGGTCTTGATAGAACCGTTCAACTTCAGCTTCTTCAGCATTACTGGTCAGGGCACAGACTTGGATTACTGTGATATACAATGGTTTGCCTTGGAAAGGAACAGAGATCATTCTGTCGTTTTTGAGATTGCATCCAAGTACTGCATTTCGGACTCTTGTTGACTATGATGGCCACTCCATTTCTTCTAAGGGATTCTTGCCCACAGTAGTAGATATAATGGTCATCTGAATTAAATTCTTCCATTCCAGTCCATTTTAGTTTACTGATTCCTAGAATGTTGATGTTCACTCTTGCCATCTCCTGTTTGACCACTTCCAACTTGCCTTGATTCATGGACCTGACATTTCAGGTTCCTATGCAATATTGCTCTTTATAGCATCAGACATTGCTTCCATCACCAGTCACATCCACAACTGGGTGCTGTTTTTGCTTTGGCTCCATCTCTTCATTCTTTCTGGAGTTATTTCTCCACTCATCTCAAGGAGCATATTGGGCACCTACCGACCTGAGGAGTTCATCTTTCACTGTCATATCTTTTCTCCTTTCCATACTGTTCATGGGGTTCTCAAGGCAAGAATACTTAGTGGTTTGCCATTCCCTTCTCCAGTGGACCACATTTTGTCAGAACACTCCACCTATCTTTTATTCCTAAATAGGAATAATTAATTAATACTTATCATTCAATCTCAAAGTGCTGTTTTCATTTTGTTCTTTGAGCCAAACCAGGAAATTGGTTAAGAGTGCCTTTCTTTATTTGGAGGGCAGAGGTCTGCTGGGGGGATGGGATGTTGGGCAAAAAACATAGCTACTACTTCCAACTTCAGGAGGTAATTCTTAACTGGTTAGAAGAACAAAATCTGTTTAAATCAAGAACTCAGACCACGCAATGGAGAGAGACTGCATTTTCATAAGCCTTGTCCCCCGAAGTGTATGTTAATCTTTTCGTATGTGGAGCATTTAGGATTTTCAGTAATTAAAAGAAAGCTCAGAGCAAGACATTTACTTGAGGATCCCTGAGAGATTTCAGCTCCAGGTTCCATTTAAACCCTGTGGCACTTGGTAACACCTGCAATATACTGGTTTAAACTGGGCATTCTGGATGCATTTGGTGGTAACCACTGGCAGCTTCAGTGCAATTGGAATGAATAAATAAAGACCCATGACAGGTGGGAAGGAAGAGGGATGGGCTGGCCTCAGGTACTCCCCCTCAGAGGAACATGTTTCTCTAGGCTGTTTACTTGAGCAGCCGGTGGTCCTGGCAGGTCAGAGTCCAGCAGCATCTCTGCTCTGGTCTCAGTCAGCTCTCTGCTGCTGCACCATTTCTCCACTCCAGCCTGTGTCATTCCCAGTGAGACCTGGAAGGCGCTCCCTGGTCCCTTCACACAGGATGCCAGCCCTCAGTGCCTGCTGCCTCTCCTCCCAGCATTTGTGACCAAACAGCCTCTGTATCTTGCCGCCTTCCTTTATTTCTCCTCCTGGGTTTGCTTTTTCCTAATGTTTCTAATAAACAAAATTTACGGGGTCACAATTCTCCAGGCTAAGTGGAAATTTCCTCCCCCAACCCAACACCACATTTGAAAGGGGGACAATTCCCCCAACTGCAATTCACAGAATGTTTGCATTTGGCCTTGACTTCCCTAGCTCATCTGTCTTTCAAAGCCTTCTAGTGTGAAAGTGTGAAAGAGCACACATGGTTGTCAATTTTAAAAATGCACAACATGAGAGTCGCAAGTTAAGTTTTGTTGTTATTTCAGTCTTTCAGTCGTTAAGTCATGTCTGACTCTTTGCAACCCCATGAACTGCAGCATGCCAGGCTTTCCTGTCCTTCACCATCTCCCAGAGCTTCCTCAAACTCATGTCCATCAAGTCAGTGATGCCATCCAACCATCTCATCCTCTTGGGGCAAAATGATGACTATAGCATGTCAGATAGTGCTGAGAAACCACTCCAAATTGGAAGTGGGGAGTACATGCAGTCAAGCGCATATTTTTGCAGAGTTTCTGCTAGTCTCCTGAAGCTTTCTACTAGTCACGAGGAGCAGCCATTTTCAAGAATTTTGGTGCTTTTCTAGGTTGGAGGAGATAAAAGAATTGTGCTCATAAAATCGGCTTCTGAAAATATCTGTCTAAAGACCTGTTGTGAAAATTCCCCCCAGAGCACAGAGGGCCTCTTTTTTGTTCTCCACCCTGAACTCCTTTCAGGGGGTGTTGAAGGTCAGCAGCTGCAGCAGCTCATGATTTAATCTTTGTAGAGCTAGATGGCAAGCACCCATGGCAAGTGCCAATTTGTAGCTGTCTGGTAGTCACACAGACACTCTCTGAAGCTAAAGGATGGAGTATGAATTGAAGCGCTCTACAGCATCACTGCAAGCAGGCCCCTCTCGTGGGCAGGGCCGTCCCAAGGTGACTGCACCGCTGGTAATGAGCCAAGCTCCCCACTAGCGGCTGCACCCTGAGTTCATGATCACCCCTGGAGTCTCCTCGGAGTCATAACAGGCTGAGTATTTATGCAGAAAGGATTGGGTGACGAGCAAGCGTGCTCCCTTCAAAGCTAACACTGTGCATGTCAGTTATACCTCTTCTCTCAGGAAACCGACAAGGTGAGCCATCAGCAGCAGCTGGTCAGAACTCACAGACTGAGAGTGTCAGGCCATGGCAGCCACAGATCTCCTCCTTGGGTCCTCCTGACTGTCTTAATCTTTTCTTCCCAATGAACATAAGTGAGTCGCCCTCCTTACAGCAAAATGAGGCAATTGGTCTCTTTACTTGATACCAAAGGAAAATTGAGGCAAAGAGGGAAAAAATTAGAATGGCAAACACTCTTCAGAGCCCCAGAGCAAGAAACATATATATTTTTTGCATTTTCTGCTGCTGCTGCTGCTGCTAAGTCGCTTCAGTCGTGTCCGACTCTGTGCGACCCCATAGACGGCAGCCCACCAGGCTCCCGTCCCTGGGATTCTCCAGGCAAGAACACGGGAGTGGATTGCCATTTCCTAGAGACATGCAAAGCCATTTCTGAACTTTAAAAATTGTGCATCCATTTGGAATAATTGAAACTGAAATGTGAGGGTCATTACATTCACTAATACAGTTACAATGGGATGAACTGCTTCTCAGAGGAACTGCCAATCGAGCTGCTGTATTTAATAACTTGAATGCTGAAATTTCCCCAGGCGAGGAGAGAGTTTTGCCACCAACTGGGGGATTCTTTTCCCCCCTCTTACTCCTTTCTCCTGTGGTGGCCTGGCTGCGGTCCAAGCCCTCTGGAAATCTCAGCCAACAGGAAGAACCCGTGCTCAGCTGTTTCCCAGGAAAGCCAGTCACTGAGTGTGGAGGAGACAAAAAGGACAGGAAGCCCTAGTCCCATTTTGTTCCCAAGCAGTGACAGCTCAATTTCTCATAATCCATGGGACTGAAATGAGCATGGCTGCTACACATGGACAGCAGGATGAGGAGTCATTAGGTCTCGGTCTACAAATAGAATCATCAGGAAAGGGTCTGAACCCAGGTTCCCTGGGGTCATAGAAAGGTCACCATAATGACATATTTGGACCCACTTGGTTAACACAAAAGTTTCATTGAAGTGGGGAGGCAGATGAGAATGAGTCTGGAAATTAGGGCAAAACTGCTAATTCTAGGCTTCTCTGGTGGCTCAGTGGTAAAGAATCCACCTGCCAATGCAGAAAACACCGGTTCAATTCCTGACAAGAAGATCCCACATGCCAAGGAACAACTAAGCCCATGCACCTCAACTATTAAGCCTGCTCGCTAGAGCCTGGGAGCTGCAACAAGAGAAGCAACTGCAGTGAGAAGCCTGTACACTGCAACTAGAGAGTAGCCCCCACTCTCTGCAACTAGAGAAAAGCCCACGTGACAACAAAGACCCAGCACAGTCAAAAATTGAAACATGTATAATATCATATATGAAACGAGTCACCAGTCCAGGTTTGATGCATGATACTGGATGCTTGGGGCTGGTGCGCTGGGACGACCCAGAGGGATGGTATGGGGAGGGAGGAGGGAGGAGGGTTCAGGATGGGGAACACATGTATACCTGTGGCGGATTCATTTTGATATATGGCAAAACCAATACAATATTGTAAAATTTAAAAATAAAATAAAATAAAATAAAAATAAATAAATAGCAAAAAAAAAAAATGAAAAAAATAAAAAACTACTAATTCCAACATGAGCAATGGGGTCTCCTCCTTGCTGTAGTCTTCTGGCTTTAGTAAGGATGATGGCCAGCCTACCCAAAGCCGAGGACCCATTAGCACCTCTGCCATAGTTTTATTTACAGAGTTGCAATCCAACATGCCTGCTGATCCATTAATTGGGGGTGACAGTGACCCAGGGCTTCAGCCACACATGAGGGGTGGCGCCTAATGGGAAAAGACATGCCTCTAGGGCAGTGTGAGTAGGACCCTCAGGGTCTGAAATGCTGAGCCAATGGCTGAGCTTGAGCTTCCATTTCATAAGAATCTTCTAAAGTCTGTGTCTTAACCCCTTTGGGCAGCTGTAATAAAATACCACAGACTGGGTATACACAGTGCTTATACACACAGACATTTAATGTTCATGGTTCCAGAGACTTGAAGCCAGAGAACAAGGTGACAGTAGGGTTGAGGGGGCCTCATCTGGGTCCCAGACATCTCATTGTGTCCTCATATAGTGGAATGGATGAAGGCGCTCTTGGGGTCTCTTTTACAAGAGACCTGAGCCCATTTGTGAGGGCTCCACCCTTACAACCTCCTACATGTATGCGTGGTCAGTTGTTCAGTCTTGTCCAACTCTTTTTGACTCTATGGAACGACTCTACAGAGCTGCCAGGCTCCTCTGTCCATGCGATTCACGAGGCAAGAATGCTGGAGTGTATTGCCATTTCCTTCTCCATGGGATCTTCCTGATCCAGGGATCGAACTCAAGCCCTTATGTCTCCTGCATTGGCAGGTGGGTGCTTTACTACTAGCACCACCTGGCTATTACCTCCTAAAGGCCCCACCCCCTAAGACCATCACATTGGGTGTTCAGCTCAGTTCAGTCGCTCAGTTGTGTCCGACTCTTTGCGACCCCATGAATTGCAGCACGCCAGGCCTCCCTGTCCATCACCAACTCCCGGAGTTCACTCAGACTCACGTCCATCGAGTCAGTGATGCCATCCAGCCATCTCATCCTCTGTCGTCCCCTTCTCCTCCTGCCCCCAATCCCTCCCAGCATCAGAGTCTTTTCCAATGAGTCAACTCTTTGCATGAGGTGGCCAAAGTACTGGAGTTTCAGCTTTAGCATCATTCCTTCCAAAGAAATCCCAGGGCTGATCTCCTTCAGAATGGACTGGTTGGATCTCCTTGCAGTCCAAGGGACTCTCAAGAGTCTTCTCTAACACCACAGTTCAAAAGCATCAATTCTTCGGTGCTCAGCTTTCTTCACAGTCCAACTCTCACATCCATACATGAACACTGGAAAAACCATAGCCTCGACTAGGTGGACCTTTGTTGGCAAACTAATGTCTCTGCTTTTGAATATGCTATCTAGGTTGGTCATAACTTTCCTTCCAAGGAGTAAGCATCTTTTAATTTCATGGCTGTAGTCACCATCTGCAGTGATTTTGGAGCCCAAAAAAATAAAGTCTGACACTGTTTCCACTGTTTCCCCATCTATTTCCCATGAAGTGATGGAACCAGGTGCCATGATCTTCATTTTCTGAATGTTGAGTTTTAAGCCAACTTTTTCACTCTCCTCTTTCACCTTCATCAAGAGGCTTTTTAGTTCCTCTTCACTTTCTGCCATAAGGGTGGTGTCATCTGCATATCTGAGGTTATTGATATTTCTCCCGGCAATCTTGATTCCAGCTTGTGCTTCTTCCAGCCCAGCGTTTCTCATGATGTACTCTGCATAGAAGTTAAATAAGCAGGGTGACAATATACAGCCTTGACGTACTCCTTTTCCTATTTGGAACCAGTCTGTTGTTGCATGTCCAGTTGTAACTGTTGCTTCCTGATCTGCATATAGGTTTCTCAAGAGGCAGGTCAGGTGGTCTGGTATTCCCATCTCTTTTAGAATTTTCCACAGTTTATTATGAATATTGGGTGTTAGGAGTTCAACAGATGGATTGCGTTGGGACACATTCCAGCTATCTCATTCTGAGTTTACTATTATCGCCAAAAACTCATGTTATTTTCCTACCAAATGTTTAAAAACGATTTCCTTTTCTTAATCCTACATCCAATTTCTCTTATTTTCATCTTTGACCACATCAGAGTGAAAACTGGTGGCTGGAAAAACCATTTCATTTGGTAAGAAAGTTTAATAGTTTTATTTCTGCAGTGCCTTACTTCGTAACAAGTTGATGAAGAAATAACTTATTGCTATAAGAATAACTTGTTAGTATAACTTGTTAGAAGTTCAGGTGTGGAGTTTGCTAGTATAAACAATCTTGCTGGTGAGAATAGGAAAGACATAGATATCTTCTGAGCTGGTTGCTCTTGGCTTATGTATCCCCTGGTATTGTTCTCTGCTGAACGTGGCTGACCTTGGTGGCTGAATACGCCCAATGCCCTTACCCTTTGGCTTCTGATGGGGTCAGCAAGGGGAAGCAAGGGCAGAAGACCTGCCAGTGCAAGGGGAGAGAGATTTGGAAATCATTTCCCATGTTAGTCTCTGGGCACATGGTATCCTTCTGGTCTGCTGCATCTCAGGAAATGGTCCTCATGTTGCACTTTTTCCCAGAGACCTCTGGGAAGTAGCTGAAGCCATTTCAACCTCTCACCTTTTTTTTAGAATTAATTTTATTGGAGCATAGTTGATTTACAATGTTGTGTGAGTTTCAGGTGTATGGCATAGTAAATCACATATATCCACTCTTTTTTAGATTTTATTTTCATATAGATCATTATAGAGTAGAATCCCCTGTTCATGCAGTAGGTTCTTATTAGGTTTCTATAGATATTTTCTATATAATAGTGTGTATAGGTCTTGATGGGAGAGGGACTTCCAGTTGTTGTTAAGTCTCTCAGTCATGTCTCTTTGTGACACCATGGGTGGCAGCACGCCAGGCTTCCTGGCCCATCACCATCTCCTGGAGTTTGCTCAAACTCATGTTCATTGAGCTGGTGATGTCATCCAACCATCTCGTCCTCTGTCACCCCTTTCTCTTCCTGCCCTCAATCTTTCCCAGCATCAGGGTCTTTTCCAATGAGTTGGCACTTCACATCACATGGCCAAAGTATTGTTTGTAGCTTCAGCTTCAGCATCAGTCCTTCCAATGAATATTCAGGACTGATTTCCTTTAGGATTGACTGGTTTGATCTTCTTGCTGTCCAAGGGACTCTCAAGAGTATTCTCTGGCACCACAGTTCAAATGCATCAGTTCTTTGGCACTAGTTTTCTTTATGGTCTAGCTCTCACATCTGTACATGGCTACTGGAAAAACCATAGCTCGACTACGTAGGCTTCTGTCAGCAAAGTGATGCCTCTGTTTTTAATATGCTGTTTGGATTTGTCATAGCTTTCCTTCCAAGGAGCAAGTGTCTTAATTTCATGGCTGTGGTCACCATCTGCAGTGATTTTGGAGCCCAAGAAAATAAAGTCTGTCACCGTTTCCATTTTTCCCAATCTATTTGCCATGAAGTGATGGGACTGGATGCCTATCCCTATAATAGTGTGTATAGGTCTTGATGGTGGAGGGACTTTCAGTAAAAGAGCTAATCCCTTCTGCGAACTCTGGCTCAGGTGTTAAGCAATGAGTGCATTAGTATTGCATGCCTCAATATGTTTCTTACTCACAACAATCCGTTTTGGATCCAGGCCATTTAACAGAGGGAAAAGTTAAGGCACAAACCCAAGGTCTCCAAATCCACAGCCCACATCTAACTATATCTATATTTCCCCTATCTAGAGTTTTTTCACTTCCTGATTTTTCTCAGCAAAATTTTTCCTTTTTTTGGTATCCATTAATAGCTAAATGAGCACCATTTGAAATATGGGGTATGGTAAATTACTTAACTCATATCATTAAAATAAAAATACTAGTCATTTACTTAATTTCACAATTTTATTAATATTTAGTCACTTAATTTAGTCATTTACTTAATTTCACAATTTTATTAATAGTTTTTGAATTAAATTTGCCGAATGACTCCACTTTATTTTTGACAGCACAACTAGTAAATACTGAATATTATAAACAAATAATATGGTACCATTTCTACATTTCATGGAGATGGGTGATTAAAAAGTAGTTATACAAAGTTCAAATGAAGCAGATTCAAAATATTACATGAAAACTCTTGGATATGCCATGTATACATCAAACTTTCTTATGTTTTGTTAGTATAATTTGTTACAGTTATTTTTTACATGTAAATTGATCAATCACAATTGTTTTCAATTCTGGATTCTTATTTGAATTTGTTAGTTATATTAAAACGATGGCTTTAAGTTCCCTTTAAATGAGTAGTCTTCACTGAACCTCGAACAGCATGTATCCAAAACCAACACAAACAGGAGGTGAAAACTCCCTAATCCTGTCTATAAATATGTTCTTGCTTTTAAACCTATCTGAACTGAGAACTTATGACCAAAATATGCCACAGCACAGCCAGAAGTGAGACATGGGTATTTCAGCTTTTAGACCTTCCACTAAATAGAATTTATATAATATTTATATATATATTTATATATATATAATAGATCTATTTCTCTCATCTGTAACATTTTGTGACTTTTTTATTATAGTAAAACATACATAATAAAAACACCATTTTAACCATTTTCAGGTGATGAGTTCATTGACATTAAGCGCATGCACCATCCATCCCAGAACTTTTTCATTTCCCCCACTGAAATTATGTACCCCGTGTAGCAATTTTTGTGGCGTTGATTCTGCCTGCCCTCAGTGTGATACCTCCTATAAGAGCAGTGTCATGAGAGCAGCTCAACCAACTACTCAACCACCTTGTTGATAAAACATGAACATCAGCAGCCAAGATTATGGCTCTTTAATGAGCCAATAGAGAACCCATGATGCTGGGAAAAGACCGTGATGCAGGGAAAGATTGAAGGCAAAAGGAGAAGAGGGAGGCAGAGGATAGATTGTTAGATAGCATCACGGACTCAATGGACACAAACTTGAGCAAACTCTGGGAGATAGTGGAGAACAGGGAAACCTGGCATGCTTCAGTCCATGGGGTTGCAGAGTTAGACATGACTTAGTGACTGAACAACAACAACCCAACAAAAGAACCCATGGATCTCCGTAATGACCTATCAATCAGCACTCTGGATGCAGTTATCCAACCAGCTACAAGCCCTCTAATTATCTCCAGCTTCTCCTCACAGCTCTCTGCTGTAGTCATAAGAACAGCACATCTTTGTCAAAAGGATCTGCTGGAATCAACCTAACATCACCCTGTGATCTTGGTCCCTGAGATCTGACAGATGTTACCCTGATCTAACAGTCTTGCTTTTTTTTTTTTTTTTTTTAAGGATGCTTTTGGCAAGACTTTCTCTTCATTATCCTCTGCTGGCTCTTAATGACCATCTTTTGCTGGTAAACACACCTGCAATACTTGTGTGTGTCCAGTATGTTCCTTTGGTTCATCGAGGGAATCAGTCTTAGCCCATGTTGTAAAACAGCGGGTGTGGTTTAGCCTCATCTATAGAGACAAGTTCCCCGCACCTGCCGCCTCTTCCAGCACTGGCTGCCCACTGCCTGGCATGGCCTGCCCATCAATACCCTTCATCACCTGATACCCTCTGTGAGGGCTGCCCACCACTTCCTCCACAACCTGGCACTGCCTGATACCTCCTCAGCTGCCCATTAGACCCTTTGAGACCTCCGGATCTTCCCAGGTGCCACCTCCTCTGCAATTCTCCTGTGACAGCATTCCTTTATTTTTTAGATATTTTTATGCAACATATGGCGTGTGGGATCTTAGTTCCCATACCAGGGATCAGACCCATGCCCTGCAATGGAAGCACTGAACCTTAACCACTGGGCCACCAGGGAACTCCCTGTGACAGTATTCGTTCTGAATTTTCCTATCAGCTCCGATTCATTTTTTCTAACCCAAATATATCTGACTTATCTTCATAAAACCCACAGCTTGGCAGACATCGTTCTAGGCTCTTTAAACCCTCATACCAATCTTTTGAGTGAAGTACTATTTATTTCCTCCATTTTCAGATGTGGAATTGATAAGGAAAAGGGGAAGTAACTTGCCCAGGAACTGGGAGGCTGTCACGCTCTTAGCCCAGTGCTCTGCTGGGGCTCCTGAACAAACCCATTTTTTCTTGGCATCTGTATGAGAAGCCCCTCTTCTTTTCTTACAGCTTCTGAGACCTAATTGTTAGCATCACTGATAAGCCAGTGATGTACTGGATGTTCTTGTTTAGATGAGTGGGACTTCCATCAAATGCTCACACATCGGAAACCCCAAGACCATGACTATAGAAAGATACAGATAGTGCTTCCCAGAGACCGTTTACAGGAGAGTCCCTTTTCATTCTCATTCACATGATCTTCAGGGAAGTTCCTGCCATTATAATTTTAGATCAAAGACACAAGTACTCTTTTTCTGAAAGATGTGAATGCTTTCTTTTAAAGTCTGCAAATCAAAACTACAATGAAGTATCACCTCACACAAGTCAGAATGGTTTCATCAAACATTCCATAAATAATAAATATTGGAGAGGATGTGGAGAGAAGGGAATCCTCCTAATTGTTGATGAGAATGTAAATTGGTGCGGCTACTTTGGAGAACAGTATGGAGGTTCCTTGAAAAACTAAAAATAGAGCTAACATATGACTCTACCAGAAGGCAGAATGCCAAAGAATTGAAGCCTTCCACCTGTGGTGCTGGATAAGACTCCTGAAAGTCCCCTGGACAGCAAGGAGATCAAACCAGAATATCCACTGGAAGGACTGAAGCTGAAGCTGAAGCTCCAGGATTTTGGTCATCTGATACAAACAGATGACTCATTGGAAAAGTTCCTGATGCTGGGAAAGATTGAGAGCAGGAGAAGAGGGCATCAGAGGATGAGATGAACATGAACGTGGACAAACTCTGAGAGATGGTGATGGACACGGAGGCCTCGAATGCTGCAGTCCATGGAGTTGCAAAGAGTTGGACACGACTAGGTGACTGAACAACAACAACAATGACCCTACAATCCCACTTCCGGGCATATACCCAGAGAAAAACATGATCCGAAAGGATACATGCACCCCAATATTCATTGCAGTGCTGTTTACAATAGCCAAGAAATGGAAGCAACATAAATGTCCATCAACAGAGGAATGGATAAAGAAAATATGTGCATATATACAATGGAATATTACTCAGGCATAAAATGGAATGAAATTGTGCCATTTACAGAGACACAGATGGACCTAGAGACTGTCAGACAGAGTGAAGTGAGAGAGAAAGAGGAAAACGAATATTGTGCATTAATACATATAGGTGGAACCTAGAAAAATGGCATAGACCATCTTATTTGCAAAGCAGAGGTAGACACACGGACACAGAAAACAAATACCAAGGGGGGAGGGTGGGAGGAACTGAGAGATTGGGATTGACATATATACGCTATTGATACTATGTCTAAAATAGATAACTAATGAGAACCTACTGTACAGCTCAGGGCACTCAGTGCTCTGTGGTGACCTAAATGAGAAGGAAATCCACAAAAGAGGGAATATATGTATATAAATGGGCTCCCCTGGTAGCTCAGCTGGTAAAGAATCTGCCTTCAATGCAGGAGACCCCGATTTGATTCCTGGGTCTGTAAGATCTGCTGGAGAAGGGATAGGCTACCCACTCCTGGCTGATTCACTTTGCTATACAGCAGAAACTAACACAATCTTAAAAGATAAATGTAGAATATTGATTCAAAGGATAATAAGGTCATATAAAAATAAAAGCATTTATTTTGCTTTTAGAGGTGGGGAAGGAATGCTACTTTAACAAGATATAGAAATCATTAGAGAGATTAGGCATAAATGGCACATGCTTTAGGGCTCAAAAACAAAGCTATGATATGTCATTGGGATAAAAAGTTTTGAGGATGTATCTTAGATGAGCTTTACTGAAAAGAGCAGCTTCTCTGCTAACAAAAATCAAAGTGTCACAAAAAACTTTGTTTTCTTGTTTGTTCTCCCTTATATTCTAGGCCTTTATGTGGGTTTGTCCTCTTAGAGGTACAGACAAATACATGATTACCGCAATACTCAAACACTCAAAGCTCTCCTTCAATGAGTCCCTGTGGAGCAGAACTAAATGCAACTGGCTCGTCAACACCCTCGAAGCAGGTCCTGGCTACAGAGCATTGCTCAGCCTGAAATTGTTGATTAAAGTATCTCTCCACCTTGGTTCTGCTCAGCTTGGTGGTAATTCACTGATCTACTTTCCAGGTCCCTGATTCCTTTTTGCTAATATAAGGTGTTGTTGTTGTTGTTCAGTCATTAAGTCCTATCTGACTCTTTGTGACCCCAAGAACTGTAGCATGCCAGGTCTCCCTGTCTGGCCCTATCTCCCAAAGTTTGCCCAAGTTCATGTCCATTGAGTTGGTGATTCCATCCAATCATCTCATAGTCTGTCACCCTCTTCTCCTTTGTCTTCAATCTTTCCCAGCATCAGGATCTTTTCCAATGAGTCCATTGTTGGCTTCAAGTTAAATCTAATGAAAGGTTCAACAGCAAAGTTAATGTGTGAGCTTGCCCTCCATGTGTGTGGCCCATATGGGTACTGAATAGGGAGAGGTCGGCATGGACATTGAACTTCTCTCTGGGGCAGCTGAAGAGATAGCTGCACAGGTCAAATCTCAGCTGACTTTTCTATGATGTCATCTGTCAATATCAGGTATATTCCCAACATGTTCTGAACATGCTTCACTTGGGTGAGCGCTCATAGCATCTCTCTTCCCGAGCGAGCAGTGTGAGCATGGCAGCCTCTGCACACTCGCCTTCTCTATTCACTCTGTTCCCTCTGCCCAGCCCTTCGGGACAGAACCAAGCTGCCCACCACTTCCTTCCTCCTTTAGGCATGAAGTTTCACATGGATTGATCAGTATTGTTGAGAATTGTAGTGAATACATCATAGCCGCTGACGTTCACCAAGCACTCACCATGCCCCAAGCTGTTCTGAACCCTCTTAGGGAACAGATTCACTTCATGCTCTCAGCAAGCCTGTGAGGCCAGGCATCAATCAGCCTTGGCTGGGATGGCGGTGATGGCGAGGTTGGTGTTCTGATGCCCCCACAGCAACCAAGCACTTGATTCTCCAGAGGCAGCTTGGAAGCCCTGGCACATCTCCAGACCTGTCCTGAGCCAATGCCCACACAGCTGCCTTCACTGATGCCTAGCCTGATGCTGAACAGCTCATGACCCCATCATGGACAGAATCAAACCAGATCCCTCAGGCAGAAAGGTGGACAATGGGTCTTGGGGCTCTGCCCCTATGGAGCAGGGGAGAACTGGGGGGGCAACGAGCTGCTGAGTGTCAACACATGGGTCCAGAATTCTGAGGTCCTGCTGTTATCTCCACTGTACAGCAAGTAAACTGAGGCACGCAGAGGTCAACTCACTTGTGTTTTGTGCAGCTTTGTTCAACACCTGAGGGTCATTCAAGATGCTCCCAACCACCACAGCTGCGTGACCTGTCTGCCAATTGGCACCTGAGCCAGCTGTGCAGCAAGGGCATCAGTGGGCCACCTTGATTGACCCTCAGGGCAGCTGATGAGGGAAACAACAGAGAGCAGAGGCTGTGGTTGGCCCCCTGGGAAGGGCCAGGAGTGGTGCTTGTAGTGACACAGAGGGAGGAGCTGGACTATGTCCTTCTTCACTCGGGGCTGACTCTACAGAAGGAGGCTGGGCCAAGGTCATCAAGAAGGTGCCTCTGGGTCAGAAGGATGCTTGGCATGAGCCCCAGCAGCAGCTGAGGTGAGTCACAGGGCGTGTCCAGCAGAGACCTCTTGGCTGGTGGGGGTGGTGGACATGTGCTGAAGGTTCCAGAGAAAACTATGAAAGTGGCTAAAAGAAAGCTGGTATTTGAGCATCTTCCATGATGAAGGACCATAGATGGCACTGGCTGACTCAGGAGACAGCCTCGGGTCTCCAGCTCACCCTCTTCCTTCCTTCTCAGTCCTGGAGGTCTCAGTGAGAAGGCAATGAGAGGGTGGTCAAAACATGAAGAGACACCTTATATTTCCCTTGTGGATTTTCAAACCTAAGTCACAGCTGAACTGTGGGAAAATCAATGAGATACTGAAATTTAGAATTAGACTAGATTGAGTATTTTTAATTTATTTTATTTTATTTTTAAACTTTACATAATTGTATTCGTTTTGCTAAATATCAAAATGAATCCACCACAGGTATACATGTGTTCCCCATCCTGAACCCTCCTCCCTCCTCCCTCCCCATACCATCCCTCTGGGTCGTCCCAGTGCACTAGCCCCAAGCATCCAGTATCGTGCATCGAACCTGGACTGGCAACTCGTTTCATACATGATATTATACATGTTTCAATGCCATTCTCCCAAATCTTCCCACCCTCTCCCTCTCCCACAGAGTCCATAAGACTGTTCTATACATCAGTGTCTCTTTTGCTGTCTCGTACACAGGGTTATTGTTACCATCTTTCTAAATTCCATATAAAAATTATGGAACGCTTCACGAATTTGCATGTCATCCTTGCACAGGGGCCATGCTAATCTTCTCTGTATCGTTCCAATTTTAGTATATGTGCTGCTGAAGCGAGCACTAGATTGAGTTTTTAATATCCAAGATGGAGGCCTCACAAATACCTGACATTGATGAGAAAACCTGTGGGTCTGTCTGAAATATTATTCAACTCTGGTAGAGAGAATTAAAAGTAGGAGATCACAGTGGGTTAAAAATAAGACTATTTCCTGACTATCTTTTCCACATTCAGCCCCTTCCAGAAACTGGCATCATCACACAGACATCATCAACCTTGATCCTCATTTTACAGGCAAGAAAACTGAGGATTAGAACATCAGCTGATTTACTTGATGTGGGGTCATGAACCTCAAACAAACAAACAAACAAAAACCTAGGCAAGCAAACATATGCCACTGGGTTAATGCAGTTGTTTGATGGAGAAAGGCCGCCTGAGACTGTATGTACTGTTGACTTCTCTGTTCCTGTCTACATGTTGGACACTTGGCTGTGATATTGCCATAAAATCCTACGGAAGCAATTATATCAGCATTTAATAAAAAACTGGTGTGTGATCGATGAGTCATTAATATTCTAGCAAGGCAGCCACTAAGAGGGATATTTGGTAAAGAATCCACGTTTAAGGTATGATTAATGCTTGAATCTGACATTGATCTATTCAGAAAGGCATGAAAAGTAGTATTTTATTACTTGGCATGAGAAGGGACTCGACTGAAGTGACAGAACTGGGAGATCAATAATCCTTTGGGGATCAATGAGCAGTTAGGGAATAAAAAGAAAAATGGTGAAAATGACAAGAGTGGAAAGACCATTGTTCCGGACTCCATTCCACCCAGGATGATGGCTCAAGTCAACAGCCAGTGCACCTGGCATTCTGATGCTTGGAATATAGAAAACAATGTTATGGTAAGTAAAGTTCTTTCATTTGCTGAGAATAAAAACATATCCTTAGATTTATAGCATCTGAAGGTTAACTAATTTCTACTTTTATACAACCTTTTTATTCAGAGAATAATAAGCATTTATTTTTATTTTAGAGGTGGGGAAGGAATGCTATTTTAACAATACATAGAAATTATTAGACAGATTAGGCATAAATAACACATACTTCTTGAAGAGATCTCTAGTTTTTCCCATTCTGTTGTTTTCCTCTATTTCTTTGCATTGATCGCTGAAGAAGGCTTTCTTATCTCTTCTTGCTATTCTTTGGAACTCTGCACTCAGATGCTTATATCTTTCCTTTTCTCCTTTGCTTTTCACTTCTCTTCTTTTCACAGCTATTTGTAGGGCCTCCCCAGACAGCCATTTTGCTTTTTTGCATTTCTTTTCCATGGGGATGGTCTTGATCCCTGTCTCCTGTACAATGTCACGAACCTCAGTCCATAGTTCATCAAGCACTCTATCTATCAGATCTAGTCCCTTAAATCTATTTCTCACTTCCACTGTATAATCATAAGGGATTTGATTTAGGTCATACCTGAATGGTCTAGTGGTTTTCCCTACTTCAATTTAAGTCTGAATTTGGCAATAAGGAGTTCATGATCTGAGACACAGTCAGCTTCCGGTCTTGTTTTTGCTGACTGTATAGAGCTTCTCCATCTTTGGCTGCAAAGAATATAATCAATCTGATGTCGGTGTTGACCATCTGGTGATGTCCATGTGTAGAGTCTTCTCTTGTGTTGTTGGAAGAGGGTGTTTGCTATGACTGGTGCATTTTCTTGGCAAAACTCTATTAGTCTTTGCCCTGCTTCATTCTGTATGCCAAGGCCAAATTTGCCTGTTACTCCAGGTGTTTCTTGACTTCCTACTTTTGCATTCCAGTCCCCTATAATGAAAAGGACATCTTTTTTGGGTATTAGTTCTAAAAGGTCTTGTATGTCTTCATAGAACCGTTCAACTTCAGCTTCTTCAGCATTACTGGCCGGGGCACAGACTTGGATTACTGTGATATTGAATGGTTTGCCTTGGAAATGAACAGAGATCATTTTGTCATTTTTGAGATTGCATCCAAGTATTGCATTTTGAACTCTTTGGTTGATGATGGCTACTCCATTTCTTCTGAGGGATTCCTGCCCGCAGTAGTAGATATAATGGTCATCTGAGTTAAATTCACCCATTCCAGTCCATTTCAGTTCACTGATTCCTAGAATGTCAACATTCACTCTTGCCATCTCTTGTTTGACCACTTCCAATTTGCCTTGATTCATGGACCTGACATTCCAGGTTGCTATGCAATATTGCTCTTTACAGCATCGGACCTTGCTTCTATCATCAGTCACATCCACAGCTGGGTATTGTTTTTGCTTTGGCTCCATCCCTTCATTCTTTCTGGAGTTATTTCTCCACTGATCTCCAGTAGCGTATTGGGCACCTACTGACCTGGGGAGTTCTTCTTTCAGTATCTTATCATTTTGCCTTTTCATACTGTTCATGGGGTTCTCAAGGGCAGAATACTGAAGTGGTTTTCCATTCCCTTCTCCAGTGGATCACATTCTGTCAGACCTCTCCACCATGACCTGCCTGTCTTGGGTGGCCCCACGGGCATGGCTTAGTTTCATTGAGTTAGACAAGGCTGTGGTCCTAGTGTGATTAGACTGACTAGTTTTCTGTGAGTATGGTTTCAGTGTGTCTGCCCTCTGATGCCCTCTTGCAACATGTACCGTCTTACTTGGGTTTCTCTTACCTTGGATGTAGGGTATCTCTTCACGGCTGCTCCAACAAAGTGCAGCCTCTGCTCTTTACCCTAGATGAGGGGTATCTCCTCATCGCTGCCTCTTCTGACCTTGAACTTGGAATAGCTCCTCTAGGCCCTCCTGGGCCCGGGCATCCACCGCTCCTTAGAGGTGGGGTAGGTCCTCTTGGCTGTTCCTGCGCTGTCTCAGCCTGGCACTCTCAGCCGCTGCCCCTGACCTCAAACATGAGGTAGCTCCTCTCAGCCGACCTAAGTGTGCCGGTCACAGCTGCCCGCGCATTTAGAGATCTCTTCAAGAAAATTAGAGATACCAAGGGAACATTTCATGCAAAGATGGGCTCGATAAAGGACAGAAATGGTATAGACCTAACAGAAGCAGAAGATATCAAAAAGAGGTGGCAAGAATACACAGAAGAACTGTACAAAAAAGATCTTCACGACCCAGATAATCATGATGGTATGATCACTAACCTAGAGCCAGACATCCTGGAATGTGAAGTCAAGTGGGCCTTAGAAAGCATCACTATGAACAAAGCTAGTGGAGGTGATGAATTCCAGTTAAGCTATTTCAAATCCTGAAAGATGATGCTGTGAAAGTGCTGTATTCGATATGCCAGCAAATCTGGAAAACTCAGCAGTTGCCACAGGACTGGAAAAGGTCAGTTTTCAGTCCAATCCCAAAGAAAGGCAATGCCAATGAATGCTCAGACTACCGCACAATTGCACTCATCTCACATGCTAGTAAAGTAATGCTCAAAATTCTCCAAGCCAGGCTTCAGCAATACGTGAACTGTGAACTTCCTGATGTTCAAGCTGGTTTTAGAAAAGGCAGAGGAACCAGAGACCAAATTGCCAACATCCACTGGATCATGGAAAAAGCAAGAGAGTTCCAGAAAAACATCTATTTCTGCTTTATTGACTATGCCAAAGCCTTTGACTCTGTGGGTCACAATAAACTGTAGAAAATTCTGAAAGAGATGGGAATGCTAGACCACCTGACCTGCCTCTTGAGAAACCTATATACAGGTCAGGAAGCAACAGTTAGAACTGGACATGCAACAACAGACTGGTTCCAAATAGGAAAAGGAGTACATCAAGGCTGTATACTGTCACCCTGCTTATTTAACTTATATGCAGAGTACATCATGAGAAATGCTGGGCTGGAAGAAGCACAAGCTGGAATCAAGATTGCTGGGAGAAATATCAATAACCTCAGATATGCAGATGACACCACTCTTATGGCAGGAAGTGAAGAGGAACTAAAAAGCCTCTTGATGAAGGTGAAAGAGGAGAGTGAAAAAGTTGGCTTAAAACTCAACATTCAGAAAACGAAGATCATGGCATCTGGTTCCATCACTTCATGGGAAATAGATGGGGAAACAGTGGAAACAGTGTCATACTTTATTTTTTTGGGCTCCAAAATCACTGCAGATGGTGACTGCAGCCATGAAATTAAAAGACGCTTCTCCTTGGAAGGAAAGTTATGACCAACCTAGATAGCATATTCAAAAGCAGAGACATTACTTTGCCAAGAAAGGTCTGCCTAGTCGAGGCTATGGTTTTTCCAGTGTTCATGTATGGATGTGAGAGTTGGACTGTGAAGAAAGCTGAGCGCCGAAGAATTGATGCTTTTGAACTGTGGTGTTAGAGAAGACTCTTGAGAGTCCCTTGGACTGCAAGGAGATCCAACCAGTCCATCCTGAAGGAGATCAGCCCTGGGGTTTCTTTGGAAGGAATGATGCTAAAGCTGAAACTCCAGTACTTTGGCCACCTCATGCGAAGAGTTGACTCATTGGAAAAGACTCTGATGCTGGGAGGGATTGGGGGCAGGAGGAGAAGGGGACGACAGAGGATGAGCTGGCTGGATGGCATCACTGACTCGATGGACTTGAGTCTGAGTGAACTCCGGGAGTTGGTGATGGACAGGGAGGCCTCATGTGCTGCAATTCATGGCATCGCAAAGAATCCGACACAACTGAGTGACTGAACTGAACTGAACACATACTTCAGGGTTCAAAAATAAAGCTATGACGTCATTGGGAGAAAAAGTTTTGAGGATGTATCTTAGATGAACTTTATTGAAAAAAGCAGATTTTTTTCTCTACAAGCAAAAAATCAAGGAATCACAAAAGGTTTGCTTTCTTGTTTATTTTCCCTTACATTCTAGGCCCTTATATAGGTTTGTCCATCTTACAGCCAGACCCAGCTGCAGCAATAATTTGGTTCTGATTCAATTGAAATGTTTGCCTCCAGCTCCTGGGTGTTTATGCCTGCAGGGCCCTTGTATCTGCATGTGCATTTGGCCTTAAAGTTCATATACACACAATTATTATTATTGTCTTCAGTGTTGCCGCCAGGACCAGCATCATCTTCACTACACCGTAAATTCCCCCTTCCTCTAGTATATTTACAGTTCTTTCATAATCAAATTAAGTTGATTCTGGAAGTCATATAATTTTACCCCATGGAACATCCTGAATCATTGGGAAAAAATGCTGATGCTGGGAAAGATTGAGAGCAAGAGGAGAAGGGGGCAACAGAGGATGAGATGGTTGGATGGCATCACTGACTCAATGGGCATGAGTTGTTTGAGCAAACTCAAGAAGATAGTGAAGGACAGGGAAGCCTGGCGTGCTGCAGTTCATGGGGTTGTAAAGAGTCAGACACAACTTAATGACTGAACAATGAGCAACAACATGCTTCAACCTCTAAGAACAGCCACCACGAAAAAGTTCTATAAAGCCCACAGATTAAATTTACAAGAAAATACAATATAGTATAATAAAATTGCATGGATTGGGACTCCTTTATAAATGAAATATAGGAAGGATAGTGTGGAATAGTAGAGTGAAAAACTGAATATTAGCTTCAAGATACCATTATGTTCCTTTTTAAAATCTAGCTTTGTATATTTGAATCCATCTGCCTACTAAAAAGATAAAAGGCTCATGTCTTTGGGTAAAAATTTCAAATTGGAGTAAAATTTAACTAATTACTATTAAATAAATGTGTACCAATGATTCATAGTTCTGCACCTCAGGCCATTAAGAAAGATTTAAGGCAGGGCAAAATGGCACTTTCCTTGCCTCTAACCCACAGCATTACACAGCGATCGTAAAACACTAGTTGTGCCGTCTGCGGGGATATGGTCCCTTCTGGCCTGAGACCCTGGAGCGCTCTGGCAAATGATGCTAGTGAAAGATCGAGGCTGATTCAATTTTCTTTACCCTCTGACATAAGATCCCAAGCAAAAATGGTGGCACAGAAGTTATTTTCCAAGGTAAAACATAAAGATTTGTTAGCATATCCAGAGTGCATATGACTTGCTCCAGTACAGTAATGACATAGATGTAAAAAACACAAGGGAAGGAACAGAATAGAACCCGGTAAACTTGCCATTTGATGTTTACTATTTGATAGAACAGTTATTTTGTGGCTTATGTGTTTTAGTGCATTTTGCTTCCAAATCAGGTAGAAGCTGTTTTCAATTCTTCACACAATCCTTTTCTCCTTTACAGAGAAAGACCTCTTAAAGATAGAGTGGGTGGCTGACCTGAAATGAATGGGGTCACAAGTAAGGTATATGGTGATGATTCTGGAGTCATTATCTGGCTAATAAAACGCTAACGCACATTACTTTCAAGGCATATTTAAGGATGTAATTACTTGGCAGTGGTGAGTTATAAGATAATTGTGATCAGTTTAGATAGGAACAGGGTAAAAATCTTTGATTCAATATTACATCATTCAGGAGCCTAAAATATCTTCTTGAATCATTTAAACTAAAACGAAATAACCTTAATTACATGTCCACATATTAATACTTTGAACTAAACATTTTTAAGTGTGAAAATCATTAATAATGAATACATCTCTTCAAATAAATTTTATTTTTATTATTTTAAAATATTTAATTAATTAATTTGGCTGCACTGGGTCTTCGTTGTGGCATGTGGGATCTTTAGTTGCTGCACGTGGGATCTAGTTCCCTTGTAGGAGGAAACAGACAGAACAGGCTCCATCTTGAAAGCAGGACTCCATCTTGGGCCGGACTGTGGACTTTGAGCTATATGCCTGCTATCTATGGAAACAACATACCAACTGGAAAACCAGGCCCTGGAAAGAAGAGCCCCAGGGCTTGTACCTAGACTCTCTGGAGCCTAAAGGAATACCCTAATTATCTGTGTAACCAAATAGAATCATGCATTCTATTATGCTTATTGGGGTATGACTACAGGCCTATTGATAATTGTCCACTGTTAATGACCTAGGCTTAAGGCATATGAATCACGGGTTAACTTTGATTGTATCTTTCTTTTCCTTTGTTTAGACTAGTTTCAGGGAATTTGGGTTTGGGCACAGACACTTAGGGTATATAAGGTTTTCACAAAAACTCGTCGGGGTCCTCTGCCTTGGGCCCGCGGGTGTAATAAACTGCACTCTGCTATCTGCATTATCCTTCTGAGTAAGTTTGTTTCCCAGAACGTGTGGCTAGAACACCCTGACCAGTGATCGAACCCCAGGTCTCATGCACATGGAGTCTAAGCCACTAAACCATCAGGGAAAGCCCACAGATAGGAATTTAAACTTCCATTATGACACATCAAAATCTTCAACCTTGGATTTACAGAGCACCAATATTTTAAACAACAAGCTTACTATCCAACTTCCTTTAAACATGAACTCTCTGTCTGTTGGCCATTTTTTTTTTTTTAAATCTCTTCACTATGAAAACTGATGTCCAGAGTACTGACCATGAAGCTCAATAACCAGAGAAAACTGGTTCAGTTTGACTTTAAGGGCTTTGACCTGATTTCTGGATTCTTCTCCCACGATGGTTAGTGTCTGTGAGTGTGCTTGTGTCTGTGTGTGTGTGTGTATGTGTGTGTGTGTGTGTTTGTGTGTTTCCTTCACTCAGAGCTTAAGCACCTTTTCCTTTCCCTTCCCCCAAAAGTTCTGCTTTTAAACCAATAAGTGCATATGCTTAAGGAGGTGTGCAGGTGTAGCTGAGATCTATTAATACCTGCAGGCAGAAGTTCAAATAGCAGAAATGAAATACCATTGAAGAAATTCTAGGCACCACTGAATTGTTGGGAAAACATTTGTTCTTGCATCTCTGAAGCCATGTTACAGAAACTGCTGTCCCAAGTTGGAAGTGTCCTTGGAATCATACAGACCAAATTGTATTCAAATGGTTTGGACTTAAGGTGTTTTGGTGCAGCTTCTTTTATTTAAAGGGTTTCCTGCATAGCTCAGTCCATAAAGCATCTTGCATGTAAAAAACAGTGATCTTCACCTATAGGATAATATTTTTTAAAAAATCTGCAGTGGGGAAGCACCAAGCATCATGATAAATCTTGTTGTATCTGTTCTCTCACTTAAGCAAATTTTTGAATACATCTGGATACTGCTGCCCCTTCCTCCCCCCGAACCGCCTACTCTTTTTGGATCCACTCAAGTCCTTAACCTTCAGTAATTTTTTTTTTTTTTTTTACACTGCCATGTAGCATACAAGATCTTAGTTCCCTGACCAGGGATTGAACCCACACCCCTGCAGTGGAAGCACAGAGTCTTAACCTCTGGACCATTAGGGAAATACCTCCAATAATTTTTCAGAGCCTTTCCTGCCACAGTGATACTTAACTCTTTATCTCCATGATGTAGTGGTCCATGCTAGAGTTGGAAAAGAATTTCCAGATGTAAGGCAGAATGAGAGGAGAATACTTTTAGAGTGGAAGACTTATACCAGCTAGTAGCTAATTTTTATAGCCTCAAGACAGAGAAAATTCTTACTGGATGCTATAGGGTGAGTATTCTACCTAATACGGGGGTCAGGGAACTGGCTGGTTTACATCTGGAGGCTCATGGCAACAGTTGCCAAGGAGTTCGGGTCAGGTCGAAGATTTTAGCCCTGTGACCTTGGTAAGGGCTCCACACCAGTGACCTTTGTAGGGCTCCACATTTGATAGCATTAATTTTATGGTTAATACAATAGTTCAGGGGTCTGCAAACTACAACCCAGCCACAAAATGGTTTAGACATTAAGTGGTTGGGAAAATACAGAAGAGGGATCTTTGTGACATGAGAAAATTATGTGAAATTTAGATTGGAACACAGTTATGCCTGTTGCTTTCCATGTTGTTATCTTTGGTTGCCTTTGTGTTACTTATGCAGAGCTGAGTAGTTGAGATTGTGGTCATAAGATCTAAAATAGTTACCATGTGGTCCTTTCAGAAAAAGTTTGCTGACTTCGTCCTCTGTCATCACTCGCAGCCCACGGCTTCACCGTCTCAGTTCATGCCTCGAACTGTAACTGAGCTCCCATACTGAAAAGCATCAACAGAGTATGGGCTTTTGTCTAGGTTGATATAAAGCCTAAGAAGGGATTCCCAAGGGAAAAGAGGGGATGATTCATCAGTGGATAACAGAGACTCGAGTAACTATTGGAAAATTTAGTTAAAGCAGTAAACAATACCAGACTGCAACAATCGGTAAGGAATCTGCCTGCAATGCAGGAGACCCGGGTTCAACCCCTGGGTTGGGGAGATCCCCTGGAGAAGGAAACAGCAACCCACTCCAGTATTCTTGCCTGGAGATTCCTGGACAGAAGAGCCTGGCAGGCTACAGTCCATGGGGTCTCAAGTGTCAGATACAACTTAGCGACTAAACCACCACATGATATAAACTTTTTACAAGTATCTCATTTAATCGTCACTGTGTTATAGGAAAAAATGAATTCTTGTTCCATCTTAGATCTGTTTTACTTTAACTTTTGCTTCCCATTGTTTTGTTCACTAAAAGAATGCTGTCCATACATAATGGTCTGCTTCAGGGAACCCTGCCCCTCTGCCTGAATGCTAAACCAAATTGCCTTTGTTCAGAACTATATCCATCTGTGGATGGCTAAAGGAAGGAAGAAATTAACACATCCCCACCCTGAGGCTTGCCCATTCTAGGAGATATTTGTAAGATTAATAGCCTTTTTTTTTACTTTATTTCCTCACACCCTCCCTTCTATAAAAGAACCTGGCATCCAGACCCAAATAAAATGGTTATTTTGAGACATTGGCACTCCCTGGTGGTTCAGACAGTGAAGAATCTGCCTGCAATACAGGAGATCCAGGTACAGTCCCTAAGTCAAAAAGATCCCCTGGAGAAGGGAATGTCAACCCACTGGAGTATTCTTGCCTGGAGAATTCCATGGGCAGAGGATCCTGGTGGGCTACAGTCCATGGGGTCGCAAGAGTCTGACACAACTAAGCAGCTAACACTTTCACTTTCTCTCGAGACATTAGCCAGCCATCTTCAGGGTCAGCCAGCTTTCCATATCCCTTGCCTCAGCTTGTGGCATGGAGAGCAGAGTGAGCTTGGACTCGGTAACAACTTCAGTCCAATTGATGGGACATTTTAATACCCATTCTACAGTTAAGAAAACTCAGATACATATTGGTTAAGGAATTTCTAAGGGTCAGCTAGTCAGTTAAGGAAACAGCCTTTGAAAGAAATCAGACTCTATAGACCATGGTCTTAGCCATGTTGCAGTGAAAAGGAAAAAAAGAGGAATGAGTTTTCTCTTTCCCTTTCCTGAGAACAAAGATAAAGAGAACAGGGAGCAGTCCTGAACATTCCTGGGTTTTTTCCTTTAACTGCTCTTAACTTGGAATGTTTATAACTAGGTTTGCTTTCCTGCCGCTCTAACTCTGCGGGAGCTACACTTCACACATATTTTCCTTTGACACTATGCTAAATACATCCTGTATCTGGTATTTACTCTTACAACAGCCTCCCCTTGTAGTTACATATCAAAAAGGCTGCAGAGCCACTGAACTGCCAGACTCAATCACTGGGTTACTGACTCCAGTTTATGAAACAATGCAAGACGAAGAAATAAAAATCTTACCACCTTTGTTCTTCATTGCTGATTTCTGACTGCAAGCCCTTGCCTTATATAAGCCCCTAGACTGCTCATGGCACCCCACTCCAGTACTCTTGCCTGGAAAATCCCATGGACAGAGGAGCCTGGTAGGCTGCAGTCCATGGGGTTGCGAAGAGTCGGACACGACTGAGCGACTTCGCTTTCACTTTTCACTTTGATGTATCGGAGAAGGAAATGGCAACCCACTCCAGTGTTCTTGCCTGGAGAATCCCAGGGACGGGGGAGCCTGGTGGGCTGCCGTCTATGGGGTCGCACACAGTCGGACACGACTGAAGCGACTTAGCAGCAGCAGCAGCAGCAGACTGCTCATGGAGGGAGGAGTTTTCAGGCATGAGCCTACCAAGTTCCACTCTCTGACGGCTGAGAATAAAAGCCACCTTTCTATTTCTTCCAAATTCTGTTTCCGTATTTTTCATTCAGCTTTGGTGGGCAGAGAAGGCCAAGATTTTGACTGGCAATAGTCACTTTGTTCTGTCTCAAGAACTTTGATGGAGAGCTAAAGACCAGATTTAAAGCCTAGATGAATCAGTTGTTATAGCCATGTGTTCTGGGAAACAAACTCACTCAGAAGGACAATGCAGATAGTGAAGTGCAGTTTATTACACCGGCAGGCCCAAGGCAGAGTCTCCTCTTAGCCAAGGACTCCGACCAACATTTGTGAAAATCTTTTATACCCCATGTGCACGTGTCTGAACCCACCACCCCAAATTCCTTGTGACTTACATAAATCAAGGAAAATACAATCCCAATAACCCCATCATTCACGTGCTATGTGCTCATGTGCTCAAACAGTCAAACAATTAGCCAATAATCAATAAGCCCGAGGTTACACTCCGATAGATACAGAAAAATTTATGGCCTGTCTGGAGGAAGGGGTGATTAGTGTATGTTTTCTCTTAGGCGATGAGTAGTTTTTCCAGTGGTCATGTATGGATGTGAGAGTTGGACTGTGAAGAAGGCTGAGCACCGAAGAATTGATGCTTTTGAACTGTGGTGTTGGAGAAGACTCTTGAGAGTCCCTTGGACTGCAAGGAGATCCAACCAGTCCATTCTGAAGGAGATCAGCCCTGGGATTTCTTTGGAAGGAATGATGCTCAAGCTGAAACTCCAGTACTTTGGCCACCTCATGCAAAGAGTTGACTCATTGGAAAAGATTCAGGTGCTGGGAGGGATTGGGGGCAGGAGGAGAAGGGGATGACAGAGGATGAGATAGCTGGATGGCATCACTGACTCGATGGACGTGAGTCTGAGTGAACTCCGGAAGTTGGTGATGGACAGGGAGGCCTGGCGTGCTGCAATTCATGGGGTCGCAAAGAGTTGGACACGACTGAGCGACTGAACTGAACTGAACTGAACTGAACCTAGATATGATCTTCAAGGTTCCCCTGTCTGGAGGGGATCTTATCTTTCTGTTGTTGCTTTTCATAGGCACTAAACACAGAGTTCAGAGTCCATTGGAAAGGTGGCCGAGCATGGTCAGCATGAACAGGCCTAAGGTGGAGTCCAGGCTCTATGAATTCCTTCTTCACAGTGATTAGCTGAGTGACCTCTAGCAAGTCTTCAACTTCTCTGGGGGCATAATAAGTGTTTCCACACAGGCCTGTTATGAGGCTAAAGAGACAAAGAAGACAAATGTGTGGTTACCAAATGGGAAGGGGGAGGGATAAATTAGGAGGCTGGGATTAACAGATACATACCCCTGGTACTGAGTTCAAGCTCTCTCTGCTCACTGCAGGATAGACCAATGAATCCGAGAGAGGAGGTATTGAGGGCAGGAATATGACTTTATTCAGAGAGCTTGCTGACCGGGTTGATGGCAGACTAATGTCTCAAAATAACCATCTTATTGTTGACTGGATACCAGGTTCTTTTATAGAACAGAGATGGGGGGGATGTGAGGACAAAAATGTTAAAATGTCATGAATCTTTCAAATATCTTCTAAAATGTCAAGCCTCGGGCAGAAGATGTGTTAATTTCTTCCATCCTACCATCCACAGGTGGCAGGGACCTGAACAAAGGCAGCTTTAGCTTTAGCTTAACAGTCAGGCAGAGGGGCAGAACTCTCTGAGGCAGGCCATTCATATGAGATTATAATAACAAAAGCAGTGAAAAGCAAGTCAAAGAAACAGTTAAAACATGGACTCAGTTGCTTTTCCCTGCAACACCACTATATATGAGATAAACAACAGGATTTACTGAATAGCCAGGGAACAATATTCAGTATCTTGTAATAACCTACAATGGAAAAGCATCTGAAAAAGAATATATACAAATGTGTAACTGAATCATTTAGCTTCACAGCTGAAATTAACAAAACATTGTAAATCAACAACACTCCAATAAAAAAATTTTTTAAGCTGTTACATATCAAGTGCTTTACATATTAAATAAGATCTTAAATGGAAGAAGTGTTATGATCTATTTGAAAAAAAAAAAAAAAAAAACATAGGAAAAAGTCTAAGTTCGAATGCTTACTTTTACCAACAATGAAACAAAACACTAATGTTACTGCATCCGACCATACACAATAATCTGACTGGATTAAGAAAAAGGTTAAATTTGGTGACATTGCCTGACACCCAGTTCCGATCTTTTGTCCTTTGATGATATTGGTATTGTAGATGCAACATGTGGGAAGGTCAAGCATGAGATTAGGGTGTCCAGGAGGGTTCTGACCACTGTTCGTACCTGAGCTTGCAAAAAGGCTGATTTCTGCTCATGGCGGGGGGGGGGGGCGGTGTTGTGGGGGGCGGTGGTGCTTCAGCTGGTACGAGATATGCCATCCTTTTCAATGGTGGGGAAGTATTTGAGGGGACAAAAGAATATGATCTTGTACCTCTAAAGCTGTGTTACAGAACTTGCTGACCCATGCTGAAAATGTGCTTGAAATCATAAAGACTGAATTGGATTCAAATGGTTATATGTCAGGTGTTTTAGCGTAGTCTCTTGTATTTAGAAAACAGTGATTTCCTCATACAGGAAGATAATGCTTTATTGACGGATGTTTATGGAAATGCTTCCCAGGCCAAGCTGAGATTTGCAGCCCAAAAGAACAAGGGAGAGCTTGGAGAGAGGTCAACCAAATATCTAAAATCTGAGAGGAAAGACAAGTGAAATGGGCCACTCAGGAGGTGACTTTAAGATTGTCCCCAAGGTTACCAAGGTCCTCTTACAGACAATAATGCCTGTTCCAGAATTTCACTGAATATATGGGTGCGAATTGTTACAATGAGCTGGGGTAAGAATGAAAGGTTTGAACATTTATTTTTTCTATAGGAAAAGATTTGTTAAGGACTGAACTGATCACACACAAAAAGTCATGTAATTTGCCTGCTAAAGAAATGTATTGTCATCTTTTTAAAAACTGAGACAATATCTAAAATCTGCTAAAAAGTGTGAAAAGGAACAAGCAGAGGATTCATGAAATGGAAATGTAACACTTTTGAAGTCTTCTGTTTATTCTACCCTTGCACATGAGTTTGATGGTTGGGACTGCCAACCAGTTAGTTAGACTGGTGGTTCTTTTTCTTCAAATATTTGGTCATTTTTCCTGGCTTATGACACTTTTGTCCCTTAAATATTTTATTATTTTTATTATTAAAAAAAGTAATATAGGTACTTGGAGTAGGTTAAAGTTAAAAACAATAATCAACAATATGTGTTAGCAATAACAAATAATTTTTAAAAATTCAGATGTAACACAAATGGTCTTCAGCCCAGAGTCTCTCCCAGGAGAGGAAAGACTTAGAGAAAAGGTTGGAACCAAGAGGGGAAATGGCAGGAGACCATAGTTTGAAAAATGTGAAGACAAAGAATAAATTTCCGTGTCCCCAGTACCTCCCAGTTCACCCTCCTCAGATCACAACAAACACCATCAAACTGGTGCCCAGTCACCAGGAGAATTCAGGAACTACACTTTCCTAGGTATCCAAGCAACCATACAACCCAATCCATCCCCGGTCAACAGGTCATGTCTGTGGCATCTTGGCCACCAGGTGGTACTCGACTGCACAAAGGACCCACATGGATTGGGCCAAGTACCCTGACCTCCAGTACAGGCAGGCTCACCCTGGCCATTCATATATATATATATATATGCAAGTTGCTCAGTCGTGTCCAAATGTGCGACCCCATGGACTGTAGCCCACCAGGCTTCTCTGTCCATAGGATTTCCCAGGCAAGAATACTGGAGTGGGTTGCCATTTCCTTCTCCAGGGGATCTTCCAGACCCAGGGATAGAACCCAGGTCTCCCACATTGCAGGTGGATTCTTTACCAGCTGAGCTACCAGGGGAGTCTGTCACCCTGTCTGACACGACTTATTTTAAATAGCACTTTTTTTTTTCCAGTGCCATTTTACTCTAGCATTTCTGGCTTTAAAAAACAAATAAATAAATAACATATCTTTACCCCTTCCTGCCCCCAACTTGCACTACTGAGAAACTATTTTCAATTTTTAAAAGGCTTTTTTTTTTTTCTTTTCTGGTGTTTATCTCCATTTTTCAAACTCAGTAAATTTGATTTCATTGTGATTTCTTCATTTGATTCTGAAGAAGTTACCTACTGGTTTCACACTATGGATGATGGAGTTACAGAATGATGAAATTAATCCGTTACACTTCTTTCTTCTACCAGGAAAGAAGGTACTTCTCCTCCCTGCCCTTTTAAGATACTAGTGTGATGACTTTAGGTTCAATTCATTTTCAGCATTTACATGATCACTGTGTAAATAGTAATCATAGTTGGCCAGTAGAGTCCTGCAATTATATTTCCTTTCTTGTACAAATTTTGCTATTCCTGAGGGTGTCAGGTACTTCCTTTCTTCCACTGGCTTTGTATTCTACATAACTATCATTTTTGGGCGTACACATGCAAAGAGAGCTATCAATCTTTCCAACCATTCAGACACATCATGGACTCTGTTATCATCTACAAATTTTTTTCTTAGAATCCTCATTCTTGCTCTCTGTGCCCTGCTCCAATGTGGACTGGTTGCACTTGATAATAATCGACAGCTCTCCTCCTGGGACCCTGCTTCTCAGTCCTCCTGCCTTCCCCTCTGCCTGTCTCTCTTAGGGATCCCTGCCTTCTTAGGGAGGACGTGGGGAGTGTCTTTCTCTTCCATGCTTCATGACCTAGTTTTGGTGAAGTAAGTCTTCCATTAGTTTTATGAGAAAGGATTCATGGAAGGTGACATTTTAGAGATGTTTATCTTTTTTCTATCCTACCGGTAGAAGGTTGATGGATAGACCAGGGTAAACTAGCCATTCCTCTTCTTCGGGTTTTTAGACTTTGCTTCTCTATGTCCTAGCATTATTATCGAGAAATATGATGCCCTTCTGAACCATGATATTTAATGGGAAAGATTTTAGGAAACTTTTAGGATATTCTCCTTCTTCCTAGGGGTCAGAAATTTCATAGTGAAGTGTTTTGGAATCCTTTATTTATTTTGGTTTAAAGATCTACTCCAGGTTTATTTTCTTATTTTTTATACATATACATGTATCTGTTCTTTTTTCAAAAATTTTTCCCATGTAGGTTATTTCAGAGCATTGAGCAGAGCTCCCTGTGCTATATAGTAGATCTTTGTTGGTTATCTATTTTAAATATAGCAGTGTGTACATTTTTGTTCTGGGTATTCAAAGTACCTTTGCATTCCCAAAGCTCATGTCCTTCAGTTTTTGGATATTTTCTTGAATAATTTTCTTGATAATATTTTTTCTCTCCACAGACTTGATTCTCTTTTTCAGAAGCTCTTATAATTCAGCCATTGGCTCCCTTTGATTCATGTTCTAGCTTTTTTTTGTTTGTTTGTTTCTATATCCCATCCTTTTTCTTTGGGGGAAACTTCCTGACAACTTTATTTTCCAGTCATTTTACTGATATTTTTAAAGAATTTCTGCTCTCATATTTTCACTTTTCCAGAGCTCATTTCTATGTAAGTAATTTTTTTCATATCATGACATATCTGTTTCATGGTTGAAAATGATTTGGTTATTTCTCAAGGGTCATTAATTACAAGACTTTCCTTCTACTTAGTCTGGGCTTTTCTTAAAATGTATGTCACTCCTTGGATGTACATTCATATTTCAGAAAGTGAACCAAAGTTGTTAATAGGAAACCTATATATCATGTGCATAAGTTGGGAGGAAGAGCTTGTTAATTAGCAGGCTTTCCTCTAGGCTTTTCCACTGGGGAGCCCTGCCCCCGACCAAATGCCAGCATCTGTGGGCCTTTTCTCCTAGGAAAATCACTTCCCCAGAGAGCAATCTGTGGTTTTGTTGTAGGAAGGGGGAGGCCCCCCTACAGGGCCCCAAGAACGGGCTCTTGTCTAACACTCAGAAAAGAATTGTCCGAGGAGACATGTGCTGACAAAGCAAGAGATTTTATTGGGAAGGGAACCCGGGTGGAGAACAGTAGGGTAAGGGAACCCAGGAGAATAGCTCTGCCGCCTGGCTAGCAGTCTCAGGTTTAATGGTGATGGGATTAGTTTCTGGGTGGTCTTCGGCCAATCATTCTAATTCAGAGTCTTTCCTGGTGGCACACGCATCGCTCAGCCAAGATGGATGCTAGCAAGAGGGATTCTGGGAAGTGGATGGACAGGCGGTGTCTCCTTTTGACCTTTCCTGAACTCTTCAGGTTGGTGGTGGCTTATTAGTTCCGTATTCCTTACCAGGATCTCCTGTCATAAAACAACTCATGCAAGTGGTTACTATGGTGCCTGGCCAGGGTGGCCGTTTCAATCAGTGTGTGTCCCCTACAATTTCATGGAGGGAGTAGAGGTTGCAGGCACAGGTGGTGGAAGCTTGGCTGCCTGCATTCTGTAGTCTGAGCAAGGAGAAGGGAGGCACTCTGCTCTCAACTGAATTCCTTTTTGTTCCCTGACAACCTAACCCCATCCAGTTTTCCAGGGTTTCTAATACTGCTTCCAGATGCTCTCTGGAGGTCTGTCAAGTCTCCCGCCAGGATTTTCTGGGAGACGACTGTGGAGGGGGTCACCTGGGTTACCCCCCCCTCTCCTTGAAGACTCCCCTTCAGAGCACCTGGTACCTCCAGGTCCCTCAGTCTTTCTAGGTTCCTAAAGCCCAACCTGGAAAAAACCCTGATGCTGGGAAAGATTGAGGGCAAGAGGAAAAGAGGGCGACAGACAATGAGATGGTTGGATGGCATCACTGACTCAATGGATATGAGCTTGAGCAACCTCTGGGAGATGGTAAAAGATAGGAAAGCCTGGTGTGCTACAAAGAATCAGACATGACTGAGCAACTGAACAACAAAACCCAACCACTGTGCCTCTCATGGATCCCTCCCCACAGACAAGGCTTTCATCTTCTTCTCCAGGCAAGTCAATACAGAAACTCCCCTTTCAAGGCTTTTCAAGCTAAATTGGCATTTTCCACCTATGGTCATCTCCTCTCCCATCCTCTGTCTTTTGGGGCTCAATGAAGATCCCCTGGAGGAGGGCATGGCAACCCACTCCAGTATTCTTGCCTGGAGAATCCCATGGACAGAGGAGCCTGGTGGGCTACAGTCCACGGGGTTGCACAGAGTCAGACACGACTGAGTGACACAGCATGTACACGGTTCTGTCCCTGGAGTCAGCTTCCTGTGGGAGCTTGTGTCTGGCTCTCCATGGTTAACTGGAAACCTTCTAGCTTCTAGGAAGCATTGGCTATTTTAAGACCTTTAGGGAATGACCCACAAAGGATTTAAAAAGTGTTTCCTACACAGTTTAGGGAATGGGAGGACAATGAGGGCAGCCACAGAGGGCAATAGTGGCCTTATCTATACCTACCTGCAGCTGGAAAGACATGAGCAAGCCTCGTTCCTCAAGCGCTTGCTTATGAGCCTACAAATCACAATGCTCCAAGCCTGTTTCCTCTGCTGGAGAATGAGCCCAGTCTACTAATATAATACCTCCCTCACACAGCTATCCCAGGAGGAGGAGCAGCTTTCGGAAAAGCAAGAAGTGTCACAGGTAATTTGGTCACTTGTTTTAAAGTTGGCACGTTTATGAGTGCAATATAATATCTCTTTAGTTTTATTAAAAAAAAAAAACAAAACACAGACGCCATCAACAATGACGTAAGACTAGATTTCCATGAAGGATCCGGAATATAGGTAGGCAGGCCAGTCCACTGTTTCGTTTTCCGGGTTGAACGGACTCCATCCCCGGGGTTCCTGCCTCCTTCCCTCTCCGGAGACTGGGCTGAGCTTTAAGACTGCAGAGCGCCCCAACGGCCAGAGGCAGGGGAGGGGGGTCCCCGCTCGCCTCCGCTCCACTCGCTCCTCGCCCGCCCGCCCGCCTCCCAGCCAGGGAAGGTTAGCGAGGGATCAATGTGATTCGGGCCGCAGGAGAGGAAAAGATGAGCCTGCCCGCCCGCCTGCTGCCTGGATGCGGAGGCTGAGGGCCGGCGCACGGGAGGCCGCTTGCTGCGCAGTCTGGGCGCCGGGCGCCCGGGATGAGCTCACGCCCGCGTGTGCGGCTCGGTCCACCTGCCGACCTGCCGGCGGCCCCCTGAGCTGACGGCGCACCTGGGCTGCAGCCCCGCCGGCGCGCTCTGGCCGCAGCGTTGGGCGCGGCGCCCGGGAGCAGGTGTGCAGGAGCGCGGCGCGCGGCAAGCGCAGCCCTCGCCCCGGAGCCCCGCCGCGCCGCGTGCCCGGGCGGCTCGGCAGCAGCGGCGGCGGCGGGCGGGCGGCGGCCCCCGGGCGGAGCGCCGGGGGCAAAGCAGGCGCGGCGCTAGCGGGCGGAGCTTCACCCAGGTGAGCAGCTGGTGCCCTGCGGCTGTTGCTCCTTTTCGATCTCTGCTAATTAAAAGGATCCACAAACAGACCCCTGAGCATCTAAGCAGGATTTCAGCGATGAACCCTCTTTTGTGTTGGCAGGTGATAAACTGCAAACAACTGTGCCATTTTCAAGCTGGTTGCACCAGTAAAGCCGCAGCTTCGTCTGACTTTCACTAAGCGGGCCTTTTATGTCCTCAACACTCTGGTCCCCAGTACACTGTCCTGTCTCAGAACTTTTCAGCAGAGTCTCCACTTGCTGCCAAGTTCCTCCTCGCTGTGGTTCCTAGTGATGGATGGATTCTGGGGCTGTGCTAAGTAGTTGCTCAGTCCTGTCCGACTCTGCGACCCCATAGACTGTAGCCCACCAGGCTTCTCTCTCTGTCCATGGAATTCTCCTGACGAGAATACTGGAGTGGGTTGCCATGCCCTCCTCCAGGGGATCTCCCCGACCCAGGGATCGAACCACGGTCTCCTGCATTGCAGGCATATTCTTTACCACTGAGCCATCAGGGAAGCCCCCTAAATGTAATCGCCGTGCTCAACTGTGTTTTGTTGAAAAAGCTTAGGGTAGTCTGTCAGGGGCCATATAGCGAGGTCTGTGCCCCACCCGGCTTAAATTAGGGCTGACTACCACCCATCACTGTTTTAACCACTTTCTGGTTTTACCTTTGCAGTTGGTATGAGAGTTTCCTGGATGAGTTTTCTCCTGACAGAACAGGAAGTGAAATGGACTCTTACTCATCGTTCTCACCTAATGTTGGTCTTTCATGGAATCCAGGATGCTGTAGGCTTGAGTTCTTCTGTATCTGTTCTTCTGTTGGGGAAAGGATCCAGGTGAACCTGTTATTTCAAGGTTGGGCAGGACACGACCACTTCGCTCCACTGGCTGGCTTGGGTCTTCTCCTTGCACAGTCCCCATTCTCTTTCCCTACTAATATCTGGGCACAATCCTGCTGTTTCCTGCCTGTGCCTGGGTCAGAGAAGAGGCAGAGGTTCATCCTCATTCAAAAGCTGGCTCCTGTGCCTGAGACCTGTCTGCCCTAAATTACTTGTGTTCTCTCCTGGAGATGGATAATTATGTTGTTGCTGTTCAGCCACTGTTGTGTCTGACTCTTTGGAGTCAGACTCCCGTGGACTGCCACACACCAGGCTTCCCTGTCCATCACCATCCCCTAGAGTTTGCTCAAACTCATGTCCATTGTGTTGGTGATGCTATCTCATCCTCTGCCTCCCCCTTCTCCATTTAACTTCCATCTTTCCCAGCATCAGTGTCTTCTTTCCATCAGGAGGCCAGAATATTGGAGCTTCAGCTTCAGCACCAGTCCTTCCAATGAATATTCAGGGCTGATTTCGTTTAGCATTGACTGGTTTCATGTCCTTACAGTCCAAGGGATTCTCAAGAAGGTAATGATAATCATTCTGTAATTCATATGTCTTTATTATGTTTTTCCTACTAAGGACCAGCAATGGCAGACCTCCAACCCTGCCTGAAGATCTACCCTGGGCTGCTGCCCTGTAACTGATTTGATCCACACACAGGCCTTCAGAGACAGATAATATTCTCACAAGATACAGGTCCACTAGCGTTTTTGGTACCCAGCACACTCAAGGTCACACAGCAGTGGATCTGAGCACATGTCATGTAAGACAGGAGCTTACAGATTAAGCTTCCAAAATCATCCCTGACCCTCATCCATTGCTCATGGGAATGTAAAATTGTGCAACCACCTTGGACAGTGTTGGAATGCCTCAAAAATTTTAAAATGGAGTTACCGTATGACCTAGCCATTCCATGCCTAGGTATTAAAGTGAAATGCAATGAATCTCCGCACAAACAAATGTGTACATGAATATTCATAGCAGCATTAGTCATAATGTCCATCAACTGATGATTGGATAAATAAAATATGGAACATTAACACAATGAAATATTATTCAGCCATAGAAAGGAATGACTTATAACACACACTACAACTTGAACAGACCTTGAAAATGCTGTGCTAAGTGAAAGAAACCAATCATAAATAACACTATACTGTAAGATTTCATTTATATGAAATGTCCAGAATAGGCATATCCATAGAGAAGGTGGGTAGAAAGTACTTGTCCGGGGCTGGGGGGCCAGGGGCAGTGGTAGTGGAGGAATGGACATGAGGTTTCTTTCTGGGGTGACCAGCATCTTATAAAATTAGGTTTGGTGATGGTTGCACAATTCTGTGAATAATAACAAGCTACTGAAATGCATGATTTAAATGGGTTGAATGTGGGATATGTGAATTCTCTCTATTGCATTGGATCTATGGGTGATCTGGCTGCGACATCTGTCATCCCATGATTGCCAGGGTTGACTGGACTGACCTTCCTGCCTCACCACTCCATGTGCATCCCTCCTGAAGCTGTGTGCTCGATCCAAGAGGACGACCTTCCCAGATAGAGGAGGACTGTTCCCTGGTCAAGGTTATACAAGTGGCTGCGCTTCCCTGGTAGAACCTCCAAACAAGCTCTTGAGATCCATTTGTAGGAGGACATTGGATGGTCAAGCTTCCAAGACTCCAGATTATATACAAATAAGGTGTTGCATGTGGCACGCTGCCTTTCTTTAAATTTTTTAAAAGTTAATTTATTTTAATTGGAAGCTAATTACTTTACAATATTGTGGTGGTTTTTGCCATACATTGACATGAATCAGCCACAGGTGTACATGTGTCCCCCATCCCAAACCCCCTTCCACCTCTCTCCCCATCCCAACCCTCTGGCTTGTCCTAGTCCTCTGACTTTGAGTGCCCTGTTTCATACATTGAACTTGGACTGGTGATCTATTTCAAATATGGTAATATGGATGTTTCAATGCTGTTCTCTCAAATCATCCCACCCTCACCTTCTCCCACAGAGTCCAAAAGTCTGTTCTTTATATCTGTGTCTCTTTTGCTGTCTTGCAAATAGGGTCCTTATTGCCATCTTTCTAAATTCCATGAAAAGTGAAAAGTGAAAAGTGAAAGTGAAGTCACTTAGTCGTAACGGACACTTTTCCATCCTATAGACTGTAGCCTGCTAGGCTCCTCCATCCGTTGAATTTTCCAGGTAAGAATACTGGAGTGGGTTGCCATTGCCTTCTCCAGGGGATCTTCCCAACACAGGATCTTCCTGGGTCTTCCCGACCCAGAAATCAAACCTGGGTCTCCAGTAATGCAGGCAGACTCTTTACCATCTGAGCCACTAGGGGCTCCATGTGTTTTTTTAATTTTTATTTTTTAAATTTATTTATTTTAATTGGAGGCTAATTACTTTACAATATTGTAGTGGTTTTGTCATACATTGACATGAATCAGCCATGGATGTACATGCGTTCCCCATCCTGAACCCCGCTCCCACCTCCCTCCACATCCCATCCCTCTGGGTCATCCCAGTGCACCAACCCTGAGCACCCTGTCTCATGCATTGAACCTGGACTGGCAACCTGTTTCACATATGGTAATATACATGTTTCAATACTATTCTCTCAAATCATCTCACCGTCACCTTCTCCCACAGAGTTCAAAAGACTGTTCTATACATCTGTGTCTCTTTTGCTGTCTCACATATAGGGTTATCATTACCATCTTTCTAAATTCCATATATATGTGTTAGAATACTGTATTGGTATTTTTCTTTCTGGCTTACTACACTCTATATAATAGGTTCCAGTTTCATCCATCTCATTAGAACTGATTCAAATGTATTCTTTTTAATGGCTGAGTAATATTCCATTGTGTATATGTACCACAGCTTTGTTATCCATTCATCTGCCAATGGACATCTAGCTTGCTTCCATGTCCTGGCTATTGTAAACAGTGCTGTGATGAACATCGGGGTCCACATGTCTCTTTCAATTCTGGTTTCCTTGGTGTGTATGCCCAGCAGTGGGATTGCTGGGTCATATGGCAGTTCTATTTCCAGTTTTTTAAGGAATCTCCACACTGTTCTTCATAGTGGCTGTACTAGTTTGCATTCCCACCAACAGTGTAAGAGGGTTTCCTTTTCTCCACACCCTCTCCAGCATTTGTTGCTTGTAGACTTTTTGATAGCAGCCATTCTGACTGGCATTAGATGGTACCTCACTGTGGTTTTGATTTGCATTTCTCTGATAATGAGTGATGTTGAGCATCTTTTCATGTGTTTGTCTTCTTTGGAGAAATGTCTGTTTAGTTCTTTGGCCCGTTTTTTGATTCGGTCATTTATTTTTCTGGTATTGAACTACAGGAGCTGTTTGTATATCTTTGAGATTAATTGTCAGTTGCTTCATTTGCTATTATTTTCTCCCACTCTGAAGGTTGTCTTTTCACCTTGCTTATAGTTTCCTTAATTGTGCAAAATATTTTCAATTTAATTAGGTCCCATTTGTTTATTTTTGCTTTTATTTCCATTACTCTGGGAGGTGAGTCATAGAGGATCTTGCTGTGATTTATGTCAGAGAGTGTTTTGCCTATGTTTTCTTCTAGGAGTTTTATAGTTTCTGTTCTTAGATTTAGATCTTTAATCCATTTTGAGTTTATTTTTATGTATGGTGTTAGAAAGTGTTCTAGTTTCATTCTTTTACAGGTGGTTGACCAGTTTTCCAAGCGCCACTTGTTAAAGAGTTTGTCTTTTCTCTATTGTATATTTTTGCCTCCTTTGTCAAAGATAAGGTATACATATGTGTGTGTATTTATCTCTGGGCTTTCTATTTTGTTCCATTGATTTATATTTCTGTCTTTGTGCCAGTACCATACTGTCCTGATGACTGTAGCTTTGTAGTATAGTGTGAAGTCAGTCTGTTCTTCTTTCTCAAGATTGTTTTGGCTATTTGAGGTTTTTTATATTTCCATACAAGTTGTGAAATTATTTGTTCTAGTTCTGTGAAAAATGCCATTGGTAGCTTGATAGGGAATGCATTGAATCTATAGATTGCTTTAGGTAGTATACTCATTTTCACTGTATTTTAAAAAAATCATCACTGTAGATCACGGTCACTTACATGTAAGAGATTTAGAGCTGGAGAAAAATGCATGTCGTTAAAAGTGAGGAGCAGAAAAAACTTGCCCTTTTGTAATCTTAGAGTCATTATTATTTTTGAGGATTTATTGATGCATAGAATATGGATTTGAAAAAATATAATCATTCTTTCCCAAATAAAATATTAATCTATATTTGCACAGATGAACAATAACCAACCCACACTCTTTGTTCTCTATTTTGGTTCAATGAAGGAACAAATAAATCATTGCTTTCTAGAACACCATGGAATAAAAAACTTTATTATTTGGAAACATTTTGACCTATAGAATTTAAACATTAATATGCAAAGCATATTTTCTTCTATTTCTAATTCATAATAATTAAAACAGAATTCAAAACAATAGCCTGATATTCCTGTGAAAGTGTTAGTCAGACATGTCCAACTCTTTGCGATTTCATGGATTGTAGCCCACCAGTCTCCTCTGTCCTTGGCATTCTCTGAGCAAGAATACTGGAGTGTGTTGCCATTCCCTTCTCCAGTGGATCTTCCCAACCCAGGGATTGAACCTGGGTCCCCTGCATTGCAAGCAGATTCTTTACCATCTGAGCCACCAGGGTGGTCTTGGGACTGAGAGGTGGAGCTATAAAGGGGGAACAAGCAAAGTCAGACCATTTCTCTGTTAATTATCCATGTCTGGTGATGGGAATTTATCCAGAACGGGGTCACTGCATGAAGAGTTGGAGACCTGGGTTGGGGGCCAAGAGACCCAGGTTTGATCTTCAGCTCTGACCCCACCTGGCAGTCATCTCCAAGGGCTGAGCCCTTCTCAGTTCCCATTATCACCTACATACAAGAGCTGGGCAGTTGTAGATTTTCTTTGAGATGGTGCATGTGAAGGCAGTTTAACCCCAAACCATATTTGATTGTGCACAGTGGATGTTTTGGTGAATGAGGCCAGACTAGATACTTCCCGTGAGTTTAACACTGAGCACAGTGCTAATGGGGACAGTGGGGTGGCGAGGGCTGGCTATAATGTCCTCTCCATTCTGCACCAGTGTCCTCTGGGCATGCTGTGACCCTCCTACACCTTGTAGATCCCACCTGCATCCTTCAGCATTGGGAGAAAAGAAGGCATTTGCTGAGTGTACCAAGTCTCCAGCACTGTATCAGGAATATATCTGTCCAGTCACTCCAGTCATCCAGCTTCTGTTGATAACAGAAGCTATATCTGTAATTCCATAAGGGATTAGATGGGGCCCTGCCCAGAAGTAATACAGTCTTAATAGTGAGAAGTTAAAAGGAATCAAATCTTGACTTTATTTGTTCAAGAATCAGTTATTAAATATTCATCAAGTGCAGTCCTTCCAGCTCCTATGGGGAGATGAAGATAAGAGGCTTATACTGACATCCTTGCTAGGAGTTCGTGGTTCAAGGTCATGCCCCCAGGTCGAGTTTGGGCATCCAAACCTGGTCAGCGGGGTCACGGGCTGGGCATCTTGGCTACACACCAGTGTTGGTAGCTGTGCGACTTTGGGCAAGTTCTGTAACTTTTCCAAATTTGGGATTCTTAATTGATAAAAATGGGGACAGACTCCCCACTGCCTCCTAGGCATTAGGGAGAACCCTTGTAAAGAGCTTCATGTGGGAGGGGCAAGGGGTGCTCAGGAAAGACTTGCTATTCTTGAGTGTGATTCAGGCACGTGAACCCTCCATGGACCCCAGAACATGAGGTGGGTCAACAGACAGCAGGTGGGACGTATGGGCACCCCGAGAAGGCTCCAGATCTCAGCCTGGGTATGGGGACGTGACATCTGAATTGGCTCCAGTGTGTGGAAGGTGAGCTCTCCCCAGGTAAGGAGACCAGCATGATGTGCTCAGTTTTAAATAACTGTATCAAGATGTAATTCATATATCATGCAATTCACCCATCTAAAGTACATAATTCAAAGGTTTTTAGCATATTCACAGAGATGTACAGATATCACCACATCTAATTTTAGGACACTTTTGTCACCCACCCCCCAAAGAAACTTAAATTCCCTTTATTGCACCTCCCCCAGCCATAGGCAACCACTGATCTATCCTTTCTCTCTATGATGGGCTTCACTGGTGGCTCAGATGGTGAAGAATCTGCCTGTAACACAGGAGACGTGGGTTTGATCCCTGGGTCTGGAAGATCCCCTGGAAAAGGGCATGGCAATCCACTCTAGTATTCTTGCCTGGAGAATGCCATAGAAAGAGAAGCCTGGAGAGCTATAGTCCCTGGAGTCACAGAGAGTCAGAAGATGGTTATTTCAAATAAATAGAGTCACGCAATATGTGGTTCTTTGTAACCAGCTTCTTTCACTTAACATAGGGTTTTTAAGATTCATTTATATTGATCATCAATACTTCCTCGGAGAAGGTGATGGCACCCCACTCAAGTACTCTTGCCTGGAAAATCCCATGGACAGAGGAGCCTGGTAGGCTGCAGTCCATGGAGTCATTAACAGTCAGACACGACTGGGCTACTTCACTTTCACTTTTCACTTTCATGCATTGGAGAAGGAAATGGCAACCCACTCCAGTGTTCTTGCCTGGAGAATCCCAGGGACGGGGGAGCCTGGTGGGCTGCCGTCTAGGGGTTGCACAGAGTCGGACACGACTGAAATGACTTAGCAGCAATACTTCCTTCCTTTTTATTTCAGAATAACATTTCATTGTATCAACATACCATATTTTCTTTATTCATCAGTTGATGTACATTAGAATTGTTTCATTTTTTGGCTGCTATGACTAATACTTCTGAAATATTCATATACAAATTTTTATGTGGAAGTAAGTTTTCATTTCTCTTGAGTGGGTTCCTAGGAGTAAAATCGCTAGATCATATGGTTAACATCTTAATTCTATGCTTCACATCTTAAATAAACTGACAAGTTGTTTTACAAAATGACTGTACTGTTTTACATTTCTAGCAACAGTGAATGAAAGTTTCAGTTTCTTCAAATCCTTTCAGACATTTGTTATCTGATACTTTGTGAAGCAGCTTCTTGTTGAGGTTTTGATTTCTGTTTCCCTGATGACTAATGACACTGAGTGGTTTTTCATGTGTTATTGGCCAACTGCATAACTTCTTTGGAGGAATGTGTAATTAGATCCCATTATTTTAATTGAAATATTTGTTTTTTAATCATTGCGCTATAAAACTTTTTCATTTGTCCTGGATATAAGTGGTTTATCCAATATATGATTTGGAAATGGGTTGTGTTTTCCCTTTCTTGATGGTATCATTTGCAGCAAAAAAAAAAAAAAAGCTTTTAATTTTGATACAGTGTGATTTATGCATTTTTCTTTTGTCATGTGTGCTTTTGATTTTGTGTATAATAAGACTTGCAAATTTACAAAGATTTACTCCCATCTTTTCTTCTAGGAGTTTTATAGTTGTGCTTTTACATTTACATCTATGGTTCATTTGAGTTAGTTTTCGTGTGTGGTGTGAGGAAGGAGCCCAATTTCAATCTTTTGCATGTGGGCATCCAGTTATCTCAACACTATTTGTTGAAAAGATGGGGGTATTCTTTCCCCCTTGAATTGTCTTAGCACTCTTGTTGAAATTAACTCACTCAAAATTAAAGGGTTTACTTCTGGACTCTCACTTCTGTTCTATTTATTTCCAGACTACACTATCTTGATAACTGTAGCTTTGTAGTAAGTTTCCCCTCCTGGTTTTATTGAGATATAATTGGCATATAACACTGCCCAGTATTTTTGCTTGAAAACTCCATGGATGGAGGAACCTGGCAGACTACAGTCCATGGGGTTGCACAGAGTCAGATACAACTAAGCACATATGAATGCATTGTACAAGTTTAAGTGCACAGCATCATGACTTGATACATGTCTGTACTGTGAAATGATCACCATCATTAAGTTTAGTTAAGATCTATCAACCACACATAGTCGTATATATATTTTTTCCTTTCAGTGAGGATTTTAAAATCTATTCTTATTGTAGTCAGTTATGGAATTAGAAAGTGTGAGTCCTCCAACTTTATTCCTCCTTTTCAATATTGTTTTGACCATTTTCCTTTTTATTTGTTTTGAATTTTAGGACTAATTTAGTAATTGCTATAGAAAACCATCTAGTATTTGCAAAGGGATTACACTGAATCTGTAGATCAATTTAGGAAGTATTGTCATCTTAATAATATACTTTGGGGAAAAGGCAGCCTCTTCAATAAATGGTGTTGGGAAAAGTGATAGTCACATGAAAAATAATTAAACTGGATTACTTTCTCACACCTTATACAAAAATAAACTCATAATGGAGTTATGGAGTTATGAGTTTAACGCATATAAAGACAAATGTAAGACCTGAAACAATGAAACTTCCAAAAGAAACTAGTGGCAGTATGCACTTTGACATTGGTCTCAGCAATACTTTTTGAATGTCTCCTCAGGCAAAGGAAACAAAAGCAAAAATAAACAGATGAGACAACATCAAACTAAAAAGCATTTTTACAGCAAAGGAAAGTATCAGTAAGGAAAAAAGTTTACCTACTGAATGGGAAAAGACATTTGCAAATGACATAGCCAATAAGGGATTTATATCCAAAATATACAAAGAACTTACAAAATGTACAAAGAACTCAACATAAAAAAAAATTTAAAAACAGGCAGAGAATCTGATTAGTTTTCTAAGGACATCCCAACAGGCACATGAAAAGATGCTCAATCATCAGGGAAATGCAAATTAAATCAATAAAGAGATATCACTTCACACATGTCAGAATTGCTGTTATCAAAAAGACAACAAACAACTAATGTTGGTGAGAATATGGAGAAAAGGGAACCCTTGTATACTGTTGGTGTAAAAATAAATAGATGCAGCTATTATGGAAACTGTAGGAAAGTTCTTCAAAATATTCAAAATCAAACTACCATACAATCCAGCAATTCCACTTTTGGGTATTTATCTGAAGTAAACAAAAACACTAATTGGGAAAGATATATATATACCCCTAAGTTCATTACAGCATTATTTACAGTTTCCAAGATATGGATGCAATCTAAGTGCCCAACAATAGTTGAATGGACAAGAAAATGTGGGGTGTGTGTGTGTGTGTGTGTGTGTGTGTGTAGCATATTAACCATAAAAAAGAATGAAATTTTGCCATTTGCAACAACATGGATGGACCTAGAGGATATTACGCTAAGTGGAAAAAGTGAGAGAAAGACAAATACTGGTATGATTTCACTTATATGGAGAATCTAAAAGATACAACAAATAAACAAACATAATAAGATGAAATAATTATAGATACAGAGATCAAGATACAAGATCCCTTCCTTACCAGGAAGGTAAGGAGGGGAGTTAAGAGAAACGGGTGAAGTTAAAAGGTACCAACTTCTACTTACAAAATAATTGAGTCAATGGTATCAAACGTACAGCATGAGGAATATAGTTAATAATAACATCTTTATATGATGACAGATGGTAACTAGAGCTATCACCACGTGTGTGCTGAGCCACTCAGCTGTGGCCGACTCTTTGCAACCCCATGGACTGTAGCCCAGTCTCCTCTGTCCATGGGATTTTTCCAGGCAAGGATACTAGAGTGGGTTGTCATGCCCTCCTCCAGAGGATCTTCTCAACCCACCAATCAAAGCCAGGTCTCCCGCATTGCAGGCGGATTCTTTACCAGCTGAGCCACCAGGGAAGCCCAGATGATCATGGTAGCAGCAGCAGTAGTGTTAGTCACTCAGTTGTGTCTGACTCTTTGTGACCCCATGGACTGTAGCCCACCAGACTACTCTGTCCATGTGATTCTCCAGGCAAGAATACCGGAGTGGGTTGCCACTTCCTTCTCCAGGGAATATTCCTGACCCAGGGATTGAACTCAGGTCTCCTGCATTGCAGGCAGAATCTTTACTGTCTGAGCTACAGGAAGTCCATAAAAACTGTATGCCATGCTGTGCTAAAAGGTGTCAGCCATATCCGACTCTGCGACCCAATGGACTGTAGCCTGCCAGGCTCCTCTGTCTGTGGGATTCTCCAGGCAAGAATACTGGAGTGGTTTCTCATGCCCTCCTCCTGGGGATCTTCCCGACCCAGGGATGGAACCCTTGTGTCTCTTACTTCTCCTGCATTGGCAGGTGGGCTCTTAACCACTAGCACCACCTGGGAAGCCCAGAAACTAACATGCTATGCATCGGGAACTAACGTCAATTATACTTCAGAAACAAACATACTCATAGAAAAATGGGTCACATTTGCTTAAGCGGGGTACAGGGAGGGAGAATTGGATGAAGGTGGTCAGAAGGTACAAAATTTCATACCGATGAATAAATACTGATAAGAAGGATCAGTATTAGAGATGTAATGTACACAATAAATATAAGTAACACTTGTAACACTGCTGTATGTTATATATGAAAGTTGTTAAGTGAGTATATCCTTAGAGTTTTCACCACAAGGAAAAATGGTTTTCTTTTCTTTTATTTTGTTTAATACGTGACATGATGGATATTCACTTGACTTATTGTGTAAACAAGTCATGATGTATGTAAGTCAAATTATTATGCTTAAAATTCTACAAAGCTGTATGTCAATCATATCTCAATAAAACTAAAACTGGAAGGGAAACAATAAAACTGTTGAGTACAGTGTTTAAAAATGTCTTTATCTTGTGTCACTCATAAAAATATGTCATCAAAGAAATATCCCATAGTTTTTCTCCAAAAAAAGATCAATATTGTCTTCTAATCTATAAACTTGAGATTTTTTTCATTTAATTTTCTCAACTTTTTTTAGCAATGTTTCATAGTTTCTAGAATGCATATTTTTCTTTTTTTTTCATTAAATGTATTTCCAAATATTGATATTTCATGCTTCTTGATGCTATTATAAATAGAATTCTTTTCTTAATTTTGTGTTCAGGTTGTTTATTGAAATTGTATAGAGAGACAGTTGAGTTTTATATATTTACCTTTATCTTGCATCCTTACTCAAATTGTTTACTTGTTCTAATAATTTTATGCTGAATGTCTCAGGATTTTCTATATACAAGATTGTGTCATTTGCAAAGAGAGATAGTTTTGTTTCTTCCTTTCCGGTCTGGATGTCTTTTATTTCCTTTCTTGCCCAAGTTCCTGGATAAGAGCTTCCAGTACAACATTGAATAGAAGTGGTGAGAACAAACTTCCTTTCCACTTTCTTGATCTTGGAGAGGAAGCTATTCCATCTTTCACCATTAATTCTGGTGTCAGCTACGGGTTTTCTGTAGATGCCCTTTACCATACTGAGAAAGTTTCCTTCTGGTCCTAGTTTGCTGCGTGCTTTTATTACAAAAGAGTTCTGAATTCTGTCAAGTACTGTCTCTGCATGTTTTAAGATGAGCCTGTGGTTTTTTGGTCCTTTATTCTATTGACATGTGTTACATTAATTGATTTTCAGATGTTAAACCAATCTTACCTCTTAGTACAAATGCTGTTTGTTCATGGTGTACACTTTGTTGTTTTTAGGTTGCCAGATTCATTTCCAGCCTGTGGGTGAAGATTTTTGCATCTGTATTCATAAGTGACATTGGTCTATAGTTTTCTCATGATACCTTTGGCTGATTTTAGTGCATTGGCCTAATGTAATGAAATGTAAGATGTTCTCTTCACTTCTAAGCTTTGGAAGTTTATGAAAAACTGGTATTAGTTATTTTCTAACTATTTGGTAGAGTTCACTAGGGAAGCCATCTGGGCCTGAACACTTTTTGGGGGTTTTAATTTCTAATTCAGATTTTCTGTTTCTTTTTTGAGTCAGTTTCAGGAGTTTGTGTTTTTCTAGGAATTTACCCTTTTCAAGTAAGTTATATAATTTACCAGCACATATTTTTTTCATAGTGTGTCTGTTGGTGTCACACCTAGCTATTAGCCTCCAGTAATTGCAAGCTGATTGCTCTAGTGTTTTAACAACACTCTAGGGCATAACTTACTCCACGTGCATGCTAATTTGCTTCAGTCATGTCTGACTCTGTGACCCTATGGACTGTTGCCCACCAGGCTCCTCTGTCCATGGGATTCACCAGGCAAGAATACTGGAGTGGGTTGCCATTTCCTTCTCCAGGGGATCTTCTTGACCCACAGATCGAACCACCTTTATCTTAAGTCTGCATTGGCAGGCGGGTCCTTTATTACCAACACCGCCTGGGAAGCCCAAATTACTCCACAGTCTGAGCCAATTAAAGTCAGACTCCTTTGCAGGGGTGTTACTTGAAGCTGGTCTTTGAGGCTCCTTCTGACTCAAGGATGACTCATCCTAGACCGTTCCCATGTTTTCTCTCTGTTAAACTTCTAGTTTGTCTTCTGTTTTAATCGCTGCTATCTTGAAGCTATTAGTTCCATGCTCTTCTTAATTGTTCACTAACACAATCTCCCTTGTTTTAGACAATTTACCCTGTGGGTTGAAGTTTCCTATACTCCATTCCAAATGAAGCAAGTGCCCTTAGGGATACCTGTGGAGCTCTCTGTTTTTACAACCTGTCTCTGCCCCTGGGAAGAGCTTCTGTGATACTGCTCTGGAGCTGAGAGTGGGAATGGTGGCCTGCTCGTCCAATTCACTCCAAGGTTTCAAACCCCTTAATTATGAGAGTTTCTTGGACTGCAAGTAATCAAACGAGTCAATCCTAAAGGAAATCAGCCCTGAATATTCGTTGGAAGGACTGATGCTGAAGCTGAAACTCCAGTACTTTGGCCACCTGATGCAAAGAACTGACTCATTGGGAAAGACCCTGGTGCTGGGAAAGACTGAAGGTGGGAGGAGAAGGGGACGGGATGGAGAAGAGGATGAGATGGCTGGATGGCATCACTGACTCAATGGACATGAGTTTGAGCAAGCTCCGGGAGTTGGTGATGGACAGGGAAGCCTGGCATGCTGCAGTCCATGGGGTCCTTACTGAGCTACTGAACTGAATTATGAGTGGGGTGTGGGGCAGGAGTATTAGCTTCTGGTATTCTTGTTACTCGGAGAAGGCAATGGCACCCCACTCCAGTACTCTTGCCTAGAAAATCCCATGCATGGAGGAGCCCGGTAGGCTGCATTCCATGGGGCCGATGAGGGTCGGTCACGACTGAGCGACTTCACTTTCACTTTCACACAATGGAGAAGGAAATGGCAGCCCACTCCAGTGTTCTTGCCTGGAGAATCCCAGGGACGGGGGAACCTGGTGGGCTGCTGTCTATGGGGTTGCACAGAGTCAGACACGACTGAAGCGCCTTAGCATTCTTGTTACCGGGTCCAAGCTCACTCTGCTGGCCACACGATAGGCCAATAAATCTGAGAGATGAGGGCTTGAGACAAGGAAGAGAGTTTATTCAGAGAGTTGGTTGACCAAGAAGATGGCAAACTCAAAATAGTGCCTCAAAATAACCATCTTGCCAGAGTCTGGTTGCCAAGTTCTTCTATGGATCAGAGATAGGGCGAGGTGACGAAACAAAGTAAAAAGACTATTCAGTCCTTGCAATTATCCCCTAGAGTCTTGGGCAGGGAACATGTTACTTTCACTTCCTTACAGTCCTCCACATATGGGCTCAGGTTATCTTCCTGAGATAGGCCATCATACATGCTTACAGTAACAAGAAGAGAAGAGGGAGGGGTGGGGACAAAGGATGAGATGGTTGGATCGCACTACGGACTCAATGGACTGGAGTTTGAGCAAACTCAGGGAGACAGTGAAGGACAGAAGCCTGGCGTGCTGCAGTCCACAGGGTTGCAAAGAGTCGGACAAGACTTAGCGAATGAACAGCAACAATAACAAAAGTGGTAAGGTGAGAGTTAGAGTTACAGAAGCAGATCCAGCATGAATTCAGAATTAACCCTTCCAGGTCACATTCTCAGCTTGCTTCTCCTAGTGTGGAATCTCCCTCCAACAAGAGAGATAGGTGAAGGTAGTCAGGACCCAGTATTCTCAGCCTGCTGTGCCAGCAAGGGGTAGCAGTTCCAGCCTATGAGTTGGGGCTCAGTGGAGGAGGGAACCCCAGACAACTTGGCAACACTTGTCTGGAAAAGAACTGTGGAGCCCTGTACAGAATAAAAGTCTCTGGAACTGACTAACCCTCATAGCAACTGCTGCCATGAGCCTCTGGATCTAAACATGCCAGTTCCCTGACCCAATATTGGGTAAAAGTCCTACTCTATTATACACCCTATAGCATCCTAACCAATCACCTAATGCCACCATTCCAGTAGGAATTTTTTCTGTCTTGAGCCTATAAAAATTGGCCACTAGCCTATGAAAGGGTTTAGTTCTCCCATGAGCCAGCCTGCTGTTCTAACAGCATTTTGCACCCTAATGAATTCTATTCTCTTCTCATTCTACCTCATTTCTGGAAATTCTGTCCCAACCTACATGTGGAACGTGACAAGAACTTCTGCTACATAGACCTGTGGGAAAAAGAATGAGAAATGTCTATGACTTCCTTATCCTGGGGAGGAACTGTAGCTTTGGGATGGGAACTGAGGGAAGTGGGAGCCTTGTGTCTTTATTATTTTTTTTTTTACTTTAATTAATTTAGTTTTTAATTGAAGGATAAGTGCTTTACAGAATTTTGTTGTTTTCTGTCAAATCTCAACATGAATCAGCCATAGGTATGATTATATAGGTATACATATATGTATACATAGGTATATGTATATATGTATGCATTAGTTCCAGAGAAGGCAATGGCACCCCACTCCAGTACTCTTGCCTGGAAAATCCCACGGACAGAGGAGCCTGGTGGGCTACAGTCCATGGGGTCGTGAAGAGTCGAAAACTGCTGAGCGACTTCACTTTCACTTTTCACTTTCATGCATTGGAGAAGGAAATGGCAACCCACTCCAGTATTCTTGCCTGGAAGATCCCAGGGACAGCCGAGCCTGGTGGGCTGACGTCTATGGGTTCGCACAGAGTCAGACACAACTGAAGAGACTTAGCAGCATGCATCAGTTCAGTTCAGTCGCTCAGTCACTCTTTGTGACCCCATGAATTGCAGTATGCCAGGCCTACCTGTCCATCACCAACTCCCGGAGTTCACTCAAACTCACGTCCATCGAGTTGGTGATACCATCCAGCCATCTCATCCTCTGTCGTCCCCTTCTCCTCCTGCCCCCAATCCCTCCCAGCATCAGAGTCTTTTCCAATAAGTCAGCTCTTCACATCAGGTGGCCAAAGTACCGGAGTTTCAGCTTTAGCATCAGTCCTTCCAAAGAACACCCAGGACTGATCTCCTTTAGAATGGACTGGTTGGTAGACATATATCCCCTCCCTTTTGAATCTCCCTCCCATCTCCCTCCCCATCCCACCCCTCTAGGTTGATACAGAGCCCCTGTTTGAGTTTCCTGAGCCATACAGCAAATTCCCTTTGGCTATCTATTTTACACATGGTAATGTAAGTTTCCATGTTACTCTCTCCATACATCTCACCCTCTCCTCCCCTCTCCCCATGTCCATAAGTCTATTCTCTGTGTCTGTTTCTCCATTGCTGCCCTGTAACTAAATTCTTCAGTACCATTCTTCTAGATTCTGTATATATGTGTTAGAATATGATATTTATCTTTCTCTTTCTGACTTACTTCACTCTGTATAATAGATTCTAGGTTCATCCACCTTATTAGAACAGACTCAAATGCATTCCTTTTTATGGCTGAGTAATACTCCATTGTGTATATGTACCAGAATTTGTTTATCCATTCATCCGTCGATGGACATCTGGGTTGCTTCCATGGTCTAGCTATTGTAAACAGTGCTGCAATGAACAATGGCATACATGTATCTTTTTCAATTTTGGTTTCCTCAGAGCCTTGTGTTTTTGGTTGTATCTGCCTGGAGTACAGCTTCTGTCACACTGAGATGGGAGTTGGGTGGAGAGGGAGCAAGTTATGGCTCAGATGTTTCAAAAACACTCACTGTTCTTATTGAGATTTAGTACATTTTCTGAAATAAATGTTGCTCTCTTTGCTGTGTGCCTTTAGGATGATTTCTAGAGAGTCATTTTTTAAAAGTATAACTTTCATTAATTATGGTTATTTCTTTGGGGAGAGGGTCCATGTAGCTCAAGATGCCACCCTTCCAGAAATGTTTCTTTATATGCTACTAGTTGTTCATTTTTGGTTATATTTTAGACATTTCTGTTTAAATTTTTTTTCTCAGAGTTATACATGTACTTAATTTCAAGTTACATAGTTTACTTGGGGCTTCCCAACTGGCTCAGTGATAAAGAACCTGCCTGACAATGCAACAGACATGGGTTGCAAGAGACATGGGTTTGATCCCTGAGGAAGGAAATGGCAACCCACTCCTGTATTCTTGCCTGGGAAATCCCATGGGCAGAGGAGGCTGGCGGGCTACAGTCTGCAGGGTCTCAGAGTCACACTCAACTGAGCACATACAGTTTGCTAGGTTTGCTACAGAATCAGCATCCCATTGTCTCTTTCCTAAGCACTGGAAAAAAATCACTTTCAATTCTTTAATTGACTTAAAAATGATCTCTTTGTTTGGGAATAACATGTTTGCATAATAACATTTTTTTTTCCATTCCGGTTTGGGCCATGATTTATTAACTTCCCATGATTGGGGCTTCCCTGATGGCTCAGATGGTAAAGAATCTGCCTGCAGGAGACCTGGGTTCTATCTCTGGGTTGGGAAGATCCCCTGGAGAAGGGAAAGGCAGCCCACTCCAGTATTCTTGCCTGGAGAATCCCATGGAACGAGGAGCCTGGTGGGCTTTAGTCCATGGAGTTGCAAAGATGTGAACACCACTGAGCAACTAACACTTTCACTTTACTTTCATGATAGTAGATGATGCTTGGTCTCCATGTAATTCTAACACTCCCACATACACTTGCGCTTCTGTCTGGTCCCATTCAAGACAGTTGTCATGTTGATTAGACTGATATCCCATGTTTTGTTTACTGCACCCTGGCCTTCTTCTCACCTCTCTGTGCAGGCAGTGGCTTGGAGCCATGTCTGTCTGATTCACCAACACATTCCATGTGTCTAGTATCAGGCCTAGAACACAGCAACCTCAGTTTACACTGATTGAAGGAATGAGTTTTCCTTGATGCCTCTTCATTGCCTTCCCTGGAGGGCTGGAGTTGTCTTTGGGTTTGTAAAGCATCCTGTGACCTTAGGTCTGCCTGGGCAGGATGTCCTGAACCTCCCCTTCCACCACACTTGCTACAACTTGGCTCCCACTCTGCTTCCTGGACCACCAACAGTGGATGAGGGAACTGCCCTTGACTGCATTTGTTACCACCCACTGCCTATTGGAATTATCTGGAGAACTTAGGAAATGCCAGAGCCTTGACCCACTCCAGTCCAGTCTCCCAAGGGAATTCTAACGTGAGACTCACTGACTTTAACCCACTTATACTTGTCTTAAGTAGAAAAGTAACTTATCTGGATTCCTGACTCCTGCAGGTGGATATAAATGAACATGGTGGGGAGGGGATGTGGGAGCAGCTGGTCCCAGACACCGAACAATAGAGTTCTCCCAAATGCAACTAAGTACAGGGACAAGCGTACAAGTGCACTAAGTATACTGTGATGTTCATAATGATGGGCTTTGGTCCTTAGGAAGATTCTCTTATGCTCCATATGGGTTCCTTAAGAAGACATGACATAGGGACTTCCTGGTGGTCCAGTGGCTAAGATTCCATGCTCCCAATTCAGGGGGCCTGGGTTCCATCCCTGGTCAGGGAACTAGCTCCCATGTTCTGCAATTAAGAGTTCATGTGACACAAGGAAGCTCAAAGATCCCACATGCTACAACTAAGACCCAGTGCAGCCAAAGGAATTAGTTTAAATAAAAATTTAATAAATAAATAATTTAAATTATCAGGACCAAGCATTTCTGATGTACCAGATGCAGTTCTGAGCAGAGATGGTGCTTTATTAAGCCTCATAAGAACCTTACCACTGATAATCTGTTGATATTCCCATTTTGCAGATGAGGAAACTGAGGCCTTGAGAGAAAGAGTGAATTGCTAAAGATCCCAATACTAGTAAGTGGAGGGATGAGTTCTGGCCCTGATTGTCCAATTCTAAAGTGAAAATGTTCATCTTTATTTGAGCAAATTTCTTTTGTTCACAAAAAAAGACAACTTTGTTGGAAAAACGAAGAACACATTATTGTATATTAGTGTTATCATGTTCAGTTCAGTTCGGTTGCTCAGCTGTGTCCGACTCTGCAACCCCATGAATCGCAGCACGCCAGCCCTCCCTGTCCATCACCAACTCCCACAGTTTACCCAAACTCATGTCCACTGAGTCAGTGATGCCATTCAGCCATCTCATCCTCTGTCGTCCTCTTCTCCTCCTGCCCTCAATCCCTTTCAGCATCAAGGTCTTTTCCAATGAGTCAACTCTTCACATGAGGTGGCCAAAGTATTGGAGTTTCAGCTTCAGCATCAGTCTTTCCAATGAACACCCAGGACTGATCTCCTTTAGGATGGACTGGTTGGATCTCCTTGCAGTCCAACAGACTCTAAAGAGTCTTCTCCAGCACCACAGTTCAAAAGCATCAATTCTTCAGTGCTCAGCCTTCTTCACAGTCCAACTCTCACATTCATACATGACCACTGGAAAAACCATAGCCTTGACTAGACAGACCTTTGTTCGCAAAGTAATGTCTCTGCTTTTGAATATGCTATCTAGGTTGGTCATAACTTTCCTTCCAAGGAGTAAGCATCTTTTAATTTCATGGCTGCAATCACCATCTGCAGTGATTTTGGAGCCCCCCAAAATAAAGTCTGACATGATTTCCACTGTTTCCTCATCTATTTCTCATGAAGTGATGGGACCAGATGCCATGATCTTAGTTTTCTGAATGTTGAGCTTTAAGCCAACTTTTTTACTCTCCTCTTTCACCTTCATCAAGAGGCTTTTTAGTTCCTCTTCACTTTCTGCCATAAGAGCGGTGTCATCTGCATATCTGAGGTTACTGATATTTCTCCCAGCAATTTTGATTCCAGCCTGTGCTTCTTCCAGTCCAGCGTTTCTCATGATGTACTCTGCATATAAGTTAAATAAGCAGGGTGACAATATACAGCCTTGACATACTCCTTTTCCTATTTGGGATCAGTCTGTTGTTCCACGTCCAGTTCTAACTGTTGCTTCCTGACCTGCATATAGATTTCTCAAGAGGCAGGTCAGGTAGTCTGGTATTCTCATCTCTAAGAATTTTCCACAGTTTATTGTGATCCACACAGTCAAAGGCTTTGGCATAGTCAATAAAGCAGAAATAGATGCTTTTCTGGAACCCTCTTGCTTTTTTGATGATCCAGTGGATGTTGGCAATTTGATCTCTGGTTATCATGTTAGTGAACCTTAAATGTTTCCTTAAATATTCCCCAGAGAGGGACTTTCCTGGTGGTCCAGCGGTTGAGACTCTGTGCTTCCACTGCAGGGACCAAGGGTTTGATACCTGGGTGGGGAATGAAAACCCCACATGCTGTGGCCAAAAAAAAAAAAAATAAAATAAAAATACTTTACAAGTTTCCCACAGGAATGAACTGGATAATGGTTGACAAATGTAACATTTTCAATACTTTTTAAAATTGCATTCAAAGAACTTCAGTGGATAAAGAGAAAAATAAAACTGATTCTGTTGTGTCTTACTGTTTTGCACCTTGTAAACTGAGGCAGATACATACAAGGACTGTTTTTGCTGGGTTTTTGCAGCCTGATTAACAGTGAACAACAGGAAAGTGCTGTTTTACCCATCTCCCCTCTCTGCCTATTCTGAGGCTTCCCCAGTGAATGCCTGTCCTGAGACAGGATGTTCTTTGTGAGCTGGGCTGGGCCCCATTTTGGCCTCCCTTTCCTCCATGGTGAGTTCAGATCAATCACTTTTATAAGCCAATTCTCATAAAAGTCTGTGAATAAGAAAAGGGAGAACCTGTAGTGTTAGATTAATATTCCTCTTGTGGTACTAAGAAGGTCATTCTGAATAACTGCTTGCAGGCAAATACAAAGCCTTGCACGTTCTCTGCAGGCTCTGCTTTCTCCTCTAAGATGGGTCATTGCAGTGTCTTCTGGGAAGTCCAAAGATAGAAAAGAAAAATTGAGTAGAAGAGCATTTTATATTCATCCACAGTTCTTCAAGTAGTTGATTAGAGAAACCCCCAGCTAAGGGCTGGCTGGGTGTGGGGTTTAGTGTGGAAAGATACTGTATTCAACCAAGTGTCCTCCACAGGGAGTTCCCAGAAGGTCAGATCTTCAGCCAGATGATGCTCTGAGGTCCTATTAGTTGGGAGTATGGTGGCTCCCTGCCTGGAGCAAAGAATTTTACAATTAGCAATCTTCACTCTAAAAGGCAAGGATAAGAACTAATTTTGCATTTTATCTTTCACTGATTGAAAGAAGACTTACTAAGTCTTAAAGTTGACTTCCTTGGCATTTGATTGAGCAAGACTACAGTTTGAGTGTAGTTTGAGTGCTGGAGAAGGTTTAAATTGATACTGGTCTGATTAAGACACACAAATGAAAATTTCAGAGTACAAATCGATGGGGAATCACTAACTGATTCACTGGTTCATTGTTTATTGAACCAAATATACTGCTCATGACCCTTGTATGCTATGCTATACTAAGTCGCTTCAGTTGTGTCCGACTCTGCAACCCCATGGGCTGCAGCCCACCAGGCTCCTCTGTCCATGGGATTTTCCAGGCAAGAATACTGGAGTGTGTTGCCATGTTACTCAAGTTTAACTCTCAGTCAGGGCTTCCTGGAGTGGAGAGGGACCTGAGAAACCTGAACAAATTAGAGGATGAGGGATCTGAAAAGATGAGGAGGTACCAGTATCTACACAGTAATAAAAAGATCAGATGATTTTTGACTTGTTAGTTATGTTTTATTATATGCTTCCAAATAGCATCCATAAACATTAATTTAGATTTCCATGGGGCAAAAGTACACAGACATTCAAATAATACTTAAAATTTATGCAAAATAACAAAGAGCCTTAAGACACTGTAGATGGTTGAAGGAATGAGTTTCTTACTTTTCTGCTGACTAATGAATGGGGAGAGAGCAAGAAATGTATGTTACATTTAAGGAAATGCCTGTCTTGTTCAGTAATGCAAAATCTGTATCAGTTTGTTGTTTGTTTGTTTTGCATTGAGTCTACTATGAAGAATGAAGGCTTAGATGTTTCAAGAAAAGCTCTCCAGCTCTAGGTTCATCAAGCACTGTCCAGTGTAACTTCTGCAATAATGGAAACCTTTCAACTCACCTTTAAATATAAACAGCCACATGTGGCCAGTGGTAGAGATACTGGTTGTGACATATTGGACAGAAATATAGATAATGATTTCTTAAAGCTCATTGATATCTTTTTATGATAATAATTTTAATCAAAAAAGTGCATGTATTCATAATAAAATGAAAGTATCAAAATCCATCTATTTGAGGGAAAATACTATTTCATGAAATTATGCACCCATCCCATGTTTTGGTAGCTCAAATGGTAAAGAATCTGCCTGCAATGTGGGAGACTTGTATTCAATCCCTGGGTCGGGAAGATTCCATGGAAAAGGAAATAGCAACCCACTCTAGTATTCTTTCGTGCAAAATTCCAAGGACAGAGGAGCCTGGCAGGCTGTAGTCCATGGGGTTACAAAGAGTTGGACGTAACTGAGGGACTAACACTTTCATTTTTTTTTCACTTTCCCATGTCCTACTCCACTCCCCCTTCTGAGATGCAACATTGGTTAAGAGCTTCTTCCCTCTCCCCATGAGTTGTCTAGCCATGTATAATTGAGTAAACATATATGCATTTCACTATGTAAGTGGGCACATCCAATACCCACCACTTCCCCTACCCTACTTCTTTCATTTCAAAACATCCAGGAATCTTGAACTCTAAAGCCTCTTCATATTTTTAAATGACTACATAATACTCTGTTATCTCGATGCACCATTACTTATTTGACTGGTCCCCAATAATGGATATTTTGTTTTTTTACTTCCACTTCTATATTGCAAACATACCTTGAATGATCATCCATTCACCTACATCTTTGCATACTATGTTCTTGTGGCTGATATTTTCCAGGAGAGCATTATAAATTGCATGAGAAGATGACTCTCAAAGACAAGACCAGGATACAGATCAGTTAGGACTGAATGTATTCTCCTTGAGTTGCTCTCAGAAACAAACCAGTGAGCAGTTTCCCTCTGAAGGGTGGGATGCTGGCTGTCAGCACCACAAGAGAAGTTGTTCTGTTTTGTTCACTAAAGTATCCCATGTGCCCTTATTCCTAGCCAGTATCAGGAATTTAATAAATATTTGTGAATTGAATGGGTAAATGTCCTAGCTTTAGATCATACTTTGAGGTTTCTCACCTACTTTGGAAAGGATCTGATGAAGATTGAATGGGTAACCTTCTTCGTAGATAGCAAAAGCCATTGATAACTTATTGTTCAGTCACTCAGTCATGTCCGACTCTTTGCCACCCCATGGACTGAAGCACTTCAGGCTTCCCTGTCCTTCACTATCTTCTGAAGATTGCTCAAACTCATGTCCACAGAGTCAGTGATGCCATCCAATCATCTCATTCTCTGTCATCCCCTTCTCCTCCTGCCTTCATTCTTTCCCAGCATCCCAGTCTTTTACAATGAGTCCGCTCTTTGAATCAGGTTGCCAAAGTATTAGAGCTTTGCTTCAGCGTCTGTCCTTCCAATGAATATTCAGGACTCATTTCCTTCAGGATTAACTGGTTTGATCTCCTTGCTATCCAAAGGACTCTCAAGAGTCTTCTCCAGCATCAGTTTGAAAGCATTAACATCAAATATTATTTATTTTTAATTGATTCATATTCAACCCTGGAATCGTTTCCAACACTGTGCTTAAGAGAAGTGGCACTGAAGAAGTTAAAATGTTGTGACTTGTTCTTCAGAACTTTCCTTAAAGTTTGATAGAACTACAAAGAAACTGGTATAGATATAGGTGTCACTGCCCATTTGTGCGCTGAGTTTTTGCAGGTTGCTCCTTTGGGCTCTTCTTGGCTGAGAGGACTAGTCCTTGGCCACCCTAGTACCCGTGATGCTTCTGCAAGCTGAAGCATTGCACTGTGGCACAGAAGGGGAAGCCAAGGTTGCATGGTTGCTCTTGGACAAGGTCTCCAGGTGGATTTGAATTTGGCCTTCTCTTTCTCTCACTCCAACTTCTTCACCCACTGCAGATCTTCACAAACACTCTCTGCCCTTTCTTCTATAGACACCCAATCTCTCTCCTACTCCCCTAAACCAAAACTTGAAGCCCTGGACACAGCCCCCCACCCCTCTTTTTTCTGTCACCTCTTCTGGGTTTGCCTTCTGACCCCTCTCTACCCCATGGCTCAGCCTTCTTCAGGAGAGTCGGGGAAGCGAATAGGATAAGACATGTTACTTTTTAGGGGCCTTTATGATATGAAAAGGTCAAAATGGGGTCTGATTGAATACGTTTTCCGAGCAATGGGCGCAATAGACAAAGTTTAAGTCTCATGTACAGAAGGGTTTCCGGAAAAAGTGGACAAGAAGGAGAAGTAACCACCAGTGTGGAAGAACAGGCCCTTGAGTCCACAGGTGTGGAGGAAACTGGGCTCCCAACTGATCTCAGTGAGGTAGGTCCTTCAGAAACCAGCACAATAGTGTAAAGAAATTATCCTCCAATTAAAAAATAAGCTAATTTTTAAAAAGTCAGTAGAAAAGGAGATGAGAAAATACTATTCCCCAATTAAAAAAATAATAATAATATATTTTTTTAATCAGGAGAAAAGGAGATGAGAAACCACTGCCCTCTAGGCCAGCATATGCCCTCTATGGTATCATGGTATGGTAAGTCCCACACATACAAAAGATTCTGTTTTGAGACTGCGTGCATGAGTTCAATTTTGTTCATAAGTCCAACAGTTAGCCGAGGCACCCAACTAACACAACTGGCTATATAGTACTCTACTGTAATAGGTAGAGTACTTTTCACACAAATAATATGCTATAAAACACAAAATAAAACAACTTTTATCTTATAGTACAGTACCTTGAAAAGTACAGTACTCCAGTACACCAGCTGGCATACAGGGGCTGGCAAGGGGTAAACAGTCAAGAAGAGCAGGGAGAGGATGAGGGAGATGCTAGAGCTGAAGGGTCATTAGCTGCATCTGACGGAGGGCAAGAGATGGAGGAGATGGACGAGGGCAAGCTGTAGTGCCACTCACACCTGAAATTGATGTCACAGGTTCTGGTTCCTTCCTGGAACTAGATGCATGGTTGCATCTTTGAAGCTTCTCAACTTGAAGGTTTGTGTGTAGGACACTTGTATGTACGTGGACTTTCTAGCGGGTTCAGTGGTAAAGAATCTGCCTGTCAATGCAGGAGATTCAGTTTCCATCACTGGGTTGGGAAGAACCCCTGCAGGAAGGGTTCCTACACCAGTACTTTTGGCTGGAAAATTCCTCTGGTAAAGCAGCCTGCTGGGCTCCAGTCCATGGGGTCACAAAGAGTTGGACATAATGGAGTGACTGAGCATAGCAGCATGAGTGTAGGAGGCTTACTGTACTCAGACTTTGTCAGGTTTCCCAATGTCCTTTATTTTATGGTATTGTTGTCTTTTAGTTTCATCTTAGATAGTTTTATTAAAAAAAAAAGGATCAAAAGAATACAGAAAAGGATAATAAACAAGTAAAAAGCAAATATTCTACTACATAGATAACTACCATTTTCATTTTGACATTTATATTTTACTTACATGAGCTCATGTAATACATGCTGTCTTTTCTAAATCAACCTTTTCTTAATTTCTTTGAGTTATTTTTTCTTTGTTCTCCCACTCTTCCCACTTCAACTCTATCAGTAACAAACATTTGTATTGGGATTGGGGGCATCATTTTTCTAGCATTGCAAGATTGCTTACACATACACACAGAGGGTTTTCTGTTGTTTCTGTTATTGAAACATTCTGCATCTTGCTTTTCTCGTTTGAATGTGGTGGAAATATCCTTACATCACTGATTTTGTTATTTTCATTTTTTAAAATTATTTTTACATCATCACTGATTTTTTACTGTTGTGGTTCAGCTGCTCAGTTGTGTCCCAGCCTTTGTGACCCCATGGACTTCAGCATGCCAGGCTTCCCTGTCCATCTCCCGGAGCTTGCTCAAACCCATGTCCATTGAGTCAGTGGTGCCATCCAACCATCTTGTCCTCTGTCGTCCCCTTCTTATCCTACCTTTAATCTTTCCCAGCATCAGGGTCATTTCTAATGAGTTAGCTCTTCTCTTTAAGTGGCCAAAGTATAGGAGCTTTTCTCAGAATCAGTCCTTCTAATGAATATTCAGGACTGATTTCCTTTAGGATTGACTGGTTTGATCTCCTTCCAGTCCAAGGGATTCTCAAGAGTCTTATTCAATACCACAGCTCAAAAGCATCAATTCTTTAGAGTTCAGCCTTCTTTATGGTCCAACTCTCACATCCATACATGACCACTGGAAAAACCATAGCTTTGACTAGATGGACCTTTATTGGCAAAGTAATTTCTACGCTTTTTAATATGCTGTCTAGGTTGGTCATAGCTTTTCTTCCAAGAAGCAAGGGTCTTTTAATTTCATGGCTGCAGTCACCATCTGCAGTGATTTTGTTGCAATATTTTTGTGTTCTAAACTTCATTCAATATCCCTCACTGATGGGCACTCAGATGATTTTCTTTTTCTTCTTCTTCTTTTTTTTTTTTCCTGTTGTCTCAACAAACAATGCTACAGTGAATAGCATCATACAGATAGTTTTAAGTACTGGTTCTTTTTACCTCAATGGGAGAGATTCCCAAGAGCATAATTGCTAAATGGAAGGAGAAGTATATATTTTTTTCATTTTGTTTTTTTAAAATACATAGTGTCAGAATCTATTAAAAATAAAGAAACCTACAGAAGCATCACATTGCCACCAGCAACGTCTGAAAGTGCCCTTTCTCCCTGCATCCTGCCAACGTTAGAATCTCCATTTCCTTTTATCCTTTTGATCTGATGGTGAGAAGCAGTATCTCGTTGGTATTTAAACATACATTCTGTTGCCTACTAATGGCGGTCAAGCAACCACTCAGGTTAACTGGCTATGTTCTCTTCTTCTGTGAAGTATTAAATTGAAATCCTGAGCCCATTGTCCTATTGGATTGATTGACTTTTTGTTATCCAGTGTAAATGTTCAGACATTAGGCCTTTACCTGTTCTGCCTGTGTCCCCAGACCAACCCTCATTTGTCCTCCACCCTTCTTTGTGATATTTTGCAGTTCAAAGCATGCACTTTTCTAGGTGCTTTACAAGATCGCTCCATCTAACCATCTCTGTGGCATGTGCTGTGTGTCCTCTTACTTCAGTTGTGTCCAACTCTCTGCAACCCTATAGACTGTAGTCCTCCAGGGTCCTCTGTACATGGGATTCTCCAGGCAAGAATACTATGCCCTCCTCCAGGGGATCTTCCCAACCAAGGGATTGAACCCACAAATCATTATGTCTTGTGCATTGGTAGGCTGGTTCTTCACCACTAGCGCCCCCTAGGAAGCCTGACCCTGTGGCATTGGCAGGATTCATAGAGCATTCTTTGAGGCCAGAAGCTAAGCCACCCCCAGGGCCATGCAGCTTGTGCCAGGGCCTGAGTGCACAGTCCCCATCTGGATCACATCCACCTGGGCACTCAAGGTGTCCCCCCCAGCCTTTCCCACTGGTGTTTGGTCCCTTGTCCTCCCTGTCCACTATTCCCTCAGTAATGACAGGACCCTCTTGGCCATTCCGTCTCTCTCCAGTGGTGTCTGGTGTGCAGCCCATGAGGCCACAGGGCTGAGCTGTGGCTGGGGACTCAGGGCTCACTCCACGACCCAAGCTACTTTCCCAATGGCTGCTCTCAAGGCTGCATAGGGTCACATTCCATGACATCAAAGATCTATGCTAGACCCAGAAGGGCTCCTTCCCCTCATTCACAGTTGAAGCACCTTCTAGAATGAGGTGTAAATCACAGCTGCCTGTACTTTTCACCTAGCCAGGAATTCTGTGTGAACACTAGTCTTTCAAGAGGGGGCCGTTTGTCTCCCCTGGTTTTAGGCCCCCAGGGCAGACCTGCAAGGGATGCTCCTGGATCCCACAGGATCCACGGTTCTGCTCATGCATCTCCCCTCTCCTGCTAGTCCCTCCCTGGCCGCCCCCCCCACCTCTCCTCTCGGCTCGAATCCCAATAGGCTGCCGTGATCAGCACTCTCCACATAGGCCTATGTTTCCCTTTGAAGTGTTCTCTGCTTCTAAAATGTATTTGATGTGAACCCCGCCTTGCCCTTCTCTTACAATCCAAATCCCCAGACTCAGTAACTGTCTTCATTTGAAAATAATGGTTAGTGTGCCATTAGCAAGCCGCCTACCCATTGGGGAGTAAGGGAATATTTATTTTGATGAATTGTTTATGCACAATGAGACTATTTGAGAGGTAGGAAGTTCGTTTTTCCCACACCAGCTGGGTGTCCTTTGGCTGTTCTGGTGTTCTAGTCTCCTGGAAAGTGAAACGGAGGAGCTGGAGCTGAGGGTCCATGAAGTTTTGCCTTCTCTGAAGTTTCTCTTGATCATCTCGTCTTTCTTTTTCATCACTCAGCAGCTGGTCATTGAGCACTTACTATGTGCTAATAAGCATTGTTCTGGGTGTGGTGAGCATCGCAGTCACAGCTTCCACAGAGCTAGGGGGCCTGTGAGTAAACACATGTATTTGTGTGGAGAAATAAAGCTCAGGGGACAAAGAGTGACAGGGGAGAAATGGTATGTGTGTGGAGAGTTGTCAGGAAAAGCCTCTCTGAGGAGAAGACTTTGAAGTTGGGAGTGATGGTAGTAGGAGGGAGCCATGGGGGCATCCAAGGGAAATGTGTTTTATGGGCAGGATGGCAATGCACTAGTTGTGTTTGAGGAAATCAAGGATTCCAGTGCTGTGTGTGCAACTAAGAAGCAGGAACCCAATGGACAGAGTGGTGGTGAGGGTGATAGTGGTGGTGATGAGCCTTCAGACCAAGGACCATGGTGGGAGGGCAGGGAGGACTTCTATGCTGTGAAAGGTCAGGTGGCAGTGGAAAATTTTGAGTGGGGCTTCCTATAATCTGCGTGTGTGTGTGTGTGTGTGTGTGTATTTGTATGTGTATTAAAGGATCATGCTGGCTGCATATTGAGAACAGACTATGGATATGAGAGTAGAAATGGAAGGAACATGAAAAGCCTTGGAGAGATGATGGTTAGTGGTTTCTCTGTAAACACAGGCATCCCGATGGACCCCTAAGAGTGTCTTGGAGTTCTCAGTACTAGTCACTACCTCCTTCCTACCTCTCACCACTTCCTTCCTATTTTTCATCACTTCCTTCCTACTTCTCCCCACTTCCTGCCTGTCTCTCACCATTTTCTGCATTTCTTTCACCACCTCCTGCCTCTCACCATTTCTTGCCTGTCTTTAACCACTTCCTGTCTGTCTCTCACTATTTCCTGCTTGTCTCTCACAACTTCCTGCCTGTCTCTCACCACTTCCCCCCTCCTCTCTTTCTTTCTTACTACTTCCTGTCTCTCACCACTTCCTGCTTATCTCTCACCACGCCCCGCCTCTGACTACTTCCTGCCTCTCTCACCATTTCCTGCCTGACTTTAACCACTTTCTGCCTGTGTCTCACTATTTTCTGCTTATCTCTCACCATTTCCCCCGCTTTCTCTCTCACCACCTTCTGCCTGTCTCTCACCACTCCCCCCCATTTCCTGTCTCTTACCTGTCTCTTCCTGTCTCTTACCACTTCCTGTCTCTCATCACTTCCTGCTTATCTCTCACCACCTCCTGCCTCTGACCACTTCCTGCCTCTCTCACCCTTTCCTGCCTGTCTTTAACCACTTCCTACCACTATTTCTCATTGTTTTCTGCTTACCTCTTCCTGATTATCTCTCAGTACCTCCTGCCTGACTTTCACCAACCCCCTCCCTATCTCGCCCCATGATGTTTAGAGGAGACCCATCTATATAGGCCTGGGAGAGCTGTGCTTGGACTCAGGCCAAGCTCTCTGACAGGTTAGGCTATAGCGCAAGCTTCTGGGCCTCGCTGAGCTGAGGCTTCCCTGTTTGAAGAATGGAAAAGACAGTAACAGCCCTTGTCTCACAGACGAGAATTTTAACTGAATACAGAACTGGACGCACCAGTGCTGAGGAGATAAAGAACCACCACGCTGATAGTGACGTCATCTATCATCACCATTAGTAGGATTTCTGACTGATCATCTCACCTTTTAAATATCTCCTTATATTATACCATACATATGTCTTCATCCCAAGGCCATGGCTTTCACCAGGTCTTACTCATATCCCCTCTGGACTCAGGCTAATTCTCTAAGGGTCTTCCTGTGTCCTTCTTGAGACCCTCAGGCCATTTTCCAATGTGCCTCTAAAGGAATGTTTGCAAAACAAATCTAATTTGTCTCACTTCCTGCTTACTACCATCAAAGCTTCCTTTTGCTTTCAGTATGAAGTTCAAAACTTTGTCTTACCAATTCTTCCATTCCTGTCCCATTTCCTGTTACACCTAATCCACCCCCCACCCCAACTCTCTCTTTCTCTCTCTCTCTCTCTCTCACACACACACACACCAGCTGGCTGAGTTAGTTGTGCTGATTATAAAGTCCCCATTACAGAGTTTTTCTGATCAATTGGTTTTAACTATTATCTGAATCCTCCACTAAATTGTGGTATCAGTAGGAACTGTGTTATAGTCTCTATTTTATGCAGTCCAGTGTATAAAGGGCACTAATCTTAAGTGTACAACTTGATGAATGTTTATATATGTATGTATTCTTGTAACTTCCAACCAGACATTGCCAGACACAGAACATTTCAAGCAGCCCAGAGGTTCCCTACTGCCCTTCCCCATCCAGACTTATTCATTGTTAAGCTCCCAGGAATTGTTAGAATGACTTTGAGGTGGCAGGCATCTCCAGACATTTGTTGAGGATCTGCATCAGTTCACTGGAAGAGGAAATGGACTGGCCATTGCTAACAGTCTTGATCATCTCTGCCCTTTGCAGTTCTGAGGCCAGAGGTATAATAGTGCCTGATTTCAACTTAATCAAAGCACTAGCAGCCAAAATGAAGCTTTATCAAGTAATAAGTTTACTCAAAATGCTTCTGCAAGTCCACTTGTACACAGTAATGATTATGTGTAGTTGTTTTCTGTGTAATATTTATCTCAGTGAATTCTCATATCTTATTTAATCATCTCAACAATGAAGATAAGAAGAGCAGACATAATTATCTCAGTTTCCAAGGGGAGAAACTGAGACTTCAGGGTGAAGTTTGAACTTCTGCTTTGGTCACATGCTCTACAAATGGACCTCAGGTCCACACGGTGAAAGTGAGAGGTGGGGCGTGAGAGAGGTCCCCATCCAACTCCTGTTCCTTCCTCTAGGAAACACTTCTCATGCTTTTTGTCTTTTGATTTTGGGTCCTGTTACAGCTTGAAACGTGCCTTTTCCAAGGATATTGAAAGCCTAAGCCCCAGTATCTCAATGTGACCTTATTTGGAAATAGGCTCATTTCAAGATGGTAAGAAGGGACAGGGAGGCCTGGCATGCTGCAGTCCATGGGGTCACATAATCAGTTAAGATAAGGCCACACCAGATTTCAGTGAGTCTTTTTGAATATTACTGCTGTCCTTCTAAGAAGAAGGGAAGAGACACAGAGATGTGCAGAGGGAGAAGTTTAAGCAAAGGCAGAGACGAGAGGGATGCATCTACAAGCCAGGGAATGCTAAGGACTTCTGGCCACCATCAGAATCTAGGAGAGGCCTGGAAGGATTCACCCTTGCAGGTTTCAGAAGTGTAGGCCTGCCCACCCCTTGATTTTGGACTTCTGTTCTCCAGAACTAACAGTACACGTCTGTTCTGTCGAGTCATCTAGTATGTGGGGCTCATTTCAGCAGCTCGAGGACACTATCACAGTTTCCATTTGGGGAACTGTGTATCTCTTGGTCCGAATGACCTCCATGCATCAGAAAGGGGGGAAGCACCCCTCTTTGACCGCTCTCCTTACACATCCCCATCTCCTTTAGAACCCAGCTCAAATGCTACCATTTCAGAAATGCTCTTCTTGATCCAACAGAAAACAGAGGAGCCTCAGACCATGTAATTAGAATGATGATGCTCCCCAAATGAATATTATTTCTTATTTAATATCATTCAAGTGGACACAAAAGCAGCTTCTTTGACTTTCTCTCTCTTCTGTTGAGAAGGCTGACCGAGAGCAGTAGGAGGACAGAGTGTGTATGTGTAGGGGCTTGTATGCTAAGTCATTTTAGTTCTGACTCTTTGTGACTCCATGGACTGTTGTCTGCCAGACTCCTCTGTCCATGGGATTCTCCAGGCAAGAATACTGGAGTAGGTTAATAGTTTGGCGCATGGGCTTAGTTGCTCTGCAGCATGTGGGATCTTCCCTGATCAGGGATGGAAACCAGTGTCTCCTGCATTGGCAGGCAGATTCTTTACCACTGAGTCATCAGGGAAACCCTGAAGTATGTTATGAAAACACTTGTGCAAAGAGAGCTTGGTGCTCTGTCAGGCTCATTCTGCACTGTTAACTGACTCAGTCTGATGCAGATGCATTAGCTGGACAACCGCGGAGGGTTGACTTCATGGAGTTTAGACCAATGTGTTATAAACCCTTTTGAGTTGGAGTGTTCTGTGTGGTGTCACTTATCAATAAAAGGACACCAAGTTGTATTCAAAAGCAGAGGATAGTAATATTCTTTGGTCAAAGAATGGAGAGATGGAAGCAAGCTCTAGAACACACACTTTCCCAGACAGGCTGTGGATGGGGCGTCTTTGTGGAGTTCCGGTCTGTGGAGGGAGGGGCGGAGTCATCTCTTGTCCTGCACATGCCTGTTGCTCACGGCCAGATGCGGGTGCAGCATCTCTGCACACGGCCCGTTTCTGCCATCTTGAATCGAGGTGCCATGTGCAGTGCTTCTCCACAGGGCGCTGGCCAACTCAGTGGCTGGCGGCAGTTCCCTGTTGGGAACTCTAATCTGATGTGTTATTCACAAGGCCTCTGCACTGGGCGCTCTGTCGGCCAGTTAAAACTAGACTGAACACAGAAGAAGAGGTTTGAACTTATCTCCTACATGCCATCTTATTTTCCTCGGGGGACCCCAATGGGGTTTGCTGGTGACAGATACTCTTGCCCTGGGATCCCCCTTCCCAGAGAGGCCTGTTCTTGGGGTTAAATGCTCTGTGGTTACCATCTTAAAAATCTTTATCAATTTTAGAAAGTAATTTTATTCCTGAGCTTATGGCTCTCCCACTGTTCTGTGTCCTGTCACCTCCTGGAAAGGTTCTAGGCTGCCCATCAACCCCCCACCCCCTACCCCCTGATGCTCTTGGCCTTGGTCAACCTCCACCTCCCCATTGGCAATCATTCCTACTTTCTGATTAGGAGACACTGGGTCATGCTGGAAGAGCAGGCTTGGGTCGATGCCTGTAGTCTATGGATTGGGCCTGGGTACCACACAGGGGGTGCTGAGGTTGGGCATTTGAATCAGCATAGTGTTTTAGGGTGCTCCTCCCCTAGACCACCCTTGCTATGGCATATTCTACATCGAACTTGACCAGGGCCACCCTCGCCTCCCCCCCCCCCCATGTAGATCTGTCATCAGATCTGCACAACTATAGGAGATTTGAGTGCTGTCCAGCATGGAGATTGCAGTCCCTTGGGGATCTCCTGTCCACCCCACACTGGGGCAACAACCTGCAGGAAAGGGAGGTGGACTTCCCCCTCTCTGCTCTGATGGGGGCACAGCCATGGGTCCAGTGAAGGGTGGCGGATATGGGCCACTGGAACTTTTCTGAGTCAAATGCACTCAGCCGGGATTATTCCTGTGCCCAATGGGGTGTGGCATTAAATAAGCAAATAAAAAGCTTTATATTTATCTCTTTAAATAGCACCTTTTTCCTTTTGGTAAAAGAAGCCCTCTCCCCCCACTAACCACCATTTTCATTTGGCACTAAACCTTGCAAAATTATGTAGCCCGTCTTGCTCCCAAACTCAGTAATAACCATGGTTATCATTTATCACAGTGACCACGTGCTAGGAATATGTCATCAGATCTGCACAACTATAGGAGCCAGGAACCTTGATAATTTCCATTCTGTATGAGGATGAGGCCCAAGTAACGTGCACAAGCCCCACCCAAGTCAGGTAAGTGGCCAAGCTGGGCTCTGACCCCCAGTGTGTCTAACCCCAGTGCTGGAGTGCCTGACTGCTAAGGCTGAATGAATGGAGCCTCACAGATGGCTGGGATGCAGTTAAGAATCTGTGAATTGAATGAATGGATAGAGGAGGTGGATGCAGGAATAGAAATCACCCCAGTACCTGCCTTCTTGGACTGTGTTTAGGAGAGCCCAGGGTCTGAGCACCCTGGGCCTTTGAAGCCGGAGGACACTGGGGAGTGTGGCAGGGCGCAGGGCTGGGCTGGCGGTCCTGAGTGGGCGGCAGCACGTGACCACCTGCAGCTGCAGAGCGATGGCGAGCGAGCAGCATCACTGGCTCTGCTGGCCCTTCCTCATACACAGGGCCTGGCCATCTTGTGCCCAACTCTGGTAAAACACCATTTTGTTTCTGCCTCACCATTTGCTTCTCCTGTTATTTTGTGAGCTGTTCTAGGTGTGCTGAATTCCTGTTTGTGTTTGGAGGAGAGCATGGAGCTTAGGCAAAAGGTACACAGTGTCCAGGAAACCCAATTCATTTCCCACGGGACTGCCCTCCCCACCTCAAAAGCTCCTCCTCAGTCTTTCTTGCCTAGCCCCTGAAATTCTACCTTGGATCCTAAGTTGGGTGCATTCAAACCCTGTTGGTTGTTATTTTCCCAAGTGATGGAATATGGAAGTATGCCCTTTCTCAAGGTTTTATTGAAATATTATTATGACTTCAACCACCTACTGAACATTCAGGAAATGTTGCCATATTGGCTTTTCACACTAAAGTAGAAGGGATTATATGTTTGGAATTACTCAGATTATCAGCAATTTTAATCAGGGTTTTTTTTTTTTTTTTCTTTTTGGCACCATTCGGAGAGCAAAATTAGAATTGCCTGTGTTTGTAGTCTACTATGTATTTGAGATAATTAAAAATTAGCCCGTGAAACCATAGAGATCTTTATAGTAGCAGCAGGATTGGAAAGCTGCATTCCCCTTTAGGCAAATGAACTGGACTTTTATGACAGTAAATACGAAAGCGAAATCCAGCTGCACATTTTATTAAAACTGCCACCGTTTCCTGGTCACCTCTGCTTATCTGGCAACCTTCGGGAAGAGTCACCTCTGGTCATATCTTATTAGCAACCGGCAAGAAAATAACTAAAAATAATCGGCTGTTGAAATGAGTATTTAAGCCTCGAAGACATGCATCCTGATGACTGTGCGTGACTGTGCGGTGGCTGCGCTCTCGCCGGTCCTGCCTCCAGTTCGGTTCCACTTCTCCGCTGCTGCTTTAAGACTGCAGAGCGCCCCAGCGGCCAGAGGCAGGGGAGGGGGGTCCCCGCTCGCCTCCGCTCCGCTCGCTCCTCGCCCGCCCGCCCGCCTCCCAGCCAGGGAAGGTTAGCGAGGGATCAATGTGATTCGGGCCGCAGGAGAGGAAAAGATGAGCCTGCCCGCCCGCCTGCTGCCTGGATGCGGAGGCTGAGGGCCGGCGCACGGGAGGCCGCTTGCTGCGCAGTCTGGGCGCCGGGCGCCCGGGATGAGCTCACGCCCGCGTGTGCGGCTCGGTCCACCTGCCGACCTGCCGGCGGCCCCCTGAGCTGACGGCGCACCTGGGCTGCAGCCCCGCCGGCCCGCTCTGGCCGCAGCGTTGGGCGCGGCGCCCGGGAGCAGGTGTGCAGGAGCGCGGCGCGCGGCGAGCGCAGCCCTCGCCCCGGAGCCCGGCCGCGCCGCGTGCCCGGGCGGCTCGGCAGCAGCGGCGGCGGCGGGCGGGCGGCGGCCCCCGGGCGGGTGGCGAGCGAGCGGAGCCGGGCGGAGCGCGGGGGGCGAGGCCGGCGCGGCGCTCGCGGGAGGCCGGGGAGCAGCAGGGGCATGTGGATACTGGCCCTCTCCTTGTTCCAGAGCTTCGCGAATGGTGAGCCTTTCGGTTTGTGATGAATTTCATTTCTTGGATGGACCGGGATGTGGGGGGAGTGGATGCATGGACGAAGTCTCTCCCTTTTCCTCCCCCAACAGGGTTGACATTTTCAGGCTTTTATTTTTAAGAAATATTATTTATATTTCTTTGGGGGAGGAGAGGACGCGATGAAGAGAGACCGGGGGAAAAATTGCTCTGTAATCATTTAAAGGCGCTTACCTAGCAAAGTGACAGCTCGAGCTAACTCCTATACTAGCTAGCTGCCTCATTCAGAATAAACCAGGTTTGGTAAGAAGAGAGACGGCAGGATGGCCACTTGGACACCTCACAGCCTCCAAGGGACATGGCATTCCAAGTGCAGGCAGGTGGAAGGGTCATTTCAGAGCGTCTGCCTTCAGAGTCTAAGCTTTTTAAGCTTTTAAAACATGTGCTTTAATTCTGCTGCAATTCATCTCCAGCAGCAAGAGAAGCCTTTAAGAAAGATCTGTCCTTCTACCCGCCCCCGCACCCCCCCCCAACCTTCTTGGTACTACAGAGTCCCCACCATCATTTATGTAAAAATATGCACTGATAAGCATTACATCATCTGAAATGTTGACAAATTCTGCAAAACACCTGTATAGTTGTATAAATGAAATCCGTGACTATTGCAAATAGCATTCCTTTCCTTATACCGATCTGATATTTTATCTTGAAATGCTTTCTTCCTGGGTATTTGAAAAGCTATTGCTCTTGACTGAGTCAGATCCAATTAGCAAGTGTGACTGCACCTTCAGTCGCCTGTCACCCTGTAAATATGAACTCGCATGTATGAATGGCTTCCTCTCATTTGGGAAGGAGAGGAAATTGTAATCATTTGGCATTGCCTGGGAGTAGCTACAGCTGAAATTCCCATTTCAAATTTCAGAACACAAATCTGCATAAAATGTATGACTTGCTGACAGTTAAAATTAAACCATTAAGCAGACTCCCCTACCCAGAAGGGAGGAAGTGGGAGGGAGGGGGTAGAAGGAAAGAAAATCTCACCCTTGTGAGAAAATACCAGAAGCCAAGAGGAGGCTGGAAGATTCTCCTGAAAGATGCACAGGGCAGCTGCATTGAGGTGCATTTTCTTTGCCTACCAGGATAGTACTTTAAAAATCAACACACTGACAGGCCAGGGGAAATGCATAAACTTTGTAAAATTAAGGGGAAAAACGATGACTAAGAAAAGGGAAGACTGTGAGAAGGGAAGCCTGAAATTAACGTTAAGATGACACTTCACTCTCTAATATCACCTAAAGCAACGTGTTCAAAACTTTCATGTTGAGATTTCCTAGCAGGAAAGAATTGCAACAAGTTCTGACATGACACCCATCTTTCCCAGAGGGCACTATGCCTCCTCTGCAGCCTCAAGGGAATTTACCTAGGGGGATAGATCTGCTGGAGCTAATGTGTGGTGATGCATGAGGAAAGGCGGCCCTTTCTGCTGCTCCGCCAACATGAACTCAGGGAACACAGAGAAATGCTCACATACATGTTCCAGAGCCAAGAGCCCTGATGGCCTGTCTCACCTGTCAGGGCATACACCCCTGGGGTTCCCCAGAAAGGCCTGGGCTCTGAGATGAAACATCATTTCTACCCTATTGGGAAGTATGTATTCCAGGATGAGCAAAGAGGTTGTGCTTCTGATTGTCAGTCACTTGGTATCTATTCTACAGTTTCATACTCATACATGACAGAAATAGGTCTGGTGCTGTCTCTGAGACAGAGATGCTGAGATGTGTGACTTTTTTTTTTTGGAATTAGTTTTACTAAAATAATGAGCAAATTGTATGAAACCTCAAATAATCTACTTGGTGGACAATATGTACAAAGGCTATGTAAGTGCATTTATATCGAGTCTTATGAGCCTTATCTTCTTACACCTTTTTCAGGACCCTTAAAATTGATTAATAATCACCATTATTGATACTATAATGAATACATGTAGATTTCACAATATGAGACATAGACTGCACGTGCAAATGAAAATTTTACTTTGCTGTATTACATGTTGTGATCTAGAAGGATATGGAATCTTCTATATAAAAATGGCCCTCTCTTTAAAAATGAGGCATTAAAAAAAAAAAGGCCTGACTGTAGAGCTTTGGACTCTTTCATTTGTGGGGGGAACTAACTTTAAGGAGTTTCAAGGAATGATGTTCAATGCATACTGTGGAAAGGATCATAAAATTATATAGTCATGTCAAAATGAAATAAGAGTCCAGTTTGGAATGATGTTTGTTCATAGGACCATATTTCAAAATGTGAAGTTAAATGGTTCTTACCTAACTGAATGAGAATTGAAAAACATTGAGTTTTTTTTTTTTTTTTTTAATGACTGTCTTTTTTTGGCCTACCTTAATTTAAAAAAAAATTCTAAATGTATGTGATAAAAGATCTATGAATTCTAATAACCAGAACCGATTACTACTAGGCCTCAGACATCAAAATGTCTGACATGATTAAAAAAAAAAAAAAAGCCTAGTTGTGAAAGATTATGCAGTTTGATATTTTGGGGTACTCATAAAATAAGCCCACAGTGTGTCTGCATATTAACTATAGACAACAACATTTTTCCTACAGATGGAATGTACATTTTTTTTTTTCTTAATGAAAGCATCATTGCTGAACAGGCTGCAGGCAATATTGGGGGTAAAACAGAGAACAGTCCCTTCATGGGTTAAACCCTTGAATGAATTACCTCACCTGATCAGGTGCAGTCATCATGCTTTAAAGCAGACAACTTGTCCCAAAATGCTCTGGAAATACTCTGAGGAAGCTTCAGCTACAGAGCCAGGGAAGGGGGAGTCCCTATATGTAGATACATCTCACAACCTTTCCTTGGAATGGGATCACACTGCATTGTGTCTTATCACAGTTTCTCTTGGCTTTAACCCTGGGGAGAACATTCTAGTTTACCGTTCTTGTTAGACACATAGGTGGGCCTTCAGACAAGCAGAATAATGACTAATAAGCAGATTTAATCTGTATAATACATTTTTGCGAGTACCCTTGTGTCTCGGTTGTTAGGTACACATATGTCCCTGACAGCATCTTTTTTCCTGAGCCATGCGGTACGGGGCTTTGCCATTTTCAGGGAGCTTGTGGAGCTTAGAGACAGTGGGTGCTGGGGAGAGAAGGGTGTTTGTCAAAGGGCAAGTGGGTTATGCAGAGCCTTTCAGCAGCCCCTCCACAGGGAATTATGGACCAAAAACTTGTATTTTATTTAAATTTAGGAGCAGGCATTTATGAGTGCAAATTCACCTTCAGGGTTTTAAGTTGGTTTTTATTTATGTAAATATGTGGAAATAAGAAAAAAACACGTTACTAGGTGAATAATTCCAGGGCTTCCTCCTCATCTCTCTCTCCCATTTTTATTAAGCAGATATAAATTCTACCCAAGAATTATACGGTTCAGAAAAATTTACTAGGTCTCTTAAGCTTGTGTGCCCCTACAAGATGCCCTATGTAGGAAAACAAAATCCCATGCAGACCTTTATTAAATGCCAGCCAATCCTTCTCCACTTCTTACTCTCTCCTGGATGTCACTTTGGTGTGACTGCAGTTTGATGCTGCCTCGGAGACTTGGTGACTTACTGGGCAGAATTGGTAGGCTGATCCGGGAAATAATGGTGACCGAGGGGGGAGGGGAAACCAATCTAAATCCCTAATTCCTGGACCTCCAGGTAGCTGTCAGAGTGCTTTATCATTGATGTGTCTGCATGAGATGCAAGGAATATTTCCTAAGGAGACTCAGTGCAATGGGCCTTGAACCTTCATGTAAAGCAGAGAGGGAGAGCGCGCGAGAGAAAAATAAATAGGGAAGGTCATTTTATAGGGAGAAACCTAAGACTACAGCAGGAAACTGGAAATTGATGTTGGAAAAAGAAAACGGTGGATCGTCCCAGTGGATGCATTTATAAAATCTACGGCATCCAGATTTCACAAAATGAGCTGAATTCTACGGCTGAGATTATGAATGCGCCTCATAAATAATTAATAGGCAGTGGAAATAATACAGTTAGCATTAGGTAGGGCAAAGCAAGTCGGCACGCCCCCGTGCCGGGTCTCAGGGGGGGTCTCGGCGGGGCAGCGGGGAGGCCCCTGGCGCTCGCTGGTGGACGCGGCGTCTGGGCATCTTCGCGGCACCGCCCTGCGCTCACGCGGGCTCCGGGGACTGGCTGCACCGGCGGCCGGGGAAATGGGGAGATGGCGAGGTGGTGCTACCTGCATGTCAACTGTGTCCCTGCCACAGGACACTAGTGGGCGGCAAACCTCACAAGACCGGTGCGGCCGCCTTCAGCCGAGCAGACGCAGGCTCCTCGCCGCCTCCGAGGCACAGGGCTGAGCGCCGCGGCCGGAGCCTTTCCTCCCCGCGGCATCTTAAGTTCGCCTGGTCCAGCCTCAGCGGTCCGGAGTTCAGCCCAACAGAAGCAATCGATGCGCGGGCTACGGCCGCGGCCGGCGAGGCAGGGTCCGCAGTCTTTGTTCCCAACGTTCCCCAGGAGGCCCGTAGCAATCTACTGAAACCCAGGAGGTGCAGAGAAGCAGGGAGGCGGTGTCCGGGGCTGGGAGGGGGGCCCGCGGAGGGCGCGCTCGCATCCCCCTCCCCTCCGGCTTCGCGGGGGAGCCTGGTCCGCGAGCGCCTCCTGTCGGCGGAGGTGGCCGCTCGGGCACAGCCGCGTGCCTGATTGGCTGTCCTTCCAATGTCATTCCGGAGGCGTCTCCACCGCCCTGTCCCCCCTTCTCCCCTCTCCACCCCGCCTCCGGGTGCTGGGGACAGGGGTGAGCCCGGCGCGCCGCTCCTCTGCAGTCCGGCCATCCCTGCTGACCAGGGCTCCGAGCCCAGCCCCCTCCGCCCCCCACCTCGCTCCACCAGGCACACTGGGCATCACCTGTTCGCCTGGACCGCGTGTTAACTCTTCACAGTCCAGAGTACCCAGCACAGAAATATTCATCTTAAATTCTCATCTTATCTCTCCTACCCCTCCCGCATACTTATGTTCTGTTCCTTAATGTTTGCAAAATATGGCAACATTCAGATTTGCATCTCCTTGCTGAATTTACGAATTAAGTAAGATAAGACATGAGGATGGAAGGTTCCAGCAGCCCGACTTGTACCCACTGTGCAGTTCTGAGTTCCTTCGGTCGGTGGCTTACGGTCCACCCTCGCGCTGTGAGGGCAGCGCCACCCGGCTGGTGCTGATAACCGGTTTTGGGTTCAGAGGTTAGATAGCATCTGGTCAGGAGGTTCAGAAAGACTGGATTCAGAGACCTGCTCCCCCTCCCCCTCAAAATTAGATTCCTGCATTATGCTTTTTCCTGAAACCTTGGGCATTTCCTTGATAGTGTCTAGGGTAATCTGTAACTCTTGTTTATTTGGTGCTTGGTTGGCTAGTGTCTGCCTCCCTTACTGGAATGCGAGGCTCCTACCATGTCAGCGTGTGTCCTTAGCACAGAGCAAAGTGCTTGCAGGGTGACTACAAACAGATGTCCACTGACCAACAGAAAGAAGGGAGAGAGTGATGGGCAGAGCTTTCTCCCCTCTTCCGATCCCTCTTCCCTCCCGTCTGCCTCTCTCTAATGCCTCCGTCTATCCTTCCTTGCTGTCCTTGTTTGCTTCTTCTCTCTCCGCATCTCTAATTCTACTGTATAAGCCACGGTGAGAAATGCACTAAAGCAACAGTGTGGATTGCTTGGCTTCTGCCATCTTGTCTAATGTACTGACTCCCTGGCTTTAGAAATGTTTATTTTCTAAAACTGCTTCTGGGGCATTTTCTTCTCTTTTCCAAACTGGATTCACATTTGGAATATGGGATAAGACCTCATCACAGTTACATACCAACGATGTAATTACGTTAGGTGCTCTTTGTGACCTGGATTGGGTCAAGTGTCACAGAAAATAAGTCAATAAATGCATCGGACCCCTTGTTCTCAAGTGTACACGGCTAAGTGGCACGATTCAAACATCCTATTCGAGGTTTAAAGCCCTGTCGCATTCTGAAAGCCAGTCAGAAACATCAAACCGACACATAAGTTTCCCTAGGGGTTCCTGGGAATTCATTTCTCCATCAAAGAGCCACCCAGGACATCAAAACGAAGCTCAGCTTCTTAGGCCTTAATCGTCTTTAAAGAAATCACATTACTGTTTTCTTAAGCATTCTATTGATGTATGGGTGTCTGTCTCATCACTGTGTTTTTTTCTTATTTTGGAGCAGAACCAAATGTAAAAGTTGGCTCCTTTGTCAAAATAACATGAAAGGAATATGATTTAACGTTAAAATTGCGATTTGTATTCCAATACAAGAATAAAATTAGGTGTCCTGGAGATTACAGTATTTATCATTGTTTGATTTTTTTGGAGATCTGTCTTTATCCTATATTTATCAATACTTATAATTAAAAAAATCATTCATTTGGATTAATTTTGGGTCTTTAAGCCCCCTGTGTTATATAAATACATATCTTGGCGTAATGGAGAGGGATAAATGGGGCTGACAAGAAAGATGATGAGATAAGAAGAGGGAAGAGGCTACTACATAGAGAGAAAGGATGACAGGGATTAATGAATCTTGCCTGCATTGCTATTTAAGTTATTTTTACGCAGAAGACAGTGAGTAAGATTTAAGAGTGAGCAAGCAGTCCTATTTATAGAAAGCTGTTTTAAAATGCAGCGGCTGGAAAAGCGAAAGAATTGAAAACGTGAGATCACCTCCATAGGAAATGTGGGCTTCCCTTACCTTGCCAGCACCTTAGAGACTTTTTTTTTTTCTTTTGGAGGGGAAAGTAAAGCACACCAGTCCTTGCAGAAATATTGAGAAATTGCTTTGAACTCGTAGAGTTTAAAGCATTTCTTGAAATGCTCTCAGAACTTAAGTCCATGTCAGACTTGGGAGGTGGGGGTGGGGATCCAGTATCTGTATTATTTGGAAACTGAGCTTGGGTAGGTCGGAACAGAGGAATGAAGAGAAGGGAGCATGTTGAACTTGCAAGGCTGCTACAGCTGCTTACTTCGCAGTGAGCATCGCCTTTTTTGAAGATGCTCAGCATCAGAGGATAGGAGAGTGAATCCGCATGCATGTTTAAAGGAGAGCGATTAAGAGAAGTGTTCACGTTTAGGATCTTGTGATTATTGCAGGCTCCTCTATGTTAATCAGATATTACATTTTGGAGATTTAAAAAATTGTGGTATATACTCTTCTAATTGGCCAGTCCAGATGGGTTCGGCCGTGTCACGCAGGCTGACTTGATAACATTAATGTTCCCAGACAAAGACAAATGAACACACTTGCTCTTAGGAATGAAATACTCTTCCTTACTCAGACTGCATTTGTTCTGGGTAGTATTTTGGTTTTACTAGCCCCAAGTATACATTGTTTTCTATTAATGATAGAATCCTTGAATTTGTGTTGAAATGCCGCTGGTTTGTAGATAGGTTGAACATCTGAACAAAAGCCAGGGCTACCCCAGATTATGATACGTGAAAGGCGTTAGTTTTTTTAATTTTGTGAAGAAATGTCTATGCAGTGGGGATGTTTTGTAGCCCATCTTCCCAGACTATAGAACAGGCAGGTTTGATGAGGTGATAGAAAGAGGCTTGAATGAATTAATTGCAGATTTTGGTTCATATGAGCCTTGCCTCCTTTAATATTAAAATGGTGAACCAGGGAACAATTTTAAGCTTGGCTTTACAGAAAACTTAAGGAAGTCTTTTTGTTGTCCACTGTGCATTAATATTAATACTAAACACAGTGAAGTCAGTTTATAATTTTTTTTCCTGGATACCTGAATCGGATGCTTCTGCAAAGCAACACTGGTGGTAAATGACAGTCTCAGTGAAGAAGCCGATGACCTCAGGGTCCCCAGGCGTCTTCTCCATCCTCATAGACTGAGTGATGAACCAGCCTCTGTGCGTGGCTCCTGGTTCATTGGATGCTGACCGAGATGGCCTATGTCACACGCTGTGGAGCTATGTCGCTTGAAATGGCTGAAGGCAGTGGAGACTCTTACCATTGATTCCTTTTCCTAATATTGAAGAAAGCATTGATTTTTCTCATGAGACCTGTTTTATCACTCATCACAGGGACTTTAGGGCGATGGGTAATTTTTTACAATTGTGTTGTAAGAGAAAGGCAAAGCATGAAGATAATGAGAACTACGGCAATTTGCTGTGTTTTTAAATTTTACTTTTTTTTTTTTTTAATGTATACCTGAGCTCTATTGTGGAAGCCTTTGAGTAAACACACTTTCTCCTTAGGGAAACTTGAGATTCATTTCTTCTCTCCACTCTAGCCCCACTGTGGCATGATTTGATCTTGAGTTCCCATAAGACACCCCAAACCCCAAGTCCCAGTCTGCCTAATTACCGTGTTTATTTCTTAATATCAGCTGTAGAGCATTTTTAATAACTGATTTGTAGCTGCCAGGGTAGAAATAATGATGCTTTGTAATATTACGTGGGAGACTTCAGGAATGAACTGAAGACCCCAATGGTAACAACCACAACTGACATTACTAGTGAAATGAGCAACTTGACTCCATAGACAGGGCATGGTAGTGTTTTTTATCACTCTTCCTGGACCTTGTCACAGCTGGTTCCTGCAAAGGGTAGCCATTTATCTAGTTCTTCGGCCAGTGAAAGGAAATGTGTAAAACATATGAAATGCTCTCTAAGGTACAGAATTATTCTTTCATAAATGATTCAAGTTGCTAAAGCCAAAGATGACAGGTGCCTCTCTGGTACCTTGACATGGGGGCAGAAGGTGAGTAGGGTGGTGAATTACCAGTCATGTACCTGCGTATGTTATGACTCACCAAGATCAATAGCTATCAAAACTTTGGTGGCTACTGTTTTACAATAGGCTTGGTGGATATTTTTATGTAGAAACGAGGGTAGAAAATTTTGACCTAGAAGTGATCTTGGTATTTGTTTGGCGTAATTACTTTGATCAGTAGTTGGTTCATCTATGTCCAATGAGATCTCATATCACTGACCACCACCCGCTCTGACTTGGAATCACAAGAGACCCCTTCTTCTCCTCCCACCCACACTGCCACATCACTCTGCCACCCCATCAGTGGCAATGGGAAGGTGAGAATACGCTGTAGACCTCTGGGATATCAGGTACCTGGAGGCCGTGGAAGTTAAGGTTTATGGGAAGACCGAGCATACGGAGGAAGGGACTCCTATATCCAGACAGCAGTTTTGTGAGTGGGGAGGAGAGAGCCATGCTGACCGGAAGCCAGTCTGTGGATGCCTTGAACCATGTTCCAGTTTATGGTGCCTCCAGGCCAGGATCAGGGCTACTGGTTCTCAAAGTGCAAGTGGGCTGGGTCAGGGAGGAAGTTTGGGCATTTCCTAGATGGTTTTTCTCCCATGAGCCTCCAACAGGAGACTGATTTGTTGTTATCATGGCTGTTCAGTCACTCGGTCGTGTCCGACTCTTTGTGACCCCAGGCACTGCAGCACTCCAGGCTTCCCTGTCCTTCGCTGTCTTCCAGAGTTTGCTCGGATTCGTGTCCTTTGAGTCGGTGATGCTATCCAACCATCTCATCCTCTGCCACCCACTTCTCATCCTGCCTTCAGTCTTTCCCAGCATCAGAATCTTTTATAATGAGGCAGCTCTCTGAATCATGTGGCCAATGTATTGGAGCTTCAACTTCAGCATCAGCCCTTCCAATATTCAAGGTTGATTTCCATTAGGATTGACTGATTTGATCTCCTTGCAGTCTGCAGTTTGAAAAGCTCCTGAGATCTAACTCTGATATGTGTTTTTGCCATTTTTTTCCCTCCCCCAGGGGACCTTCAGCTTGACTATGTGTAAGGCTCATGTGATCTTTTGTTTAGTTGGTTGTATAGTTTCCAGCTCTGATCACCAGAGGGTCTGGTTCAACAGTTCTGGGGTGTGCAGGCTGAAGTCTCTGTGTTACTATTATCCAGGTGGTGAAACCCAGCTCCAGAAAAGCATGCTTGGGAAGAGACTGCCCAACCCCTGATGGAGGTAGAGGGTCAGTCAGACAATAGCTAGAATGTTGACCTGATAAAGCTTCATGGCCCCCAGTGCACTGTTGGGGAGCTTTGTTTGTGAAGTGATTTACTGAGAGGGCATGCATATGTGG